>NW_026251263.1:0-436557 GCF_024521655.1 Durotheca rogersii
TTATAACGATAGGACTTCTATATCCTCTTAATCGGGTACTTCTCTTTCGATATACTCGCCGTTAGGACCTCTAGCTTGCTTAACTACGTTAACTTCGACTAGGTCCGTTTTAATAATATCCTTATAATAATAAATACCTTCGTCGTCGATAAGACCCTTAATTTAATTATAACCTAAGATCCCCGTCTCGTATAATTCGTAGCTATATTTACGTTCGACTATTTAAATAACGTTAATCTCCGATATAGCTCTTAGTATTTTTTCCTACTTTAATATTACTTCCTCGCTCTTAAAGTATCGTAAGTCGAAGGATATAAGCTTTAGCTTTCCGGCTAGATAGTAATATACTATCCTACGTACTTACTCTAGAGATTCCTTACTTTAATATACGTAAAATAAAATATAATAAGCGATCGGTTTTCCTTTACGCTTAACTTAAGTAATAATCGATCCTAGGACTAACGTTAACTCTAGCTTATCTAGGTTTCCGTTCTCGAAGTAATATAATCGCTTATTATTCCTATGGTAGAACCGATTCTAGGTTATATCCATTAGTAGCGGATAACGGTTATAGTTATAAAACCGATTGAAAGTATTATAAAACTAATATTCGAATTCCTTATAATTATTCGTTTAAGTTAATAAAATCCTACTACGTATGCCTCGGTAGTCTAGTATAATACTACGTCTAAAGCCTATTAGGGTTCTTCCGTTAGTTTATAGGTTATAAAGACTTAGGTTCCGAACCGTATTTACTAGGAACGGGTTTTCCTATTAATATTATTAATCGGCGCTATACGTATCCTTAAGGCTATAAGAGTTATTATCTTAACGGTAGTTTTACGAAGTTATCTTTATTTTTAAAGCGTTAAGCCGGTCGTAAAGGGCTTATATACTAGCTTCTTAATTAATACTTAGGTAGCCGTAAAAAGGTCTAGGCTACGAAGGAGGCGGTAGTAAAAGCATTTAAAGGCTAGGAGTCGTTAATCGTTAAACTATCTATATTATAAGCTTCTCGGGTTCTTCGAAAGTTACCGTTTTCTACTATCGTCGTTCTTCGGCTTAGGCCTTATCGGTAATTTATACTACTATACGACGTTCCGCCTACTTATAAAGCTAGGTATAAAGAATCCGGTAATCGATATCTCCGATCTTATTATAATTATAATCTCCCGTCTTATAGAACTTTATAATTAAGGATATCCGGAATCTATCGATTAGGTATCCTACTTTCTAGGGAAGCTTTCCGTTATCGTTTATAAGCTTAGAAAGACGTTTATAGTTTATAAGATACGTAAAGATCGCCTTAAGATCGCTAATTACGTTACCTCGTTCTAGCTATACGAGTTTACGTTTAACGTTAACTTAGCCTAATCTATCGGTAATCCTAAAACGGTACTTTAGGATTATAACGATAACTCTTTAGATCGTTTAATCCTTCGTAACGTCGTTAATACGCTCCCTAATAATCTTAGTCGTAATTTATTCGCCGATTTCCTTAATCTTATCGTCGTCGCTTATACGGTAGCGGTTAAATAATCGATTTACCTTCTCTAATTATTAGGTTATATTATATTTATTAAACTTAAGCCTAGGATAATCGGTAAGGTTAGGGAATCTAATAACTAGTATTACGATAATCGGGGTAGCTACCGGTATATTCTAGCTACTAAAGGCCCCGTTATTATTATTTTAAAATAATACTATAAGAATTAACGGGATAAGTATAGAGCCGCGGGTAAGGAATAGCTAAGTAAGAGTTTTATCGTCGTCCTTCTTTTCTTCGGGCGGATATAGGGGCGGAAAGCTAGTATCGACTCTTAAGGTCTTTACTAGTAGTTTAGTCTTTATTACTTCGGGTTTTAACGGCGATCTACTCCGTTTCCTAGTTACGAACTCCGTTTAATCTATCGGTACGAGGTATAAAGTAGAAAGAGGAATAGTAAGGGTCTTATTATCTAATATAAGGGTAAAGATATAATAGCTATTATTTATATCCTAATACTTTTTCTTTAGTATAGGGATATTACTATCTATTATACTATCCCGATCGATAAGGTCCGGGTATTATACGAGCTTCTTTAGTCGGCTAACGCCTAATTAAAATACGATACGTATTCCCTAGATTAATAATTTAACTATTATAAATAAGTCGACGATAATTCCTTCCATTAAGGTCTAGAACTCTTAACGTATAACCTTTATTAAGGTAATACGTATAAGGAATAAATCCCGAGTAAAGGATCGCGCTAGATACGATACCGGTTATAGCCATAGGCCGGTTTCGATTTATCGGGAGTTATTTAATAGTATTAACGGTATTACCGCTAGGCGCCGTTTTACGCCTATATTAATACTTCTCGCTATACTAACTATTAATTAATAATATAAGGCTAGCTTATATATAGGTATACTTATTAACTCGATTCTAGTTCCGTTTCCTTAATCCTCTATATCTACGTAGTTCTATTAATATTAATTCCTAGTTCTCTTTAAAACTATCGGTTACTAGTAGCTATTAATCTATTAATTCCTATCTATATTATTAATATAAATATCTATATTATATCGTATATTATATCGTTAAGTCGCTACGCCTAGGTATCTTAAAATACCTCTAGTATAATAAGTTATTAATATCTATATATTTAATTTATATCGATTAATAAGTTTAGAAGGAAAAAGAAGCTATCGTAAGGTCGGCTAAGGCATAATTACTATTAGCCTTTATCCGCCTTTAGTATTAATAAGGAAGTAGCGGGTCGTATAGGTTATCGTAATTTATACTAGAGCGCTCGTACGTCTAGTTCATATAATAGATAGATAATTATAAGGAGGCTGCCTTAATCGCTATAAGCTTTATTTATTCGTACGAAATATACTATATTATTAGCGGTTCGAGGAAGCGATTAATATCGAGGGCTAAGTACTATCCCTAGTAGCGGTAGTATTACGACGAAAGTTCTTCGGGTTTTACGGGTTCCTCCGTATAGTAAATAAATAACTATACGAAGGATGTCTTAATCGGTATAAACGCGATCTAATCGTCGTATTATATCGTAATATCGATAGCTTATTAACGTTATAAGTATTAAGGGCTAGGTATTATCTTAATAATAATAATATCGTTATAAAAGTTCCCGGGCTTATACGTACCTTCCTATAATAAATAAATAACCATAAGGCGGAATACTTTATTTAACGTAAAACGCGGGCTACTTCGCGGGTTAAATAGCGGCGCCGACGGCGATCGGTATCCTTTAAATCTTAATAACGTAATAAAAACTCCGTAAACTAAGGATTAAGGGGTCGAAAAAGTTATAAGGTAGTCGCTACTAAGGAGGAGTAAAGCGTACGCGATATTAAAAACCCGGATAGGTTTATTCGAAAGTATACTTTATTAAAGACTATAATACGTACGATAATCTAGGATAAATAAAACTAATATCGCTATATTAATCGAAAGGTAAGGAATTTAATATAGTTATCGTATCTTAGCTATGTCCTTTGGTCGTAGAAATATAATAATCGCTAGCCCGAAGGCATAAGAAGTAAAAGAAGAAAAGAAGTAAAACGCAAAAGTTACTTATTCGGCTATAGCGGTACGATAAAGTAACTTAAGCGCCTATAACTAAAATAGATATACTAATCGAAGAACGACGAATCTAATAGCAAAAACGAATCTTTAATTAAGGTAAAAATAGTAAAGATAGTAATTTAGCTAGGTAATAATCTAAATAATAAGCATAGCATATCCCGTACTTACGGGAGCTATGGTTACTCTATATAGGCATAAGGCCTATCGTAGCGTATCACGTAATGCATTAAGAGGGTATGTCTTACCGTACTACTATAGTACCCCGATATACCCCGTTCGGATTACTATAGCTTATGGAACTATATTATCGACCCTAGTAAATAATCGCGATAGACTTTATTACGGACTTACTAATATCTAACGGTTACGATTCTATATAGGTTATTATAAATCCCTTTATTAAAATAACGTACTTTATTTCGTTAAAAAAGGACGGTAAAAAAGCCGAGGACTTAATACTTATTTTCGTTCGTAATTATTAGCGGCTATATAGGATCCCTTTAGATATTATCTCCGACCGAGACTTACGATTTACCTCCTATATATGGAAGGATATTCTAAAGCTCCTGGAAATTAAACCTAGAATAAGTACCGCCTTTTATCCTTAAACCGATAAGTAGACGGAAAGATTTAACTAAATCCTAGAAGTATACCTACGCGCCTTCGTAAATTACGAAATAAGCGACTAGGAAAGCCTATTTCCTACTACCGAATTTACTTATAATAATACTACTTTAATAGCTACCGGTATATTACCCTTTTACGTTAACTACGGGTAATACTTAGCGGCATATAATTCCCTATTAGGTATCCCTAAGAATCCAGGAAGTAATCTCTATACTTATTAAATAACTAGGGTATATAACGAGGCTAGGTAGCATTTAAAGAAAATACGGTAGCGAATAAAAGGATAAGCGGATAAGTACCGAAAGGAAGAACCTCCTTTAAAGGTCGGGTAACTTATTATATTAAACGCTTATAACATTAAAACCAAACGCCTTATAAAAAAGATAGATAAAAAAATGCTCGGTTTCTTTAAGATTTAAAAGGTCGTTTTTCTTATAACCGTAACTTTAATATTCCCGAGAGGCTAGCGTATTTATAGTATCTTTTACGTATTCCTTATTAAACCTTACCGCGCTAGTAATTAGAAATTACTTAACCTTAATTAGGTCTTACGGGAGGTAGCCCCGATTAAGGTAGAAGACTACGAGGTAGATAAGGTATTAGATTCCGCTAAAACCGGAAAAGTTATTAAATATTTAATAAAGTAATAAGGTTAGCCGGCTAAGCGTTACTAGACTTAGGAGCCGTAGGAATACTTTACTACCGAAGGAATAAAAGAAGCTATTAAGTTATTTTATTAATAAAACCTTAATAAGCTTATTAACTAACGAGCCTAGGTACCTAATTAACGCTTAAAGACGAGCTTCTTCGATAAGAAGAGATAATATTATACGGGGATAGAACCTTACGTTAATAATTAGGTTATAAGGGTTAAGAGGATAATATCGGGTATTAAGGTTATTACCTCGGGAACCTATTAAGGAAAAGTCCTAGATAAGCTTCGGATAGCTTCGGTAGTAAGGTATAAAGGTATAAAGGTACGAGGGTACCTTTAAGATATATTAAAACGAGAAGGGGACGACGGACTTAAAGAAGAATAAGGACCTAAGAGACCCCCTATAGAATTATTAGTTAAATTAAACCTATTCCAAGCATATCCCCTTGTTATACGGCCCGGAGCGTAAAGAGCAGGCCCTCGACCAGAGGATCGACGGAGGGAAAGACGGCGAGAGAGACGAGTCGCTATCCTAGGGGGAATGAAGCATGAAGCGGCCGAGGGCAGGCGATAACGGCTCGCGTGTATTGGACTTTGAATGAGGCATACGCTCGGAGTTATGGCGCAGTAGGTCGTCATTCTTTCAGAATGGCTCTTGACGCAGATGGATGGCGGTTCCTCTTGGATCTCCTTGGCATACTACACAGATTGATTAGTATTTGACGCCCGATATTGAACGTGTTACGTGAGGGGGGGTATTAGGTACGATGTCATATGATGCGGCTAACTCTGTGTGATTCTCATCGCGAGTGAATGTTATCGATACCGCTTGCGCCGAGATTAGAGGGCGAGAACAAGCCGCGCACCGAAATCATTCACGGAATAAACCTTTCCATAGGCTAGCTAGCTCTTGCAGCCCAGGAAGGTGGCTGAAAATGGAATGCAGCGAGCGAGTAGGTATACAGGTGAAAGGGGGAAGTCATTCGGGGGAGGATTTGCGACGGAGCTTGCTGCTATGCCTAGGTAATATTGTCTCGACAACTCGGCGAGCACCCGGGTAGGTAGATAGGTATGTACCTAAGCGTTACCGTGTAGTTATGCATTGTGCCGAGTTAAGCCTCGACGGACCAGGTCAGGCTACGCTGGCCGGGGGGCACGTTGCCGGCCCACCGGCTTGGGTCGGCGTCACCCTGATAAGCGAAAACTTAAAAAAAAAAACACTGCCGCCGAACGGGTACGAGAGTACCTATACCTATTACCTATACCAGGTACCTACCTTATAGTGCACTGTAACCTATAGGTGGTAAATGTACCCACCCGACCCCTACTAGGTGCCCGCCATCAGTGTAGACACGCCACCTAACCTACCTAGACTACCCTGGACTGCCCCGTCTACGGCTCTCATTGCACCCCCCGGGTTCATGGTGCGTAGGGAGGTAGGTACCTGAGGGAGAGAAGTACCAGTTGAATAACCACCACGTCCTCTTCCGGCCAGTAAAATAATTTACCTATTTCGCCTTCCTTCCTCAATGTCGGCAAACACCTTCCATTGCAGAGCTCGCGGGGGTCTCGAATTTCGCAGCCATCCGAACCTCGCCAATGGATCGCCGCCAGATTAACCCGCCCAGCTTCTATTTTTATCGTCGAAAGGGGAGGGAGAGGGGTCGATTGATCTTTGAATTGCACGTGTAGCACGTGCGCCGACAATAATCTCCCGTGGTGTCGCGTCCGACTTTTTGCCCGTTGAGCCTGGCGTCCCGGTCTCGTTGCCTCGATGAGGGAGAGCGATTAGGGTTGCAGCAGGGAGCCTCGGCGACGCAATATCGACGCGCAACTCGACGACTTGGAATTGTCCCGACGGAGACTGGCAGCAGAGTCCAAGAGGAGAGCTTCGAGGATCGGCTTCCACAACCCGGCAACCCCCCCCTCCCCCCCGTTCTCGTCGTTGGGCAGATGTGGGCAAGGTGACAATGGCGGCGGAAAGAAGAAGGAAAAGAACCCATCTCCACAATTCCTCGAAGATCTCAATTCGCGAGACGGAGAAACAGAGAGACGGGGAGAGAGGGAGAGGGAGGGGGGAAAAATAAGGGAGCGGGCAGGCGAGGAAGAGAAGAAGCGCGAGAGGATTCCGACCTCATTCCCCGGTTGCTAGGCATCGCAATCCGTCGAGCGCGCGCGGCAGATGCCTGCAACGATCTTGACAAATACTCTCTCTCCCCGCGAGACATCTCCACTACTAAGCGATAGGTACGACAACCTCTCGCCCGACGGACCCGGCTGGGATCCGTCCAGCAGCGGCAAGAATAGACGTCATGGCACGACGCGGGAAGCATGTGCCATTCCCCAGTTCGCTGCACCCTACTGCTCCATGTAATGTCGATCTGTGCGCGCGCGCGCGCGCGTCGAAGGGGGGAGGGGTGCCGCTCGCTGCGCGTGCATGCATACATACATGCGCAGGTGAGATAGGGGATGGGCATGGGCCATAGGCCATGGGCCATGGTATGGTATGGCAGATGGTCGAGCAGGCTGCTCGATGCGCGAAAGACGGGTTGCTATTAATAACCCGTGGAAATATTGTCTAGCATCTGCGTTGCCACCGACACCCAGACGCACCCCCTCCCCTCCCCGGCGGGTGGAGGTGACGACAGGCTCGTAGGGACTAGCGAGGCGATAGATGCGCTCCTCATCTCCGACGGATACCCTCGCTGTGTCTTGCCCCGTCCCGCGTGCTCACCTGACTGGCGATGCCGTCATGGCCCACCGCAAAATGTGATGGGCCGTAGACGCTGCAATCTCTTCGCATCCGACCTGTCGTCGCCCGCGTCTCTGGTCGCGTCGCCGTCGTCTATTTTTGTCTCTCGCTCAGGATTGCCTTGCTACCTCGTATCGTCATATTGCCGTCTAGAACCACGCAGGCGCAACTCTTCTATAATGAGCACCTCCGCACGTTCTCCATACGGGACGCCCTCCGATGCGACTGTCCTCGGATCGAGTTGACCGGTTCCTCTGGCCTGCCTGCAGCCGTGCCGTAGAGAAATTGTGGCCGGGGCACGGGGGCAGGCCAATGAGAGTCGCTACCGAAAAGCAGGCCCGTTCGGTATTATTGATCTATGCTGCTGCGAGTTTTATACCGATGTGCCTCGAGGGGATGGGGATGAGGGGGGCTCCCCTTCTTCTCCCCATCTCGGAATTGCCAACACGAAATGCTACCCTTCATCGTCACGCCGGCAGTAAAGAGGAGTGCGAACGCGTGCGGGCGTGCGTGCGTGCGCTACCTTGACGCAAGTGCGCAACGCCCACGGGCTCGTGACAATTCCGTCTCCTATCGTGCGAGCTGATAACTCTCTTCGTCCTTGGCGAACAGTAATTTGGCGCTGTAGGGGGAGATGATAAGTGGCGCAACTCGCGTGCGCGCGCGCGGTTGAGGCTTGGAGGGAGGGGAGCTAGAGAGAACGCACGACGGGGAAAGACACGATGCCCCTTTTGGTCTTATTAGTGACTTTTTTTTTTATCACAATCGTCGTCGTCTAGCCTCGATACGGCCTGCCCTCCACGCCACGGCCAGACGGAGAACGAAAGGGAGCGCGCGCGAGACGGACGGAGAGCGAGAGAGGGAGCGGGGGCAGAGACCCAACAACTTGACATCACCAAACCCTCTCTCGTCTCCCCTCCCTTCTCCTACGGCGCTGCTGGAGACCTTCTCGCCAGCGGGTGTGTGCCAAGCGCCGCCTAGATTCCCATTGCACCCGCGGTTACATTCCGAGGGCGCCCTATAGTCCATACCCTTGACCGCAATCTGCATGTATTCCGCGGCGCACCCCTAACTCCACGTATACTTGTTCGCCCGTACCTATGTTGGCCTGCTCCACGAGGTTATTTCGAGACTGACCTTGCAGCCGTCGGGCTATCTTTAAAAAACACGCCTCGCCGTCGGATCCATTCACTTTCTCGCGCTAGGATTGCGGCGGCATCTCACCGCACATTCCCATCCCCGGTCGTTTCTTTTTCCTTTCCTTGATTTTTTCTTTCCTTTTCCCCCCTCCCGATCCTTCGCCGCACTCGCTTTTTGGCTGACCATGTCTGGTAGCATAACGACGCCATTTGGCCATGCGGTGCCGCCTGCGCCGCGCCACTCCGTCACCGTCCATATGCCGGGGTGGGAGACGGTCGAGAAGTTCGCGTCCGACCCGGCCTCCGTCATCGGGACCTTCCAGAACGTCTATCCGCGCATGAAGCCGCACCAAGATATCGCCGATGTGAGAGAACTCCCACCGCCTGCGATCCCGTCTGCGGCACCCCGGCCTGGCTAACCCACGCTCTGTGCGCAGCTGTCCGCCGCCGTCCTCAAGTACACCGACGCCGAGGACCAAGCGTGCCTGCTGTTCTCGTCGTTGCAGTCGGCGAGGGAGTGCGTTGAATATGCCACCTCCGAGAGGCGGGACGACGGCACCAGCAAGAAGCCCGTTCCGCCGGACCAGATAGTGGTTCGTACCTTCAACGCGGTGGATCGCTTCTTTGCCGTGCTATTCCCGTCGGAGTGGCTCAGCATCGTCGCCAACTTCTGGGTCACGCCCGGTGCCGGCATCTCGTCTCGGTTCGCCGACGCGAATCTTAAGCGCATTGCGTCGCTCGCCGAGCTCCCGACGCCGACCGCCGAGTCCGTCCGCCCAGGCTTCGAGAGCACGGCGCACCAGGACATCCGCCACCGGATCGTGCAGCACCTGGGGCGTTCCTCGCTGACCCCTCGCGACCAGCCGAGGCCGACGCCTGACGACGTCTACCTCTTCCAGACCGGCATGGCCTCCATCTTCAAGCCGCACACTTACATGCTCAAGCGCAACGCCGGCACCACCGTGCTCTTCGGCATGTCGTTCATAAACACGCCCGTGGTCTTTGAGGAGTTCGGCCCCGGCCTCGCATTCTTCGGCAATGGCGGCGAGGAGGACCTGCGCGACCTCGAGAAATTTCTCGAGGAAGAGAGGGACGCCGGGCGGAAGGTGCAGGCGATCTGGACCGAGTTCCCGGCAAATCCGCTGCTCGAGACCGCCGATCTGGCGAAGCTCCGGGAGCTGGCGAGCACGTACGACGTCGTGCTCGCGATCGACGACACGATCGGCAGCTGGGCGAACGTCGACATCACGTACGTGGCTGACATGCTTGTTACCTCTCTAACGAAATCATTCAACGGCTACGCAGATGCGATCGCGGGAAGCGTGATCCTCAACCCGGCGTCCCGCAAGTACCACGAGCTCAAGACGCTCTTTGACAACTACTACGTGCCGGAGCTCTACATCGACGACGCCGAGGTCATCGACCACAACAGCCGCGACTACATCGACCGCACGCTCAAGCTCAACGCCAACGCCGCCGCGATCGCCGACTACCTGCAGTCGTGCGCCGAGGACCCGGCCAGCGCCGTCTGCCGCGTCTTCTACCCATCTATCAACGCGTCGGGCGCGCACTACAGGCAGTTCATGCGGCCGGACAAGATCTCGGGATACGGGTGCCTACTGAGCGTCGAGCTCGAGGACGTAGCGACGACGGCGGCCTTCTACGACGCGCTCAATGTGCACAAGGGCCCACACCTCGGCGCCCCCTTTACGCTCGCCTTCGCCTACGTCATGTGCATGTACGGGGGCCGACTCGACTGGGCCGCGCGGTACGGCATGAAGCCGACGCAGATCCGGGTCTCGGCCGGGCTCGAGGAGACCGAGGCGCTGGTCGACGAGTTCAGGCTCGCCGTGCAGGCGGCCGACAGGGTCAAGCAGGGCGGTGGCGCCGAAGCCGCTTGACGATGTAGCTAGATTACAGAGATACCCCCCCTCCTACACCTTCTACACCTTCCACCACGCCTCCAACCTTGACCGCCTCCGAATCTAGACCCTTTCTCCCTCCCTCCCCCCCTTTTATCCCGCCCCCGTTCGCACCCACTCCCCTAGACACTTTGTCGCGCCCGCTCGCATCATTCCGCTGTATGTATTAGGTAGCTAGTTGGCTCGGTTAGCGAAGCTATGCCATGAACGTAACCTCGAAATCCTGCTCTCTTCGTCCTCGTAGTTCCATAATCGCCGATATTACGTGACACGAATGCGGGTGAGTTAACGCTGACCACAGGATCCTAAATTTCTGGCTTTTCGAGCCTGCGTGCCGCACTACGCAAGCAAGAGACCTACAGCATTAACCGAGGATGGACGGGGCCTAGACATGACTCGATGCATAGCGATGCGAGTGAGCGGCGGTAGCAGGGAAGTATTGTTACGCTGAGCGAGCCGGGAACGTCTGCGAGTAACGGGGAGGATGTGTTACCGTTGCCCGTAGTCACGCCATCGGAGCTGTGAAGCCGCCCCCTGGGGCAGACCGGATCGACCCGGCCCCCCCCTCTCGTGTGCACGCCGATCGGAGCCCGTCCTGGCATCGCGGCAGGCCGCCCACACGTGGCCCGGGGGCTGAGCTCGCCGAGCCGCCCGCCCCGGCACGCACAGCGGACGCCCCCTCCTCCTACCCCTCTTCTTGGTACTGCTCCTCTGTGTACCCCCCTCTCCCCTATCCCACCGCAGGGCCAAGCACCACAGCAGCCAACGTCGAGCTCGGCACCGAAACAGGAGGGGATTGGGGCTGGCTAGCTCGCTGGGTTGGGCAGGACGGCCTTGCGACCTAATCTCCGAGGCTACCCTACGCCTTACTATAGTAAGGGTGTGTGTGTCTGTGTGTGTGCCTGCGCAGCGGTGCGGTGCGGGGAAGGGCACGGAATGGGCTTGGCTTGGCTGGCCAAGCTGGCCGGCGCTCTCCCCCCGGTTGGGGCCGCGCGGGCGACCTAGCGGCGCGCGCGCGCGCGCCGAGGAGCTACGAGAGAGGCTACCTACCTAACCTCCTTAGCTGTATCCCCCCCCCCCCCACCAGCGAAATTTCCGCGTCGTTCCGTAATGCGCGATAGGGGAAGGGGGGGTGGGTGAGGGGAGAAGAGGGAGGAGGAGGACAGGGCCCAGCCTGTCTGCCGCCCGCCGCGGCGCCGTCGACTGCTACCTTTCGCCACACCGTAAGCGAGATGAGAGCTCCGCTACGCCTGTCGTCAACTGACAGCGGTTTCTGATCGCGTGCATGTGCGGCGGCGCGCGCGCGCGCGTTCTGCGCCCGCAGGTGGAAAATTCTTCGAATTAAAATTACCGTAGCACTGGCGCCTCGAGAGCGAGCGAGAGAGACATTGCGTACATATGTACGTGTACGTGCAGATGTGCGTTGTGTAGGTAGGTGGGTGGGCGAGCAGTAGGTACGTAGGTGAGTGGGCGACATGCACTGAGATAATACCGCGGAGACGGCACAGTTGGCGAGAACTCGGCAGCAGCGGCGCCTGAGACCAGATGGCTCCCGCAGCGCAGAGGAACGCTGGCGTCTTGCGCGCAGGTATTTGTCACGGCCGTTGGGGTCACGCGAGAGCGGCCAGGGGGGGGGGAAGCCGACGTGATAATACCTAGCGGTGGAAGAGGAGCCGCTTGGCTCGCAAGCTGCGCGACGGATAGCTACCCGCACGGCGAGGCGCTGAAGGCAGGCCGCGAGACGAAGGCTCTGATCTAGCGTCGCGCTTCGCCTTGGGGTAGGTAACCTCATCTGTGCCCAGCGCGCGCGGCGGCCCCCTAAGCACGACGCTGAGGAGACCCAGGCCGTCTGCTAGGGTGCTCGATGGCCTCGGACGTGTCAACCGTCTGGGCGGTCTCCCCTATATCCGCGCCGAATCTCCACCCGGATAGGGTTCCGACGATGTGACGCAATACATATCGAAATTGACGCCCATCTCCCGCGGGGGGGTGGCCCCCGTCGATCCGATCTACGAGACAGCCCCAGACAGCACACAGCGACTCGCACGTCGTCACCCGTCAGCGGCGTCGCAACGCGCTCCTGATCCAAGGCCTAGCCCTCTCTCGGCGGTTCGCTACCTAAGTGCCAGAAGGACCCCTATTACCCACTGCCAGAAGAACTTCGGACGACGCGGTTGGCCTGCTGTCACGGTAGTGCTTGGGGCTCGGGACTTGGGCACAGGCAGGCCTGACGAGTTACGGACGGCGGCGTGCTACAGGGGGGGAGAGGGGGGGAGTCATGGAAGGTAAGTAGGCATGCGGCATGCTTTCACCCAGGACGGAATTAGCTATGACGGAGCATTTCTGCGGGTTATCTCGGCCTGGTAGCATCGAATTTGTTCAGCACACGTTCTACCTGCAGGTATGGCTTGGTGGATATATTCTTCAGCCGGGAAATAAGATTGGCATCCGATCGGGAAGGGTTGGTACTCCTTTTCTCTTGCTCTCCAGCTGTCGGATGCGTCCCCGCGAGAAAACTTCCTCTCGGCGGCTGCGTGGGCGTCGTTTATTTCCTCCCCGGGCGGCAATGTCTCGCCCTGACGTGCGCCAGGACGAGACCACAACACAACCAGAAAAGCCCATCCTGCCCAGGGCTTCTCTGCATGCCTAGGAGGCTCGTCAGGCAGCCAGGCGCGGACGGCGGCCGAGTCTTGGGCTTACGGATCCGATCAATAAAAGGCCCGAAACACTGTGCCCAAACTCGTAGCCCCTTTTCGCGGGCATCACCAAAAAAGAAGGTTATTTCTATAAATAGAAACTCCCCGGTAGTGCTTCGACTTCCGGGATAATTATCAACCACGAGGCCCAGGGCTGTGGTTCTGGACGGCCAAGGTACGACGGCGTGGAAATATGCACATCCGTATCGAGCTGCCTGTAAGGAAATGATATGTCACATAAATAATTAAAAGGATTATTCATCGTGGCTCTTCGCTTCCCTCTCGAACATTCCTAGGTACTTGGTATTATGCAGCCCTGGGACAGCCGGATCTATAATAGGACGAGTAATGCCGATCACAAGCAACATGTCGCATAGGTACATGCTGTTAACCCTGTCGGCAACGTGAATTAGGCGCCAAGTACCTACGAGGGGCGAGAGCGCGGTATTCGTTTGTAGAGACTTCCATGCTGCCTCTGCTATCCTTGATAGAGGTAGTCAGAGATGTAAAGACTAGGTGTGGCATGTGCTGCGTCCAAGCCGGATAGACTACATAATACCTACATTATCGGATACTGAAATAACCCAGTATGCCGGAAACCCGCGATCGAGATACTAAGACGCGAGGTGAAATTTCCTCGCGACAATGGGCCAGGGAGGGATAGCCCAACCTTGGGACTCAATAGCCTGAATTACTGTAGACCATTCCTGGTTGCCTTACTGGGCTTTCCTGGGCCAGGAACTCTTTTCGGAGCTTGTCACAACCATGCCATTTGCTGTATTAATTAGGTAGGCTTTCTAACCCCCCGAGTACCATCAAAACGACCGCGACATCAACGATCAAAAGATTCAATTGATTGATGAAAGGAAATCTATGAGTTCGAAAACGACTAATTCCTCTCGTTAAACACTTGTCTCAAGAGAAACCAACAAGAGCAATCAAAGTTCCAAGATAGCTTCAACGCGTGAAAAATCAGAGAAGACTGGGTCCGTGTGACTGGGAAGAGTCTGCCAGGACCCGATTGATACTGCGAGATGGTATTATCTGGCAGAGCTTAACATGAGTGGATTTCCACCTGAGTCTTAGTCTGATCCTTGAGGACTTCACCATCCATAATTCCGTGAACATAGCTAGAACCAACGAGATTGAAACAAAGTCTTGCGAGATGGTGGCAGCCTTCTCGACTTGGGTTTTGGTCGTCAGTATCCCGCAGGATATAAGGCAGTCCACTGCCTCGAAGCACATATACCTTGTCGCCAACGTTCATCCCCGGCGGTCCGATGCCCATGAGCCCCTGATCCGTGAGGAAAAAGCGAGTATCCCGGACGGTTAACGTAACAATCACTTCAAAATGCAAAATCCACTCGACCGGAACTCCCTCTCCCTGTGTTTCATCAGTAGCGATAATGTCCCACCAGTCGCGGCATAGTTCTCGGTCGTCCTCCGTGGATCGAACGTAACGCGGCGGCGGAAGGCCAAGCATACGCGTTAATTGTTGTTTCCCGTGTACCACATCCCCGCCTAGAGTATTTCGAAAGGCGTCCGACCGGGATTGGCCGTTCGTATAGGCTCCATCGAGAGCCAGCCCGTTCTCAGGGATCATTCTCTCCCATTCTCTTAGAGCGTTAATAAACGCGGCAGCATCGTTGATGTCGCATACAGGCCCCACTGATGTGACCTTGCCAACCATAAACCCATCCGTAAGGAGCTCGGAATTGCGGCACAAATTGGCCTTAGACAACTCGCCGCCTGCGCTGTATAGCGTAGGATCCCCATCCAGCTGCCGAAATCCACCATCTCTATCATCACCAACAGTCCAATCGTGAACCCACGACGGGAGATTCGGAATCGTAGATGGTCTCAGAACCCCTTGCAGAATATTTAAAGAGTTTGTCTCCTCTATGATATTCATCATGGTGTTGATATACACCTGTTTGGTTTCGATAGAGTAGTTGGGCTTCAAAGGAGCAGCTCGCGTCCACATCGACATTCCCAGAAGCGCGTTAACTTTATCCCGTGGGTCACCCGCTTGTCGTGTGCGGAATTCTCGAAGATGATCGGAGAGCTCCTGTCGGCTATAAACCTGCTCTAAACGAGTGATTTCCGATACCTTCATCATAAACCTTTTGAGTACTCTGAATTCGGGATCCCGGGCACTCGCCATGCTCTCTATACAGCAGAAGTTTGCATGGATGTTCAACCAGTATCGAGCGGAGCCTAGCAGTTCGAAAGGTATCATGATGTGATATATAACAATCCAGGATCCCTTGGCAAGGCAAGCTTCTTGGATGGTCCATACCCTGTCCCACCAGGCATTATCAACCCAGCGGGATAGGACCTGGAATGCTCCCTCAAATAAAGGTGCTATCTCAACATGATATCCCTTCCTCTCACAGCTTGGGCAGGATCCACAGGAACCGTATTCAAAAATTCCTGAATCCATTGGATGGCCAGCTTCTTTTAAGCCGCTGAGTATATCTAGGAACTTGATGGCGGATCGAGTGTTCTGAACTTCAGGGCTAGTAGGTCCGCCGAAGCGACTCGTGAGGGAGCCGAAGCTGTCGACTTCGTCGCTGGGTCCTGGGTAGTGGGTAGTTGGAGGGACGACGATATCGCCCTGCGGATTCACGACTCCGTTGTCGTTCGGGGTTCCCAGCCAGCAGAAAACTTGTTGAGCATTCGCATAGATTTGGTCCATCAGCGAGACTTGATGTTCTCGCTCTGGGATATCGTCTTGGTTGATACAGATGGCGTCGATCCAAAGAATTCGCTCCGTGTCGGTCTTTCGAAGATATTGAAGCGCAGTGTAGAGATTGAGAGTCACCGAGAAACCAACGCTTTCAAGTGTGATAGGCTGGAGGTTATCCCGGTCTCCCCATACGTAAGACAAAGCTACATATGTTGGGTTCTCATCCAAATGGTTGTGAGATAGACGACAGGATATGGGATTCGAAAGTTGACCCGGCAGCAAGTGTAGCAATCGAATATCTCGACGTGTGTGATCTAAAGGGAAGTGACGATACTTTCCCCCTGACATCTTGGACGCTCGTAACGAAAGCGACAATATCCTTGCTCTGCTTTGAAATGTGTTGAAGTGTAGGTATTCAAGAGATAACAAAGATTTCAGCATTCGACGTACTGCGTAATTAATATATAAATATTGACTTGATAAGATGCGGAGAAGAAAGTAGGCTGCAAGTCGGTGACGTTACGCTTTTAATGTTACGGTAGCAATGCAGAGACAACAAGGCGATACAATAATCTTCATTTCGAACACTCATCTGGTTGGCGAGCCTCGTGTAAGTACGTCAAGTAGAAGCCGGCGTCATTCGGAACGGGACAGGGCTTGTTCGTCGCTCTACATACAGGATGCCATTTTCGGGCCCCAAATCTTCCAGTCCTTGGAGCTGCCTATGCCACGTCGGCATCATTTAATATATGCAAGATAACCCAAAGGTTCCCTTCACCCTACGTGGATCTATCCGCCGAAACCAGAGACAGTACCCAACTTCAACCTAGAGGTGCTTAAATTCGAATCCGAGATAACCGTCGTAACGACCAGTCCTAGCCCCGACAATATCAACAGAACGGATCTCATTCGGCACAGGTACCCTCTCCCTTATCATACCGTAAGTTGAAGAGAGAACCCAGAGGAGCACAGCGTGGGTGGTTAGCGCGACCAATAGAGTTGCGGCTGAAAATAAGAGGAGTGGTGGATATTAATATCTAAATATCATAACTAGTTTCGACATTGCGCAGGAGTCAAGTTGGCTAATCTGGGAAGCTATGGATCCCTTAACTTCTAGTCACGGTATATCAGCTGCCCAATCTACGTTCCCGTTATGGGCCTGTCCGGACTCCGCTCGTGTTTTGTAGGTAGCTAACCCTCAGGTAGAGGGATTTTTCGACGCCAAGGCTCCGTTGGGAGTGCACGATTCTCA
Source organism: Durotheca rogersii (assembly GCF_024521655.1). NCBI lineage: Eukaryota > Fungi > Ascomycota > Sordariomycetes > Xylariales > Xylariaceae > Durotheca > Durotheca rogersii. Next base: position 17,331 of record NW_026251263.1, read on the forward strand.
CTTGTCATAAAGCCAATACTTTTCTCCTGGGTGAGACTCATTTCTCTTGCTGCATCGTATGGTGTCATAGAGTATGCGAAAGAGGGAGATGGGCCCCGTGAAGTTCTGTTACTGCCCGAATTCCAAATGATCCAGGTAAGTGCCGCATAAGCGCTAAGCCTCCCGTGAGGCAGGTAATTCCCCGATAGCGATAGTGACCAAAGCGTACAGCTGCCATGACCCTCCGAGCTCTAGCCAGCCCGCTCCGGGACCTCCTCGAGGGGCGTCACCTTCCTGACCACGCGGGCGGGCGTGCCCATGGCGACGCTCCAGGGCGGGACGTCCTTGGTGACGACGGCGCCGGCGGCGATGGTGCAGCCCTGGCCGACGGTGACGCCGGGGAGGACGACGACGTTGGCGCCGAGCCAGCAGTCGTCGCCGATGGCGATGGGCCTCGCGTACTCGATGTCGTCGCGGCGGCTCTGGACCTCGGTCTCGTGGGTGGCGGTGATGAGGGAGACGTTGGGCCCGAACAGCACGCGGTCGCCGACGGTGACGAGCGCGCAGTCCAGGATGGTCAGGTTGAAGTTGGCGTAGAACCGGTGCCCGAGCCGGATGTTGCACCCGTAGTCGACCGCGATCGACGGCTCGATGAAGACGCCGTCCCCGACGCGGCCGAAGAGCTGCCGTAGCAATTCCAGCCGCGCCGTCGCCAGGGTCCCGAAGTCGGCCTCCGGGTCGTCCGGGAAGTAGCTGTTGTACTTGTGCATCCAAGCGCGGGCCCTGAAGCGCGCCTTCGACAGCGCGGGATCTAGAGCGTTGTACCTAGCGGGTGGGCATTCGGGGTCAGAGCGCCTCCTCTAGGATGCGAGATCTCTTGATGCTCGATTCTCGGAGACCCCGTGGCGTGGGCGGCGGCGGGGAGCACTCACAGCATCCCCGATATCATCTTGTCGTATTCTTCCGACCGTGGCACGTGGGCTAGGCTAGCCGCCTTCTCCAGCTCGGCGGGGTTCTTTTCCGAAGCCGCCATGCTTTCTATCTCCCGCCCGGTCCCGGATTCAGCCGGGCTTTAGGCCCTATAGGATTTCTGGCGGCGAACGGCGAATAAACACTGTAGCATCGACGGCACAGGATCGCCTTGGCGGGCCTGGGAAAGGGGAAGAGGAGATGGAGGGAGGGACTCACCACCAGAGGAAGCGCCGGTGCTAAATAACTAGCGAATAGCGACGGGATAGCCACTCGACAGCAGTGGCTCTTTTTATCGCAGGTGCACGCGTCCAGGAGGCGCACTCGGCGTAAGCACACGATCCGAATAGTTGCGTCCAGCGAAGGAAGACGCAGAAGACGGTGCCCGACTTATCGACGAGCGCAACAAGACCCCACGATCGTGTGGCTTATAGTGGCTGGTGTCTGGTGGCCAGTGGCTCAGCATTACTTCAAGTAGGTGGTAAATCTTTTGTGGTGTGGGGCGCTAAGGAACAGGGGGTAATTTTGTACCCTCTACCTCTAAGACTTCTGAGGTTCCCTGTAAGTCGTCAACCTCTAACTGGATTAAGCGATAAGCCCGCTCTATACTGAGCTTTGCCCTTGCTCCTTACAAGGGGCACCAGAATGTCCTCTTGAATAGATTTTCAATCACTGTAATAACGGGTATGTGACTGATTGCTTTTCTAAATCAAATATTGTCCTAGAAGTGCATCGTACGCCGAAATGGTGAGTGGTGGTGCAGTGGTGGTAGCGGGGTCCCGCTGTGACAGGGGCTTGAGAGGACAGTGGGTACAAAATTACCCCTCTGTTCCTTGACGCCCCACATCACAAAAGATTTACCACCTATCACTGAGTTACCCTTGGTACCCAGGTACCTCGCATTCGATAGATGAGGGGCAGAATCGGAAATGTTAGAAGCTGCCGGCAGTCTGCCAGCTGTCGGTCAGCCCAGGTCAGGGCGCCCGGCGATAGTAACTCGTTGTCTACCCTACATATAGGCATGTGTATTCCTAGGTTACAGAGTCTCTTTATAACACCTACCTATCTATCATGCCCATCAATACAGGCCTATGAGTACAGCACCGAACAAGGGAATACAGGTCTCTGCATTTTCCTATGCCGGTATTTTAAGGATAACAGAAGCCAACCTAACACCATTCATGATTAATTTATAATCAGCGTCGTCATTATAGTTGCCATCATCGTACGTGGTTGGCGCCAGCAGGGATTGAGTCTCCGATAGTAGAGTATTGAGAAAGACGGCAACGCATGCTTATACCTACGCAGGGAACATCGCAGATTGGCGCCTGCACATCCCACGAAATCCGGCTTGTTGACGATGCTCGGACCTATTGTCGCAATTAGCATGGATGTTTCACGGCATTGCGAAAAAAACAAGAAGAAAAAAAACCGGCAGAACGTAAGCAGGCAATACGTGAGTCCAGCTCGGTCTACCGGGGATCGCAGGAACGGGGGCGTGCTAGTGTAGTCGGGAATGGAGACGACGCGACCCCGCTATCTCGCCCTGCCTCGTGTCGCAACATGCTGGAGACCAGAGTTAAAGACGTGCTTTCGTGCTCTTGCTGAGATTGGTTGACTTTCTAGGTATAATCCCCTCCAGAAGCGGAAATGAAGAGAAGAAACGGTCTAGGTCTGGCCACAACCGGAACTACCCGAGACACTGTTGCGAGAGGCAGAAGAATGGCCAATTTCAGGGGCGCCATGACGTGCTCGTGGTCGACGCCGCTGCACAACTCTCGGCGGGCGAATCAGCGCGGCCGCGCCTCCGGTCGGTGCGGACACGGCTTATCTGCAAAGCGAAAAAGGCACGCGTTTTTGCTCAGGTAAGACGCCATTTACCAGGGATGCGGAATCCGACGCTGCGAGACCGACTCACCGAGAGGGACTACTTAGCTGATCGCCGCGTCCGCTGAGCCCTCGCCTTGCTGATAAACCGCTGGCCACGCTCGTAATTCCCTTACCCGTCCCCCCGGGAGAGAGCACCAAGTCGACCTCGAGTAACTAGTTTATCCGCGCAGAGTAATCACCATGGCAGATACGGCGCAGATTCCGCCGGAGAGCTCACCGGCCCCTGGGCCCGACAACAAGCCTGTGGAAGGTGAGCGACAGACGCGGCCCCCTTTCTCGAGACCGGCGTGGTTTACTAATAGCCGCTAATAGTGAAATGGTATCGATCGGTGCTGTACAATGCCACCATCCTCGGGCTGTGTAGCTTCGCCGCCCCGGGCCTATGGGGAGCCATGAATTCTCTCGGTGCCGGCGGCTCCCAGTCGCCCTACCTGGTCAACACCGGCAATGCGCTGACCTTCTGCCTCATGGTGGTCTCCTGCTGGCTGACTAGCGGCATCGTCAAGTACATCGGCATCAAGGGAGCGCTCTTCGTGGGGACCATCGGCTACGCCCCGTACAGCGCAGGGCTCTACCTCAACAACCGGTACGGGGTCCAGTGGCTCGTCATCGTCGGCGCCGCCCTCTGCGGTATCTCGGCAGGGATATTCTGGGCTGCCGAGGCCGCCATTGCCATTGCCTACCCCGAGCCGCGAAACCGCTCGAGGATGGTGGCGTACTGGCTGACGTACACCCGAGTCGGCCAGATCTTGGGCGGCGCCGTCAACCTAGGCTTAAATGTGGATCGCAATGAAGCCGGCAAGGTCTCCCACACGGTGTATCTCATATTTATAGCTCTCCAGGCTAGCGGGACTCTGATCGCCCTGCTCATAAATCGCCCATCCCAGGTCCAGCGCGCGAACGGCGTTCCGGTCCAACTTAGCACCTTCGATAACCCCTGGAAGGAGTTCAAGGCTACGACGAGAACGTTTTTCGACAGGAGATTCCTGCTCATCGTCCTGTGGATCGGCCAGGGTGTGTACTCCGAGGCCGTCTTCTTCACGTATAATGCGCTCTGGTTCAGCGTGCGCGCCCGGGCTCTGGGCTCCTTCGTATCCGGGATCGTCGCGGTCATCTGCGGAAATCTCCTCGGCGTGTGGCTAGACCAGAACCAGATAGCCCTGAGGAAACGGTCGCGATGGGCATTTCTAGTCATCCTGACGCTGCAGGGCGCTTGGTGGCTGTGGCTCACCGTCAACGTCACCGAGTACCAACGGACGCAGCCCACCTTCGACTGGGTCGATCCCGGTTTCGGGAGAGCCTTCGGGGTCTTCGTCTTCCTCGTCATCGGATTCCAGCTTAACTACAACTTCTCCTACTTCATAATCGGACAGCTCTCCTCGAGCCCGCAGGAGATCATCAGATTTTCCGCCCTCCTGCGGGGCACCGAGTCGGCCTGGCAGGCAGTCAGCTACGGGTTGAACGCCATCCCGATCATCGCTGCGGTAGGCGGCCCCTATATCAACTTTGGCTTGTGGGGGATCTCGGTCTTTCCCGCGTGGCTAGTCATCAAGGAATTCGGTGTCAGCAAAGACGACCTCAGTCTCGAGGGCCAGGCTGAGGAAGTCGGAGGAGAAGAATCTAGTAAGACTAAGGAATAAGCCGTGTAATCAGTCTCTTCAAAGGAAGGGTACGGGAGGCCTGTCAGAGCACGTTTCCCAGGGGATACACCCAGTACCACGCATTTCTCGCACCCCGGAATCTCCATGTAGATGCATAGATCGATAGCTAGAATCGCCGGATTTCCGCTAGTGAATAGCCCAAGTTTTTAGTCTATGAGTAGTTTACAGCAGACGGTTGAAGTTCGGGACCCCTGGTGGTTGATGCCATCACCACCCATCCGCACGCCATCGACGAGGTAACCTCTCCGGGCCAATCTATCTGTCGACTCGATATCGGCTCCCCCTCCCGCTTGATATCGGCTACCCCTCCCATAGGAAGAATGTACGCGCACGCCATATTAGTCGGTAGACTCTGATCGCAACCACGTGGGGGTTATAAATGGCCGCATGGTCGAGCGTATCGACACTGGGGGTGAAGATACACGAGGGGATTGTCGTGTCAGAAGAAAAGAGACGAACAGGATACCAGCGACAGGCTACCTGGCAAAATGTCCGCTAACCTCGAAGCGCTGAAACACATTTCGGAGGACTCCGGGTTCCCTATTACGATCCACCCGAACTTCTCCCCCAGGATCAAGGACCATGTACCGCCGGAGCCGGTGCGGGAGCAACTCTTCCCGGACAAGGACCGAGCCACCTTCGCGGATCCGGAGAAGAAGGCTCTCTTCGCCGTCGCGAAGGCCACGGACCTGACGGAGTCGATCGGCACGGTGCTGGAGGGCGTGCAGCTGTCGCAGCTGACGCCGCAGCAGCTCGACGAGCTGGCGCTGCTCGTCAACGAGCGCGGCGTCGTCTTCTTCCGGGGCCAGGACCTGACGACGGAGCAGCAGGTGCGGCTGTTCGAGCACTACGGGACGCTGGACCGGCACCCGGCGCAGAAGGACGTGCGGCACGTGGTGATCCACGGCAGCAGGGAGGACCACCGCGAGGTGCTCAAGTACACGCCGTGGCCGCTGGGCGACTGGCACGCCGACACGTCGTTCGAGATCAACCCGCCGTCGTACTCGCTGCTGCGCATGGAGGAGCACCCGGCCGTCGGCGGCGACACCGCCTGGGTCTCGGGCTACGGGCTCTACGACACGCTCAGCGCCGCGCTGCGCCGCTTCGTCGAGGGCCTGCACGCCGTGCACACCTCGCGCCTGCAGTACGACACCATCCTCGACCTGTGGGGGGTCGGCCCGAACCGGCCGCCGGTCGACTCGCACCACCCCGCCGTGCGGACCCACCCCGTCACCGGCCTCAAGGCGCTCAACATCAACACGGGCTTCGTCACCGGCTTCGCCGAGCTCAAGAAGCACGAGTCCGACAAGCTCCTCGACTTCTTCGCCTACCACATCCACTCCGCCGACGACCACTCCGTGCGCTGGAAGTGGGAGGTCGGCAGCGTCGCCATGTGGGACAACAGGTAGGTAATAATGAGGGTCTAGCGACCTACCCCCTCCGGGGCTGAGGTTCTGTGTGCTAACTGCGTGCGCCGACAGGTGCGTGCTGCATCGGGTCATCCCCGGCGGGTACGAGGGGCCGCGGCGCGGCATCCGCACGACCGTGTTCGGCGAGAAGCGTAAGTGGAAGGGGGATGGCATCCCTTTGCGCCAGCCTCTCCGTTCTCCAAACTAACGACGATGTGTGACGGGCAGCATACTACGACCCGAACAGCGAGAGCAGAGCGGAACGCCAGCGCAGGCTCAAGGCAGAGGCAGCGGCGCCGGCGGCCAACGGAGAGGCCAACGGGCACAGTGCTGTCAAGGAGGACCCTATCAGCGCACCCGCATAAAGGTTGAACACGGGGGTGTGCGCATTGCTGAAAAAGGGGGCCCGTACGGTGAAGGACTGGGAGCAGCGCACAAGCCTCCAGCAATATTACGTGCTAGGCATAGGAAATATAGTCAGGGTGTATGAATGGCATGTTAAGGACTGTTTCTATTACCTTTTGGTTGCCTTGACCCTCCCGTTGGCGTGACACAGCCGATTTTCGCAGGCTATTGGATCCGAAGGACATAGACGTAGACAACGCCGTTGCCACTAGTCATGGATTTATTACGACTTTGCCTTGCGGGATGTTCTGTAATAACATGGTGATATTCCAGTTCCCGTCAACCAGTACCAACAGACACCCTGCCACTCCGCCACGGGCGACCTTCTCACGACCCGCTAGGGAATGCTCGCGTGATGGCTGTTGGCCGCTAGCGTCAGCGGTGACTTCGTGAGAGAAAAGTTGAGAGGCCACATTGATCAAATCAGGGCCGCTTTAGGCGCGCAAAGTTGGGAAGCCCCGAGATAACCGTCCCAGCGGCGACCTATTACTGTTTGGGAATTGGCGGCCTAGCTCCTGGACGTCTCAATTGTTGGCCGCAAATTCGTCACATTGGCGCTTCCGAACGCCGTTGGCCCGCATCATGGAAGCGCCGGGCACTGCCATGATTGTTGGTTCTTAATATGTATCTAGAATAGGCACACTGGGCTGACTTGGGTTTACGATAGGGTCCATATGTGCCGTTTAGATTTCGTGTATAAATATGGAGTGACCCAGCCTGACGTCCTGTTTCTTCCCATAGCACTCTCATTCTTCAGACACCTCAGTTACTATCGTTCAATCATATATTATCCGTACTCTATTTCTCGATCATCTCTTTTCAGAATGGGAAAGAAACGACCCGCTCCGCCCCCAACCCCTTCTTGGGTGCCTGCCCCCCCGGAGGGATCTTCATTACCGGATCGCGGTTATTTTATTTCAGGAGATAGTGTCTGGTTCTACAATAGTAAGACGAGCTTAACGTTGTTCCATGGAGATTGCTGATATAGAGTCGTAGACAGCACCGGCAATTGGGAGAGTGGCAGAGTTTCGGAAGTTAGGGGGATCAGCGGCAGTACACTGCTCCCATTTGTTAGCAGTACCTCATTTCTTCCTTAGCTTGATCGGAACCATTAACCATTCGCAGATTGACGTTGATGCAACTGGGGAAACCATCCAGATTGGAGCGGAATTTGTGCGGCTTCAAGGCTGATGTCGTCTTATTGGCTATGGAGATCTTGTGGGCCAATGAGTCAGCTCCTCCGGGCGGTTGACACAACGGTTGGAAGATGTGTATGTCGAATTGGTTATAGTAGATGATGATGGGAGACATGGGGCCGTAGCGCCTAGGTCGTCGCAGTGGTCGTACCAACCTCATTCGTTTAGAGCTACCTATATTGAGTCTTATTAGACCACGTGAGATCTTCCATTAACATTGACACCTTGTGAAACCGACGGCACGAGTTAGTTGCCAAGGGAGAGCAGCACCATGCCACTTAAACTGCTTTCCCGGATATTATTACTACTGAAAATTGCTCCCCATGCACGAGCAATACCGTCTAGATCTGGGAACCGGCTAGCTTGGCTCTGACCTGGCCAGTGGCTCTTAATTGGCCGATTGTACTGTATGTCTCTTCCCAGCTCTGCTTTGCTACCCTAATCCGACACGCCTTTATCAAGGCACGAAAAGCAATCTATACAGAGTCAACTTGCCCCAAAGCATCCCCAATCCATCGCCACAGCCTCTTATCTGCCACGAAACCTGGGTTCATTTCCGACATCAGTGTCAACTTTCTTGCGACGGCAAGGCTGTTCGACTTTTTTTTTTTTTCGAGGCGAAATGCTGCTTCTTCTCTTTCCTTTACTTCTTCTTCCGATGCGTCATCCTCGCGTAGCTTGGCAAAAAGTTGCTTGTTACCCTCCTGCTGAGCCTGCTCGTGGAAGAGCCGAGCGTAATCCACCGAGCCTACCGCCCCTTCATCCTCTATCTCGTACACGAGTTCGTACAATGTTTTGAAGAGATTATAATCCTGCTTGGAAAGTAGACGAACTAGCCGAGAAAAATACCACATCCTGTCGGCTTTCTTCCAGACGTCTGGATCGATCTTTGGGACTCCTAGGTTGAAGCATGACCTAAAGGCAGTAATTTGTGACCTCGATGGTGGCGATGCTGACCCTGCTAGTCCTGGGGTAGTGAGCAACTCAGTGATAGGACCAGATGTCGCAGAACCCCAATCAATGATACAAGTGATATTGAGATCTTCGTCAACGAATATATTGCCAGAATGAAGATCTGGGTGAGAAAGGGTGAAACCGCCATTTGCCGTAGAAGAAAGGTGAGGGATCATGTTGTGCAGGAACTGGCCTGCAATACAGTACGAAAGCCGGTTTTTGCTACTCTCTATCTTGTTGCCGATTGCTACGAAGTCATTCCATCGTCTTGCAGCAGCTCTATAGCTATCCCAAGTGGGATAATCGAGAGAGTCGGGAATCGGTGCAAAAAAGGTATGTGGTGTCAGGTAAAGCTCTTTGGCATGAGAGGTGAATGCTGAGATAAGAGAGTTCAAGTACTGGCCTTCTTCAGAGAAGGGGCCTCGATCTATTGCTTCTTCGATCGAGTCTCTCCATTGCCAGAGAAGTGACGGGGAGAGGCATTCCCCGATGGAAAAGTTACCATGACGGTCTTCAAAGATTGACCCGATCTGTTCAAAGCGAATCTCTGATAGGCGAGACATGATAGCGCCGAGCTGACGCATGATATTCTGTCGGTCGTGATCCGAAAGGGGGAGGAGTGGCCAAGGCAATTTATATCCCGATGGTTCACGGGAACAATCGGCCCAGTCGTAATCTGATAGGGCACGACCAGAAGCCTTGCTCTGCAGAATATACGGAACCCCAACATCGTTGTCCTTGGAGCCACTATGATGGTCGGTAACCAGAAAGCTGTATTAATGCAGGCCCTGCTTACCTATAAGAGTAAACTTCCGGAACAGGAATGGAGCAATGAGCTCTCAGGTATTTCAAAGTGGATGCTTCGCTCACTAGCATCTTGGAGGCAGTTTCGTCGGTGAGGATCGTAGACGGACCGGTGCGCGGGGAACGAAACACCCAGTCAATTCCATCATCAAATGAGACAAAAATGACCCAGTTCAGGCTGCCAGCTTTGGGTGGCTTTGACACGTCGCAGGTGCATGGTCGGCCCCGAAGCTTTTCGGCAAGGGCAAGAAGAGCGTCGACATTGAATTTGGCATAGCAGAAGATCTTTTCCTGCATGGTTGCACGGGGTATGGGCGAGTTGATAGTGTGGACGTACGTAAGGTAGATAGATGATGAGGAAGAAGGAATGAGAAGCAATTCAAATGAAATAGTAAGTAGTACTCATCCGGCGAGCGGGGTTGTCCAGACGCTTGTTAGGCCAGTCCAGCACGGCCCACTTCCGTTGTAGGTACTACACGTACGCGACCTAGGAATACATAGGTAGTTCAGCGTGGAAGGGCAAATGGCGCGATACGATCGCTGAAGAGTCAGATTCGGGCGGTGCTCCTGTTCGCAAGGAATCCCAAGGGTTAAATCGGATTTGTAGATGCCTAGCTGCTCAGAGTGACAAGACACGCCTCGCTCAGGCGTCGGTCTAGTTACCGGTGTCGTCTAGTCCGCTTTCCCCTGCCTCAGCGGATTCACGAGCGGATGTTGGTTGGGGAGGTGAGAACAGGCGTGCGATGAGCGAACACACGCCTCCTCGTGAGCCGTGTTGGTACCGCGTCCCCTTGGCCTGGCATACGGCACAGCCGCGCCCCCTCGTAATGGGCTGCGCCCTAGTCCAGACGACGACCGCTTCCACTGGCCCTCGGTCGTGCCTGTTGGCAGCTCTTCTGCTGCGGTTGGTTGCGCTAATATCACCAACAGGCATAGAAGTGTCTCAGAGCTGGGCCCGATACCCAAGCGCGGTGTGCCTTGTCACCAAGCCAAGAAGCTCTGTCCTGACGCTACATGTCCGGGTTCCATTCAGGCAGCCATATGATCGCCATGGTATCCATCCAACCTGTCCTCTTCCCCGGCTGTCGAGAAACATCTTGCACCAACGCCGAGCGGGTCTCAAAGGCAGTTAGGTAGGCGGATCTTGGACGCGTCGAAAGCCGCGATTATTCAAACGGAGAGGTATAGACTATTTATTATTAAGTTACCTATCTAAAACGCCCGCTAGTGTAAAAGCTTGATGTACGTACCTACGCGGAGGCTGTAAAAAGAAGCCTGGTTGCGTAAAGAGGATTAGGCAGGAAGACTTTATGCAGGTAGGTAGGTGCCTAGGTACTTAAGACGGGTGCCTAATGTTGCCAGGACATTGGGATCCACTAGGTAAGCACCTCCGTACAGGCAGGTACCTAAATTTTAGCGCTCTAACAAACTTGGATTAGGTATTTGCTACCTAGGCAATCATCCCCCTGGCCATAGGGGCCACCCACGCTGATAAGATAGGTACGTCCACGCTGATTAAACACTGGCGGACTAATATAACTGACACCATCAACACAAGCCAACTTCTACTCAATCCATCCCCAACACCACATGCCCGCACACGTATGCGGGTAGTGCCGTGGACAAAAAGAGCCCCAGACCGTGCCGCTGCCATGGACGACGAAGCTGCAAGGTTGCGAGCTTTGATTCAACGGGCCGACGGCACAGTTAAACGCGAAAGCGATGAAGACAGCGAGGACCAACACCCTTCGGCGCCTCCCCCCTCTGTTCGTCGGTCTAAACGCGCCCGCGGGAACGTCTCGACGACGGGCACAGCCAGCCAATAAGAGGGACAAGGGCAACGTAACAGAGGCAAAGCTCCAGCAGGCCAGAAACAGCGCGTACTGACGAATGTGGATATAATGGACCGGCCATATTGCACCCTGTCACGTAAAACGTAGACGCCTACGATACGCTTTTGCGGTATGCAGGCATACAAGGGCTGGTTCAATTGGTATGTGACACACCCAGAAATTCCTTCTAGGCCTAGCAAACGGGGGTCCTATGGGTCGGAAATGTCCCAACGTCGCCGACCATGGACATCGACATCTCGATCGGCTGGAATTCCTACGGCTTGCCCGTGCCCAGCTCGCCCAAGACCGCGGCCCCGACGCCGACGCCACGCCGCTTTATCTATCCGGAGCTATAGGGTCGCTCTTCAAAGTGCGCCTATCGACCTATGGCTATACTCTCGTAGCTAAAGGCGTGGAGCAATGATACCTTACCCGCCTACAGCACGAGAGCAAGATATACGAACGGCTTCGTCTTATCCAAGGAAAACATGTCCCGGTGTGCCTCGGGATGGCTGACCTGATCCTGCCGTATTATTTTAACGGCGCCGTTAATGAATACTATTACGTAGATCGGGAGAGCTACGTAGGCACTGAGGTTGCTCTGCGGGGAGCAACGGAATGTACTCTACGACATACACAGCGGAAACCCTATGATTGTGGACTTGGAACGGTCAGTCGTTCACGAGCGCCAGCCGCTCGGCTCTGTCGGTCCCAATCGGAAGAGGAAGCACGATACTCGAGGGAGGAAAACCAGCAACGACTTCGTGGTCGAAAGCCAGTCTATCATAGCAAGCATCCAGCGCTGTCTAGAATAGCCTCGTGATGCGAACGTGTCACGTAGTAATTGAACCAGCCCTTATATGCCTACATACGGCAAAGCGTATCGTAGGCGTCCACGTTTTACGTGACAGAACGCGTATAACCCGATTCGTATCATTGGTAATGGTCTCTCCTACCTATAATTGCTTTGCTTCTCATGGCAACCCCTCGTCAAGTTATCGTTTCGGCGTTGTTTTTAGCGCTCCTGGCCAATTCCTCCTGCGCTATCGCGTCCTCGTATGTGTCATACTTGTATCGGAAACCCGGGTGATCGGCCCTGAGGTGCACCTGACCCTTTCCGTAGATCTGCTCCCTGAAGGTCGGTGTCGATGGCAACCCGTCCGCGCCGTGATCGGGGATCTCGGGCGGGTACCTGCCACGGCGGCGGAGCTCGGGGACGAGGTAGTTGACGGCATCCTCAAAGCTGCCAGGGGTGACGACGTACCCAAGGTTGAAGCCGTCAATGTCGGCGACATCGATCCAGCGCTCCAGCTCGTCGGCGACCTCGGCGGCGGTGCCGACGGGCATGGCGCCCATGCCGCCGATGGCGCTGACGACGCCGAGGTTACGCGGCGTGAGGCGCGGGACGTCGTCGCCCTGGTAGCGCAGGTTGCCGACGGCCGAGTGAACACGCGCGATGGCGGAGATGTCGTGCTCGGTGAGCTCGCGGTCGAGGTCGAAGCGCGACACGTCGACGCCCGTTGTCGCGCTGAACTGCGCGAGCCCGCCCTCGACCAGCACGTACCGCAGCGCGTCTTCGTACTTGCGCCGCGCGTCGTCCGCGTCCGCCCCGATGATCGGCGTGATCATCGCGAACACCTTGATCGATGCCGGGTCTCGCCCCGCCGCCGCCGCCGCCTCCCGGATCGCCTTGACGCGCGGGGCCAGGATGTGCGGCGATAGCCCCGATACGAAGATGCCCTCGGCGTGCGTCGCGCCGAACTTGATCCCCGCTCTAGACACGCAAATTAAGAATTCGTACTTGCAAAGGCAGGGAGGAACGAAGGGCTTGTAAGTTATCAATGCTCACGGTGATGTGCCTGCTTGGAATAATACCGGCGTCCGTTGCGGCGAGGGGTCGACGATATGGGGGGCGTCTACGCGGAACTTTTCACCGTGATGGTGAATACTCCTGACCTGCTTATAATCCGTGTAAACGCCGCTCTCTGCGTCTTCGAGCAGAGCCGTGTCCGACCACGAACCCTCCCAAAGCCTAACCAGGTATTATTAGCAACGCGAGGCCATTATCATGCACGGGAAGTCATTGGCCTACTTATACAGGACCCGCAGATACTCATCCGCAATCTCGTAGCGTTTGTCGTGTTCGACATATGGGAGCCCGACCTTGCAAGAATTAGCTAGGGAGTTCTACAAGGCGGAGCATAGCCGCTCACCGCTCTCGATGCCGACTCCTTCCAGCTCGTCACAATATTCCAGCCGAAACGACCTTTGGTCAGATGGTCGAGGGTGCTGAAGCGTTTCGCCACTACGTAGGGCTGTTCATACGAAGTCGAAGTCGTCACGGCGAATCCGAGTCTCTTGGTGACTGCGGCCATGGCCGACACCGGCTGGTCAAATCGTCAGGCACACAGCGATAGACCGCTTCCATCGTCCTGGCCATCGTGCGAGCAAGATTCAACATACAATTACGGGGTCAGCCATCGGCCACTGGCTTCCCGTCCGGATAGCAGGCTCGGGACTGCCTTTATATCTTCAGCGCCGCAGCATCGTTAGCAGCACGCTACCTGGCGAGAGGCGTCGATCGACTCACGTATCATAGACGCCGTACGTATCCGCAAGAAAAAGCGATAAGAAGCCCCCTTTCTCAAGGAGTTTCGCGAGGTCTGTCCAATATGACAAGTCCCGGCGCTTATCCTTGGCCCGGTCCGTGGGGTTCCTCCATTGGCCAAAGGAGAGGTGGCCAACTGTGAACATATCAAACCCATTGAGAACGATTTGTTTCTTTGTGGTTCCGTTCGATGGAATCTCTTGATTTGCTTCTGACGATGCCATGGCGAACGACAGGCCACTCAAACCATTCGAATGTTTAGATCAAACACCGCGTCGTGGATAATACGCCGACATAACTCTTATATTTTAATTCATGATATCAACTCTATCTTGGATGGATCTTATAATCCCGTTTCGTTGTGCCAGCCTTGACGGTACACAATTGCGACGTTCTCTCCGTGGTGACAATCCGGGGTCCGATTTCGCCATTCTCTTATCTTCGTCCTCTCCCGCACCAGGACGCGATGGGACGCATAGAAATGTTGTCGAACTTGTTGGCATCGACTCCTCGTCCAGAACGTATCATGAGCTTCAAAATGCCGGATTCATTACTCCGTCAGATATGCAAGACGAACTCGTCACACGTAACCCCGCGCTGTCGCCATATTCTGCAGACAGCATGCCATCAGCCCAAAGCGTGCCGATCCAACGCATGAGCGGGGGCGATGATCTCTCTCGTATCAAGCACGCCACCGCGCCGCAGGCCAAAGGCGACCACACGAACGCCGAAGAAGACAGCCGGTTATCGGAACACCGACCAGGGCCCTTGCCAGGCCGAAAAGCCGCCGGACCGCGAATCTTGCTATAATTATTGAGTTGTCGCGGCTCTACGAGACCCAATGGCCGCAATGTGCAATTTGCGAGGTCGCATTTTTGTGAGGCTCCAGCATGACTTCCTCTTCGGCATCTGTGGCGGACGTCGCCGCGAGCGAAGATGCAACCCCGAAGGCCGGAAGGGATGCCCACGCGACAATTGCCCGAGCCGGCGAGGCGAGCCTGCGTGACGACGCGGAGGCGAAGTCGAGGTTCCTGGCGACCTTTTCCGCCGAAGAGGAACGGAGCATCATGAAGAAGGTGGACCAGCACTTCTTCGTGCTCATCGGCCTCATGTACATGATCAAACAGGTCAGCCGCAACTAACCGAAAGGGTGGGGAGGAGGGTTGTCTTTCGGACATCGCTAACATCCAGCAGATCGACGTCAACAATGCAGCCAATGTCAAGGTCCTGCAAGTTGGCGAGCCGACTAATATCATCGCCGAGTTGAACATGACGGCAGACCAGTATAACTGGGTGCAATCCATCTACGGCGTATGGCTCGACTGGCACATGCCATTTCGACGTGCGGATACCGCGGCTAACCTCGGACAGATCGCCTACATTCTCTTCGAGGCGCCCAGCAACCTGATCCTGAAGAAGATGAGCCCGCACGCGTGGCAAGCTCGGATCTTTTTGTGCTGGGGCATCATCGTCGCCGGCCACGCTGCGGTCCAAAATCGCCACGCGCTATACGCGCTGCGATTTCTCCTCGGGTAAGACGGCCCCTTTACCGGAGACGAATATTCGTTGATGTGATATCAGGCTGACGTTCTGCCGCCGGTTAGCATGTTCGAGGCTGGGATGTTCCCCGGGGTCATGGCACAGCTGTCGGCCTGGTACCGGACCGACGAGATGGGCAAGCCGGTGGCTTGGTTCTTCACCATCCAAACGTTTTCCAACATCGTCGGGTCTCTGCTCTGCTACGGCATCAGCTACATGAACGGGGCGCGGGGCCTCAGTGCGTGGCGCTGGTAAGCAAGCACCCCAGCGGCGCCCAGGATAAAATAGAAAAAGGGGGGCTCGGCGTTCGGCTAACGTGTCCGGAAAGGGTTTACCTCATCGAGGGGGTCATCACCATCTTCTTCGCTGGCGCCGTCTTCGCCCTCTTGCCAGACTACCCCAAGTCGCCGAGGAGCAACCGGTGGCTTACCGAGCGAGAACAGGAGTTCATCGAGGTGCGGCTGCCGGAGCACGCCCCGATGACGAGCGACCCGTTCTTCTCCAAGAAGGAAGTAATCGCGACGCTCAAGTCGCCCCTTATCTGGTCGTTCATGCTCTCGCAGATGCTGGTCAACTTTGGGAATTACGCGTTGACTTGGTATCTCCCAACCATTGTCACGAACCTGGGTAAGCCCCGTTTATCGTCCCTTTTTTTGGTTGTAGGTCGACGGCTGACGCTGCTTGCAATGCTAAGGCTTCGCAACGCTTCCGAAGAATCAGCTCCTCAACATCCCCCCGGCCGTGGCGGCGATCATCGCGCTCATCTTCTCGGCGTGGTTTATCAGCAAGGCCTACATCGTGCGGCCGCTTTACATCATGTACGTAACCACGCCCCGGACGAGAGCCAGCGCAGCGCTAACTGGCTCGCGGCGAGCACAGGTTCATCCTGACGGGGATGGTGATCTGCTTCGTGCTGTTCTTCACGATCAGCTCGCGGGTGGGGCTGTACGTGGCGTGCATCCTGGGGACGATGTTCACGCAGGCGTACTTCATCCCGTTCTGGGCGTGGCGGTCGGCGACGCTGCGGGGGTCGACGGGGACGGCGTTCGCGCTGGGGCTGCAGAACGCGGTGGGGCAGGTGGGCACGGTGACGGCGCCGCAGCTGTTCCAGCAGCGCTGGGCGGCGAGCGGCTACAAGCCGTCGTTCGCCATCGCGGCCGGCGGCACCGTGGCCGCGTTCGTGGCCAACCTCGGCACGTGGTGGCTCACGCGCGCGACCGAGCGCGACGTCCGCCGCGTCCGCCGCCTCATCCGCGCCGCCCGCCGCGACGGCCGCGTCTTCCACGGGCCCGACGTCGCCGCCCGCGAGGACCCCCGGCTGTTCGGCCGCGCGCCCAAGCGTGGCGGCGACGAGGATGTTCGCGTCATCGAGGTGTAGACGCGGGCGCACGACGGGCGGGGCGGCCGGGAAAGAGGGTCGGGGCGTCAGACCGAGCCTGGTACCGTTACCTAACTCGTCCGACTGAATGAAAGCCGCGGTGTTGTAACTACCGCAGTGCGCCGAGAAGAATTGTGTACAAGAACAGGTGCCGCACATGTTTAGCTGTATGAGGCACAAGTGACGATACCCCGCTATAGGTTGCAGGTACTTCGTAGCAGGTTGTTATCTGCCGCTCGTGCTGAGTTGCGAGACGCTGTGTCGCCCTGCATCGCGACCGATTCGTATCACAAAATGGTTATGACAACTGACTGATAATATCGTACGGTTTCTGGGTCCCAGCTTGGCCGGAGTTAGCAAACATTCATCGAATGCGCAAATGTGCCTGTGAGCTCCGATGAAGTGTCTCTTCTCCACGATTAGCAAACCTGCTTCTGGTGGAACGTCCTCCTTCTCGCTCCCCAGCTACGCGAACCCAACTGTCCGACCCTTCTTTGAGAGAAGGAATTCATTTCTACCACTTGAACTTCGTCTCTTGGGTACTGGTAGGCAGACGACTGCCGGGGGAAGGGGGGGGACGCAGTTTTGCGAGACATCTGCGACGGTATATAGCACTAGTACACTGGTAGGCAAGATGTCGAGTTGTCTACGTAGCATTATATACATCGGTGTGCGAAGGAACCGCCCGCGCCGGCGGGGCATGGGACTCGGCCGGCGGCTCGGCTGTCGGGACCGGTGGAGGGGGAGCTGGCGGGGAATATGCAGTCGATCGCCGTGGACGTGCGAGGCATCGACATCGGATATCCTTGGGCGCGCGAGACGGGGACGGAGAAAGGGTGCTCACCACGTCTCGACTTCCGATATAAGTTTTTTTTTTTTTAACTCCTAGCGCGACTTTGGCAAAATTCTTCTGGCTTGGCTGCCGTGCCAGTCCAGACCGGCCGGCCGTCTTACAGCACACAGGCACAGCAGCGCTAAGAGCGTGGCACATGGATTGCGTCGTCGCACTCCCATCCCTACCGTCGATGCGCAGCTGGCGCGTTGCGCGGGCTGCAGGCGTTATGCATGTCTCTCTTTGTAGGCACCCAGGTATGTGGCTGCGGTGCTCGCGTAACGGCCCAAGTTGGTCCAGTTGTGGAAGCCCGGGGAAGAAGGCTAGCTGCCAAGCTAAGACAAGGTCTAGGTACAATGCCAGAGGGGGACGAGCAACTGACAGGTCGAGTATAGTAGGCACCTCACGCTGGTGTCTGCGGCCGGGGGCGGTCGGTCGGTCGGTTTGCGCTGATAAACAGAGATGCGATGTGTTTTTTTTTTTTTTTTTTTTTCACGCACCGACGGAGCCGCTCCCTTTCTGCAGTGGCGTAGTAGCGATACTGTCCGTAGTGGCTTGGGTGCTGTCTAATGTGCAATTGACTGGGAGCTATAGGTGGATACATATGCATGCGCAATGCGTACATCTACACGTAGGAGGTAAGGTAGAGCACCGTTCGTTACCTTCGCCCGTGACGTAGGCGCGGTTCAAACCTGTCTCCAGAGCGGGAGAGCAGCAGCAGCAGGGGGGGGAGTCCACAGGGGAACTAGTCATCGCCGATACGGAGATGGTTCGAGGGATGACTCTGGGGAATATGAGGCAC
Source organism: Durotheca rogersii (assembly GCF_024521655.1). NCBI lineage: Eukaryota > Fungi > Ascomycota > Sordariomycetes > Xylariales > Xylariaceae > Durotheca > Durotheca rogersii. The sequence continues at coordinate 35,589 of NW_026251263.1, forward strand.
ATACCTATATACCTGGGTAGCTAGGTATGTAGGTACCTACAAGGACCCTCGAATGGGCCATTGTCGAGGCCCACCCGTTAGTGGACAACGACCAGCCCGCGAGTGGTGTGACTCGGCCCGTGGGCGACCAGCTGCTGGCCTTGACGGGTACCGAAACGTACCTGCGTAGGTACTTCGGGTGCTGCAACCTCACTACTTAAACTAACCGACGTGAAGCCTTTCCAGACAGACAGACAGACAGGGAGAGAGCGCGGAGAGAGACCCGATGCCGAACTCAACTGGGGCATCCACTGGTCGCTCGATTGCCTACGTCAGGGCCCATTTTGTACGGCCCGTCGTCGCGTATGTGCCGTCTCCCACCGTCGTTGCGCCGCCGCACCGAAACGGTATGTGGGTAGGTATATGTACCCAGGTAAAACCCCCCCCCTCCTTCGCCCAGCCCAGCACTATCACCAACGGCCGAACCGTAAAATTTGTACGAGTATCGCTGCCAATGGCCGCTAAAACCCCGCCCCGCTCCAGCGCCTCCCCAGCGTGATAATAACTCCCACCAGTCCCCGTCACAGCCCAGCGCCAGGTCCCGTTTCGCCAAGGGCAGAAGCCCAGCCCGTAACAGCCCGTGACAGCCCGTCAACTGCTAAAACTTACCTGCCTGCCTCATGCTTCTCTCTCTCTCTCTCTTTCTTCTCGCTCCCTCTCCCTCCCTCCTACCAAGACCTCTCTCTACCAAATCAAGGCTCTGCATGTTTTGCGATTCCGACAGCGTATCATGTCCACGATCGGCAATAACGCAATACCGCCATTTCTTGCAGCGAGGCCCTCTGTGAAGACACTGCCCTTCGTCCGCGCTCCGCATTCTGGCCCCTCCCTGCGCTCGTGCCGCGTCCCCGACACCGCTCATGTCCGGCTTCAGGATCGCGGAGAATGGATATGGAAGACATGAGCGTCCAGATGGTTGCCGCCGACACAGCAGCTGAGGCCGCAGCGGACGTCGCTGCCGCCGACCCCTCCAACCGACATCCCAAGAAGTCCAGCCAGACCTGCATTCCCTGTCGCGTCCGCAAGGTGCGCTGCGACGGCCGCCGCGACGTCTGCCAGAATTGCGAGCGCCTGGGCTTCACCTGCTCCTTTCAGGATGGCGCGTCGCCGAACCAGGATCCCGACACTCTCGCCGCTTTCGCCCTCCCTCGACGGCGCGTCCGCTTGGCCTGCGCCAACTGCCATTCCAGAAAGGCCCGGTGCAGCGGCGAGACCCCCAAGTGTGCGCGATGCCAAGCCCAGGGCATCGAGTGCGTCTACAAGCCGACCAAGCGGTCGGGCGGCGCCGGTGCCGCTCCCCAGTCCGCCCAGCCGGGCACCACCGACTCCGAGCTCGAGTCCGTATCGTCTGAGCCGCCGGAGAAGAGGATCATGACCAGCAAGGACAACCAGCGCTCGCATCGCGGCTCCCAGGATGGCCCGGACCAGCACCACCATTTCGAATCCAACGGCGCGCTGGCGGGTGCGACGCCGAATCGGGAACCGTATGCGCTCGACGAGGGGGTTTCGTCTAGACTACCAGTGAAAACTAATACTCCTCTCAGGTTCACCTTTCCCGACGAGGCCCTAACCCAGCGGACCTTCGGCAATTTCTTCCGCCAGATCCATCACGTGCCAATCTTTTCGTTCCTGCATCGCGCCTCACTCATGCAGCGCTACCACGCTGGTATGATGGATAAGGCGCTGCTTCTCGCCCTGGTGGGAATTACCTCGCTGCTCATGGACCTGGGCCCTGGCACGCGCGAATACGGCGCCAGATGCGTCGACGAATGCCAGGCCATGGTACTTCGGGACCTCGAAAACCCGTCGACGATCAAGATACAGGCCCTCGTTTTGGTCATGAAGCACAGGATGCTGTCGAAGAAGTTCACCACCGCTTTCATGCTCGCGGCAACGGCAACGCGCTTCGCCTACGCCCTGCGGCTGAATTACGAGAACCCGAACCTTTGCTTCCTCGCTAGGGAGTCCCGGAGGCGGTTGATGTGGGCGCTTATTACCATCGACTCCGGCATCAACGGCGGCTGCCCGGATTTTACCTTGATGCCGTCGGAATCGATGCATATCCAGCTGCCTTGCACCGAGCGTAATTTCGAGTTCGATCTGCCGCAAGTCACCGAATACCTCCGACCCGTCCCGACGCGCCCTTTTGCCGATGACATCGGCTCACTAGCGCTTCACGTGCGGCTCTTGTGGATGAGAAGCCGAGTGCTGTACTGCACCAAGAACGTGCTAGGCATGCCCGAAGCCGAGCTCACCCAACTCCCAGAGCTCGTCAAGGTGCTGTCCGACGAGCTGTCCGGCTTCAACGATCACTTGCCTTCCTCGTTCAAGTTCTCCGAGAGCAATCTACAGCTGCGCGCTTACTCACCGCGGCTATGCGTTTATATCATGATACACGTGTGGTGGCGGCAATGCCACTGCGATCTCTACCGGATATTTCTCCCCGGCTTCAAAGAGGCCCTGCCCCAGTCGGGCCTAAATCGATTAGACCCTCAGTTCGCGGCGTACTGCGCTCGCCAATGCTACGAACATGCCTTGGCCATGGCGGATATTTTCAAACTCATCTTATCCCTCGACGGCGGCCTGCCCGTCACCGACCTCGATCTGCCAGCCTGCGCGTATCAATGCGCACGAATTATTTTCTTCGTCTACCAGACGAATAATGGCGAGATTGGGATAACGTCGAGCGAGCTGCAGGATCTGACAACGAGGTGCCTGACGATCGTGAAGTCGATGGATCACGTTCCAGCCGGCGCCGCCATTGTAAGCCCCCCAATTTCGAGATATGTTGTGAGACTCGACTAAACACGCGTGTTTTTATAGGTTGCCGATCTCGAGAAGCTGATCGCTCGCTGCCTCTCCACGCCTACGAGCGTCACCCCGGGCAGCCAGGAGGCCCCCGGCCCTGCCGAACACAGTATTGCGCCTCAGCATGTCATACCAAATCACAATACACTTCCACGGCATATGCAGGTTATCGATGAAGGTGGCTTCGGTACCATGCCTATCTTGTCTCCCACACATCTCACCTCGCCGCAGCCGCAGGGAAGCTCGATGTCCACGTCAATCGCGCATCCCGTCGGCCGTCAGCCGCCACAGCATGCCCAGGGGTCTCCCCTACAGACGGCGCCAATCGGCGATTTCAACATGGCGAAGCAGAATCTACCCCCTGTGCTGCCGCCCGACGGAGTCGATAATAACAATGCCTTCGAAGGGGCCATGGACGGCTTCGACTTCAACTTTGAATCATTCGGGAACAGCGGGCTGGAATCGGGGTCCTGGCTCTCGAATGACTGGCTGAACACCGAATATTCCCAGGCGACCGTCTGACAAACCTCACGTTTGCGACAAGTGATATGTTGCTGTTATATCCGCGACGCTCTAGGGGATTCAGTGGCGCTCATGCGTGATGACACTTGCAGGCCGCCCCTTTCAGTATCCTCCCATATTAGCCAGGAGGGATGATCCGAAAGGGTCGGCGAGACGCAGGCAATCATAGTCGACGCCCCCTCGCCCCCTCCCCCTGTTCCCCTTCTGGTGAGCGGCACTGCTCTTCTTCACTGTCCCGAGGCCAGGTCGGCTATTATCCGCGGTCACTACCACCGCGGCCCTAGAGTATGAGGGCAACAATACTCTAGAAGAATGCAGTATTCCATTTCGGGCTTGCGCTTTGGCGTTCGAGAAACCGAGTACTAAATAACTCAGGTTTTTTGATCATTTTTTTTTGCTCGCGACCTTGTCTTAGGTTATACCGTCGACCCGTATACTGTTATGGGCCAACCTCCGAAGGAAGCACCTGCAGGGCTTACCACGACCCAGATACGATGCGGTCCTGTCCCTCGGTACATTGCAATGAGAACCCGAAATTCACAGGGGCGAACCAACTCCCCTTGCCCGGTCACGGGGCTGAAAGCAATCTTACCTTTGAGCCAAGGGCGGCGGATTGTCCAATCTGGCTTTAGTAATCCTGGGTATCCGGATGATTGTTGCCTATTGAGCCAATTCATGTCTGCTCACCCTGCAGCAGATGGACTGATTCTTACGCGTGAGCGCTCGATATCCTATTCCACCACCTACATCCCCAACTTTCAAACGCGGATCGATCGAATTATGGTGGGTCGTAGGAGCGAGACAGCTCGCGCCTGAATTCTGCAAAACTCGTGTCCCGGAGAGTGAGCATCGATACCGCGAGGTACGCCAGCTTACCCGATTTTCCGGTCTAGGGTTTATTTACTGTCATTTATCAAAAAGAAGGCCAAAGGATGGGCCTCTATCTACGGGAAACTGCCTAGACCATCTCAAGGGCCTCACGGTCTTCACAGCGATAGCGGCGGTACCAGCCAGTCTATGTCTTCCTCGATGCGCAACGCAGGGGCGAAGTACACACGATGACGAGGCTGCCGTGTCAGGCAACGCGACTCGGACATATGATTGACCATCAAAAGCCGGTGGGCGGAACTGGTTATGCGACTACAGCCCCCGCTGTACGTTTGCATAGGTATATGTGCGTATATATTACGAGAAGACGACGGTCCAGGTGCTTACAGGACATGGAAGTAATGCATGAGATAAAGGAATGATAAAAAGGCGACGAAGCCACCGAGAGAAGCCGAGATATACGATATGACGGAGGTATAGGTACATAGGTAATACCCAGCGGTGGATAGCCTTTATCTTATGTAAGGGAATCCCGCTATGGGGTTTCTGCCGTGGTTTTCCGCCTAGGCTTTTTGGTGCCCCACGATGAAATTTACTCGACAATACATTTCAATGCACTGTCCTTGAACAACCGCGCAACAACCCCACCATCCTCGGAACTCGCCTGCTCTAGTGCACACGAGACCGCATTTCAACGATGTCGACACCGGAAGAACCAAAACTGCCCGCGGGCGACGCCGCGCCAACGAATCCGCCCACAGAATCAAACCCCGTCTCTTCGAAGACGGTCCATTCCCTCGTGCTCGACACTGGCCCGCTGATCAAGAATGACCCTCCAGTGAGCACGCTGCTTAGTCAAGCCCAAGAGCTCTACACCTTGCCTTCCGTCATCTCCGAGATCCGCGACGCCGTGACGAGGGCGCGCGTCGAGACGACGCTGCTCCCCTTCCTCAAGCTGCGCAGTCCGCGGCCGGAGAGCATCAAATTCGTCGCCGACTTCGCGCGGCGCACCGGCGACCTCGAGGTCCTGAGCCGGCCGGATCTGCACCTGCTCGCGCTGACCTACGAGCTCGAGTGCGAGAGGAACGGCGGCGACTGGCGGTTGAGGAAGACGCCGGGACAGAAGGGATTGAACGGGAAGGCGCCCGCGCGGCAGGGCGAGGAGAAAGAGAAGGAAGAAAGAGACGTCGCGACACAAGAAGACACCCAGGGTGAAGAAGAAGAGGCAGGGGTGGAAGAGCTGACTGATATTGAGGGAGAATCTGAGCAAGGCGCAGAGAACGGTCCTTCGGGAGAGGTTACATCTGAAGCACAAGAGCAGCCAGCGATACAACCAGAGACAGTTACCGAAGCCCTCGACTCTCTAACTCTAGAACCATCGCTGCCGCCAGCAACGGGTGATACTATACCCGACGACGTGACGAATTTAGCAAAAGAGACACACGAAGAGGAGGGGGAAGCCGAGACGGAAGAGGATAGCGCGGATGACGATGGTGGCGGTGACTGGATCACGCCGTCGAACCTCAAGAAACACCAGGATCGGGACCGGGCAGCAACCGGGCAGCAGCAACCGGCAGCGCAGAGGTTCCTGCAGGCGGCGCTGCTGACAGCGGACTACGCGATGCAGAATGTGGCGCTGCGGATGAACCTGAACTTGGTGTCGGCGGCGGGGCTGGCGCGGATCACGCGGGTGAAGACGTGGGCGCTGCGGTGCCACGGGTGCTTCCAGGTGACGCGGGACACGGGGCGGCAGTTCTGCCCGCGGTGCGGGCAGGCGACGCTGACGCGGGTGAGCTGCACGACGGACGGCAGCGGGGCGTTCACGGTGCACCTGAAGCAGCGGGGCTTCCAGTGGAACAACCGGGGCAACGTGTACAGCGTGCCGAAGCCGACGCACGGGTCGGCGAGCGGCAAGGCGCCGGGGGGGGGCGGCAAGGCGAAGGCGAAGGGCGGCAAGGGCGGCTGGGGCCGCGAGCTGATCCTCGCCGAGGACCAGAAGGAGTACGTCCGCAAGACCACCGAGCTGCGGAGGGCCCGCGCCCGCGACCTCATGGACGACGACTACCTCCCCGCCATCCTGACCGGCGACAGGGGCCCCGCCGCCGGCGCCAGGGTCAAGGTCGGCGCCGGCCGGAATGTGAATTCGAGAAGGAGGTAAAAAAAAAAAAGCGGCGGGAAGGGGTATGGGTCTCTACGGATGTACGTAGCGTGTCTAGAGGACCCTGTATAGGGCGCAAACGATGTCATGAGCACGGCTATAATCGCACCATTGCCTCTAAACCCCCCGTGATACTACAATGCTAGCCCTCTCGCCATCCACCCCCATAGGCCAGCGGTTACTTGTGAATGTAATGAGGCCAACCTTGCCCATCAAGACGACATATCGTTTCACTCTTGCGAACCCCACGCATCGCCCCTCCGCGATCCTAGACTCGCACCGCGCATATCGCACCGTATCTGTCTGTATTCATCTAGTTTCAGTACCTACCTTTTCTTTCTCCTCCTCTCCAACTGCGGCTTCTTCTTCTACCAGTTCTGCTAGCGTAACTTGTGCACGCGGCGCCGCTCCTCCTCCTCCTCCTCCTCCTCCTCCTCTCCCCCCGCCATCGCCAAGTCCCGCGTGCTCACCGTCCTGCCGCAAGCGGAAGAAAATGGAAAACGCCGGTACGCCCCGTGGAAAAAAGAGAAAACGTCCTCGTGGTCCCGGACGGAAGGCGGAAAGCGGGAGGGGGGGGGCCGGGACGCGGTCGCCCGCGTGCTGGCGCGCTCGCGAGAGGAGAGCCGGCTGCTCAGGCGCATAGGCGTGTAGAAGTGTGCGGACGTCTCCGCGCGGCGGCCAAACGGGGCGCTCGTCCCGCAGGGTCGCCCGGCGGCGCCTCAGCGCTGGGTCTCGGCGACCTTGTTCTCTGCGCAGGGCGGGTCAGACCACTCGGGTGCTCGGGGAGAGGAGGGAGGGGGGAGAAGGGGGGGGGGGGGGAGACTCACTCTGCTGGGTCAGCAGCAGGCCGAAGCGCTTCTTGAGGGTGACGCGCTGGCGCGACCACTTGTCGTCGGGCGAGAAGCGCGCCGGGTGCGCCGACTTGGTCACCTCGCCGCGCAGCACCTTCTTCAGCGTGTACACGCGCTTGCCGCTGCCGTCGACTGTGTACATGAGATGCATCACGGCGGGCTCCTTTCGGTCTCTTCCTTCTTCTTCTTCTTTTTCTCTGCGCGCGCGGGTTGGATCGGATTGGGTCTGGGTGAGGGGTTGGGGTCGAGGGTGGGTGTGTGGAAGAGCGGCGAGAGGGCGAGGAGGTGTGGTTGCGGTGTTGGGATGGCTAAGACGGTAGGATGAAGGCGGTGGGTAGGTAGGTAGGTTTTTTCCTGAGGTGCTCGGCCGCTAGTGGATAAGAGAGCGATTGGAAAAATTGGATGGGTCCGTAGGGATACGGAGTCGCATAGCTACAACTGGGAAAAAACTCCACTTTTCGGTCGAACGCCCCAGTTTTATCGTCTACACATACGCCCCCAATAGGAGGAGGTATATATGTTTGATGCAAGTCCCCGATAGCTTCATATTGTATTCGTAGTAGCTTATATACATATACGAATAGAGTTATAGGCTACCGAGCTACCCTTCGCGAGCCGGGTATTTTATATAGGTTTATATATAAACGATTTATCACCGTAAAAAACCGGAAAAAAATCGGAAAAATCGGAAATTTACTTACGTAATTAATTAGCTTAATTAAATTAATATATAAACTTTTCGGATTATTTACTTAGTAATATAAGAAATTATTTACGATTTAAGGGGTTTTTAAACTATATTAATAATTTCCTATATAATTTATTAATAACCTTATTAGCTATACTTATATCGATATATTTATCTAATTTTTTTACGGTAATGAAGTAGGTCTATTATATAATATTTTATTTTATAAATAAAAAATAGCTAGTATTAAGTAATCTTGTTTTTATTCTTTATTTCCGTTTTTATTTAATTTATTATTTCAAGAAAACTACGTTTTTAAATAGGTTAAAACTTTTTAAAATCGTATCTATTTTTATAGTAAGAATTCTACCTTTCTAACTATCTTCTTTTTTTATATAAAGAGATTCTAAAAAAGAATACTAAAAATTAACGTTTTTAAGACTTAATTAATTTAAAAAAAGTTACGTAATCTTCATTATTATTTTATCTATATTATAAAGGATTAAGTAATAGACCTACTTTATTACTATAAAAGAAATAAGTTAAAAGGCCGATATAAAGTATAGTTAATAAATTTATTAATAAGTTATATAGTAAATTATTAATATAGTTTAAAAATCCCTTAAATCGTAAATAATTTCTTATATTACTAAGCAAAAAACCAAAAAGTTTATATATTAATTAAATTAAGTTAATTAATTACGTAAGCAAATTTCCGATTTTTCCGATTTTTTTCCGGTTTTTTACGGTGATAAATCGTTTATATATAAACCTATATAAAATACCCGGCTCGCGAAGGGGTAGTCTAGCTTACCTATTGGCCGACCCAACCAGAGGGTAGCTCCTTCCCTACGTATAATTAAATATTCAACCTGCACCTCCCTACCTACCACACCCCTAGGGTGTACGTACCGAAAAGTGGAGTTTTTTCCCAGTTGTAGCTATGCGACTCCGTATAGGGACTACCTAAGCGGCTTTGCGAAGTGCGGTCTTATCGATAATACCGACGCAAATACGGGGATTCCCTTTCCGGGGTAAACTTGAGCATAAGTTAGCCCTGTCCGCGTTTATACATCCTCGCACAACTTTTCGCATTGGTATATATGTGCACAAGTGCTATCTATACATTCTTTCATATGTAGGTAGGTACGTGGAGGTATATATAGAATTGCCAAGAGACTCCGTTCTATTCCCTCCTTACCACAAGTCCCATAGACTCTCCTTCTAGCCTACAGAACCACCCATAAGTATAGTACCGAATCTTTACTTAGTTGCTAGTACAATACCCACTTGTATAGCTCGATGGATATGGATTATGGATGTGGATGTGGATATGGATGTAAGCTGACGAGCCGGGGCAGGGTTCATTGAGCACCCTGGGTGCTAACACAGCTTGGTACTAACCGGACTTATACCTATATATCCTACTGGTAAGAGGAACGTAAATAGGTAGAGAGTGAGACTACTAATAGTACCAAGGTAAGGTCAGTAACTATCGTGACTTTTGCTCTTCGTTTCGTCCCACACACACTATGCGTTCCGCCCACCATTCCCATCCATCGACCATGCGGAACTTACTCCGGCGGTTACTCCCCCTGCTGCACGTAGTCGGCGGCTTCTTCATGTTGTGGAAGGGGTTCTCTGTCCTGGCCGACTCGCCGTGCCCAGCGCACGTCGTTATCTCGGAGTCGATGGCGCCGGCGTTCCAGCGCGGCGACATCATCCTCTTGTCGAACCGCGGCCGCGAGATCCGGGTGGGAGACATACCCGTCGTCTGGTTCCGCAACGCACCACTGCCCATGGTCCACAGGGCGACCAAGATCCTCTGGGCGGCGAGGCCGGGAGGCAAAGGCGAGATCGAGTAAGCCCCCCCCCCAGTCAAGTTGGGTTTTCCCGTACCTCGAGTTGCTGAATAGGGAACCCCCCAGGCAATTGATCCTCACCAAGGGCGATAACAACGAGCTGGATGATGTTGCCTTGTATCCTGGTAGCCGGAGGTATGTGTACAGAGATGAGATTATTGGGGTCGTCCGAGGTTACTTGCCGTTCTTGGGGTGGATCACGATACTATTGAATGAGACGCCGTACCTGAAGGTCGGACTGGTTGCTGGGTTGACGCTCATCAGCATATTTGCATAGATTTACACTCTCGTGTGCCTCCAAACGAGTTGAGGGCCTATTGTTCATAAACTCGTATACTCTGCTAGAATTTCTGTCCTATCATTGAAACCAACAACTGATATATTTTGGGATACACAAGCCTTGGTGTTAGCCACATGAAAAATGACGAGACCCATAGAAATCCGAGCAACCTTCTCAACACCTCCACCGTCGCAACGCTGATTCCCGTCCGTTGTAATATCATGTATGATGGTGGCAAGCTCGGGATGCATCTAGAAACCACCATCTCAACGCATATCCCGAGAAAGTTACCCCAAAAGAAGAAGATGTCCCGATCCAAAGCAGAGTCGCCCGTTTTCCACCCGACTATAGCATGTGCCAGCCCTGACACCGTGAAGATGAAAAAGGCCACGACGGCTTTCTTCACCATCGGCGGTGCCCACGAGAACAAGACGCTGTCGGTGAGGGCTCTCGCCCACATCCCCGCGGATGCGAAGAGCCTGTGCCAGACCTTCCCCCAGAAGCGCTTGAGACTGTATGCCTCGAGCGGGTTCCCGAAGAGCGGCGGCCACTCATGCGGCTCGTCGAGGCGGGCGATCGCGGCGAACAGGATGCCCATCAACGCGTGGCCGATTTCCAACTGTGACATAGAGTCGAATATCCAGATCGTCGATACAAATGCTCGCACCACCAGGTCGTGGAACGTCACGGATTCGTAAAATAGCCGACGGATGATGGGCTCGCGGGCCGGTGAGAAGTCGTACAATGTGCATTTCGCGAAGATCAGGACCATAACCATGTTGAGACCCGTCTTGAGCCCGACCAAAACAGCGATTTTCAGGAGCCGATACGCGACGAACCTGCTGAGAGCGCTGTTCGTTGCGCGTGCGCTTTTCGGCGGCCTTTCTAGTTTCGTAGGCAGCCACCGCGGGTTGTTGAATAGCTTGTAGGCTGTCGTGAGGTTCCAGTTCCGGCTCCCGTCGGCTGCGACCTCGACGCGGAGAGAGTCCTCGCGCACGCCAAATACGAGCGGGCAGCCGAGGAACGTGAGAACCAGGAGCATGCCGAACTGGTAGCTGAGGCCCGGCACCCAGTCCAGTAGGTCGATGCCCTGGATGGAGAGCCCGAGCAGCGCCCAAACGGGTAATACGAGAGCATATCGACGACGGGTCGGGATGTAGAAACCCCAGAAAATGAGCGCGGCCGCTGAGGCGTACAAGAGAAGAGGTTCTACCGCTCTCAGAGCGGTTAGAGAAGACATCGCGAGCATTTCACCACTGCGTGACGCTGTGTAGGGTTGAAGTGAGTGGGTACGTGTGAAGAAGCAATAGAGCTTCTTCTTAGAGACCACGCGCTACAAGTTACCTACTTCAAACTGTCTAACTAGTTAGCCAGGAGAGGGCCGGGTTTCTAAGGAAAGTAATTAGGGTGATCGCGGGCTACCCCGGCGTCGTAGAAAACTAGCCCACGGAGGTTCATACCCGCATTGGGATAACTATAGCATGTCGTCTCTATTGATGCTAATTATAGGCATCGTGCACCTCGCCATTAATATACTAGTTTTTTTCTTTTTACCGCAATACCTAGTGCTTACAGCCGCGTCTCGCATGGGGTGTCAAATTTCGTACACACTGGAGCAACAAAAGTACTCGTAACCTATCAGGATAGAACAGCGTGCCAAAGAGGCTACCGAGGAAAACGGCAGCCCTACCAAGTTGGGTGCAATGAAGCGAAGAAAATACACATGGGACCTGTACTACTACAACAAAGCGATCGGTCACTCCTAGGAGACTTGGTGCCAAGTTAGTCACTTTTATCGAGGCAAAAATCGAACGGCCACTCAGCCTGCTGTATAAAGAGAGAAGAAAAGAACGCAATTGGCTCGTCGTATCGATGCGCGCATTAAGAGGTTGGATGGGTCATAGCTATTCCTTATCTCTGAATCCTTCGCCGGTGTCTCTGTAAGCCAGCTTCGGTTTTGCGACTAAAAGCTCATCTGGCACCCTTGCCCTTAGCTTCTTGGCAGGTTCTAGAGGCATAACTAAAATGTCGAGTTTCCATAATACGATGTCTCCTTATTTCCACATAAGTGGGCCTTGAGGAAGTGGAAAAAGCTCTTTGCCATTTCGGGCGGGCAGTCCAAAGATGAAACCAGCTGATGAAAGCGTGTAGGTCGTTGTTGGGGGGGGGGGGGGGGGGGGGCAGAGTCGACTCAGATGTGCGGTTCGCCAACAGCAAGACTGGCAAGGCTCATTTTAGAGGTGCGCCTCTTTAGTACTTGGCAGCTTGTTCCCCATGGGCCCATTCCCGTTGGTCTTGCGGATATAGCTACAGAAGAGCTAGTCAGCATAGCGTCTGCCTTGTGAGGCGTTGCCAGCTCCACCCTCTAAACTCGCCCGTCGACTCCTGACCATACTCCGCTCGGGGGAACAAGCGAGAGAGGAAGTTAGAAATACACAGGAGATATAGACTTATGCCACCAATGGCAACATCATGTGATTAGATCGAAGACTCGCGATCGTTAGCATCCACATCCACAAAGTCACGATGCCTCGCCAGCCAATCATGGCACCTCTGAGTTAGCTTCTCTGGTGCCCAAGCCATTTCGGAATGGCGGTGAACACCATACTCAGGGATCACGGTCCGATAATCGCCAGGGTTCTCTAAAAACAGAGCTCATGGTTGTAAGCTTGACTCAGCGGAGCGTCGACACAGGCGGCGGAGAACGTGGCTGCGAATTTTTCGCTACGATATTGTGTGCTTTGTGGTCGATTCCTCACAGCACGATGCTCTCAAACTCTAGAGTTTTGTGTTGCAGACGCGTCTATAAAGACAATCGTCTCCCGCAGCCCCCTAAGAAGAGAAACGCCAGCAGACATTGACCTCTCACACCCGAGACCACTCACTCAGGTAGCATCTTGCCTCAACCCGCCGCTTCTTGCACTCTCCTTCCCAGCCCGAAGTCGTCCAGCCCCCTCAATCTTTCAACATGCGCTACCAAGCTGCTACTGGAGCTGCCGTCCTTGCGGGCTTCACTATGCTTCAGAGCTGCCCTGCTCCCGTGTGGCAGCTGGTGCCCGCCATCGCCGGCATCGTCGCTGGTGCCCTTGAGATCACCGTCAGCGAGATCGGCAAGCGGGACGTCGACGGGGAGGAATTCAACGTCGAGACCGTCGTGGCGACCGACATCAAGCCCGACACCCTCAACGCCCGCGCCAAGTACTGCATGCCCGTCCCCAAGGGCGTCCCCGAGAACGTCATCTCCAACTGCTGCAACTCGCTCCGGAACGCGCACATCAAGATCACCGGCAAGAATCCCAAGTCTGGTAAGCTCTGCTCGGCCCTAAGGTATACTCGGATAAGACCATGCAGGCTAACTAGCTCAATAGGCATCAAGATTACTGGCATCCCTTACCCTTGCATCTCGGCTGCCCCGTGGTTTGACGGAGTTGGCGCTGTCCCCTTCGCCTGCGGCAGCGACTGCCTTCAGTATGCAGACCTGACCAACGCCGAGTACAACCAAGTCAGGAAGGCTTTCCTCGACAAGGCCAAGAAGTAAGGCGTGCTATCGTCTTTCTCAAGCTCAAAACACACGCGCTGTTGGCAAGATGGTGGGAGTGATCAAGGGTCGCGAGAGGGTCTCCTCGTCGTGTCGGCCGTAGATATTAGTTTCCATTCTATGCTGAATGTCCTCATCGGTCCCGAAAGTACATACTAGAGGGGGATCGGAGCATTTAACTGTCTTAATATATCAACAAGTTTCTCGGCCGAGACTAAATATTCCATATCGGAATGTACCGTGTAAGCTGCTAACTAGAGCCCTTTTCTCATCACAGTTGGTTCCCGAGTCTGCTTCATATACTGAGTCTATCGAGGACTGAGAAGATACGAAATGTGACCCACTATTGCCTTCCCCGATTGATGAAACAACAGGGTCCTTTAAGGGCTGGCAACTGTCCAACCTGACGTATAATATTGATCGAAAGTTCAGCGACTACCAAAATATGCGGAACCCGTCTTATCAGAAGCTTCACAGGGACGATTTCCCTATTCCGGGCATTGCCTCATCTATCGTGCGTGTCAATCTTGGTTCGTTAATGTCTTTACATCCCCTGTCAAGAGCCATGGAAACTCGCGGCTCAACCCAACCCCTCAACCATTTCCTACCCCATTTTCTACACGTTGCAAATAAAACACGGAAGCTTTCATGTATACAACGATTTAAACAGTTGTTAATCTCTTCGGACATTACCCCACCTGTCTACATCGAGGGGTTGAGAGGAATTAGAGAACATCACCGAATAGGCGGCAGCTTCTGGAAACATTACTCTGTGGAAGTAGAGCAACCGGCCTCCGAGCCCCAAATGGGTAGAGGAATTATGGAGCGACCCTTGCAACGGGGCCACACATCCAGGACGTTCATTTAAGCTACCGCGCGGTTGACGATCATCGCATTGCCGGGCAATAAGCGATGACGAATTCACCCGCTGCAGGCTGATCACAACCAACTTTTAGCCAAGAGCGGCGGGCGTATTAGGGGAGAAAGACGTCGGTTTGAGGAAGCAATAAAGCCACCGACATGGCCTACACGTGCGGTTCGAGAGAACTGCCGATTCCACCAACCCCGTCGGTCTATTGAGGCAATACTGAGTAGCCAGGTCGAGCTATGGGAGCATCATCTCCGTGCCACCACGGACCAACATCGTGGAAATAGAGGGTTGGTCGATCTATACGACCCCTCCGTTTGGGTGGCCTTTTAATTACGGTACTCTTGACAGCGCACTTAGGCCCCCCGAACACATACAAAAGCTAGCTGGCCCAGCGTCGCCAAGGTGTCCGCCCGAGCCCGGACGATTACCTCAAGCCCGATCCATCGACTTCATAGAACAGTTCTAAGATGTTGGCAGCCACCCTCGTCGCGCTCGCGCTCGCCGCAACTGGCTTCGCCCAGATCGAGAAGCCCGCCGGATACAGCCAGGTAGTCATCACGTCATCCTGGAACGAGAAATTCGTGCTCCAGCCCGCCGCGCCGGTGAAGACCGGCAGCAACATTGTCCTGTCAGTCCTGGCGCCCCGTCTTCGTTCCCCGGGCCGCACGGCTAATCTGGCTGTCCCCGACGTCTTAGCATGAGCCGCAAGGACACCGTCGACCAGCAGTGGTACCTCCAGAGCGGCAGCACCAAGATCCAGCTGGCGAACACGACGCTGTGCCTCGACGCCGGCGCGAGTGAGTCCCCAGAGCCGCGATTAGCATAGTATTCGTAACGTATTATCTGACACGCGCGCCCAGACCGCGCCAACGGCAGCCCCCTGACGGTGACTACCTGCGCCGATAACCAGGCGTCGCAGAAGTGGGTCTACAACGCCGACCAGCAGATCGTCCTCGACCAGACCGGCGCGAGTAAGTCCCCCCCCCCCCCCCCCGAGCCGGCCGGCACCAGTGCGGCGCGTAATGGTAGCTGACAGCCGCGGGCAGAGCTCTGCGCCGACCTCTACATGGGCGCGGTCCGGGACAACACCCGCATCGTCATCTGGCAGTGCATCGCGGGCGATAAGAACCACATCTGGGGTACCGCCAACGTGACCACGGCTGTTTAGAAGACGCAGTGTGGCGGCGAGAGGTGCTGAAACCAGCCGTCGAGGGGAGGTGTGGGGGGGGGGGGACTTGATGGGAGGAATGAGAAACAGATTCCCCAAGTTGCGGGTGATATGCAGACTGTATAGGAGAAGCACCCGTGTAATCGATGAACGCGAGTCCATTCCAAGCCGCATAATATTAACCTCCTCAGAATACCATTTCGGCCTCTAGTAAATCTCGTCTTTGGGGCTGTCATTCGATGACGCCGCGGTGGCGACACCCTGTGATATACGTGTTATGTGCTGGTAATCATGACGCCGTAGGCTGCCGCCTCGTGCGACTGATGCCCGCCCTTTCATAACACTCGTTTCGTCGGTATTCCTCGCTGACTCCAGCACGACTCTGGAACAAGACATTGCAAAAAGCGACCTTCCACCAAGCACCATCCCGGCCTCGCTCTCTATCTACTACCTACCTACTTACCTACTTGTCTACCTACTTACCTACCTACCTACCTTTCCTGTCCCCCCCGCGCAGTCCGCCATGTTCATCCCCTCGGCGCAGACCATCCTCACCGCCGGCCTAGCCGCGATGCGCACCGGGACAGGGCGTACGTGCCCTTCTCCCATCCCCCTTCCCCTCCCCGCCAAGTACTAACTCCCACCCGCTATAACCCCCGAAACAGCCCGCGTCATCACCGAGGGCAGCGTCCTGGACTTCGCGGTGGAGCGCTGCGTCGACGCCGAGGGCCGCACGCGGTGCTCGGCGCCGTTCGCGGTAGCCGGCCCCGCGGCCGGCGGTCCCGCCTGCTACGACTTCGCCTGGCACACCGAGGGCCCCCTCACGCACACCACCGCCGAGGTGCGCGACGCCGCGTCGGGCGCGCTCGTCTTCTACCGCGACACGGACGGGGAGTGGCGGCCCGAGAAGGGCGAGGTGAGTCTCTTTTTGGCTTTTGGCTTTTTGTTTCGGGAGGGGGGGGGCAGAGCGTCGCGCTGATACTAGCGTGCGCAGCTCGTCTACCTCGATTTCAAGCCCAAGGTGCCCTCCACCGGCAACCAAACCGTGCACTACAAGGTGACGACGTGCGAGTGAGGGATCGCCTGCAGATGCGGCCTCCGGGGTGGGGTGTGTATCGGGCGACGCATCGGTGGAGGAAGAAGGGAGTGTGGTCGAGGGGAGCGCGAGGAGGGAGATACGAGCATACAGGTACAGCTAGGGGGTTAGCGCTTTAGAAAATGGGCAAGACATTTTGTAGATTGATGGTATTCTTGTTCGGACCTCGTAGGATTTACCTCGCAAGACGATTGCAGCCGAGGACGTTCATTTCAATCGATGTCTTTTCCTTCAGGCACGGTCTGCTGCTATGTTAACTGCCCGTTCTGTCTGGATTTCTATGAGCGAAGAAATTTGTAGGGATGGCCTAATGACATCGTGGGCAACCGATGCTCTCTATTCATGCCTTCGCTTGCAGCGAACTCTACCTCGCCGCCTATTTCAGGTTCTCGTCGATAACCAAAGAGTTGTTCAAACGGCAGCGCGTGCTAGATGCAAGTGCACCGTTGGGAGCTTCAAGCGGGACGCAATTCCCAGTGGACATGTACTTGGTAGAGCAAGTTGTTGGGTTCAGTCATGAGCTCAATGCAAACCTTCAGTTGCAATGCACCAAAACGCTTCGTCGGACTTGACTGGAGAAAGCACCGGAATGCCAGGCAGTGCTGTAGACTGTCGATATTCCGGGGGGTCCAATTTGCTATACCGATTCTATCGCATGTTCGAGCAGACTCGAACGACCCCTTCCCAAGATATCGTCGATGACCAAGTTATAGATATACCCAATATGGATGCCTCTAATGCCGCACAACGCCACGTAACGCTATTCCTACCGTTTCCACACCGCGCGCGGGACCTGCTCGGCATCATCCCTGACACCCACGCCCC
Organism: Durotheca rogersii; assembly: GCF_024521655.1. Lineage (NCBI taxonomy): Eukaryota > Fungi > Ascomycota > Sordariomycetes > Xylariales > Xylariaceae > Durotheca > Durotheca rogersii. Next base: position 53,123 of record NW_026251263.1, read on the forward strand.
GCGCTTTGATCTTCGAGGGGCCTGGCTGCGCGTCGATCCACTGTAAGTCGGCCGTCCAGATGCCGGCCTTCGTGTAGTCGCCGCTCGACGTGCCGGACATAAATCCGAACCGGAAGTACTCGTTGGAGCGCGTGTCGTTCGCGCGCGTCCAGACGAACTCGTCCGACCCCGCGTCGCCGAAGAACCCGCGATACCTCTCCACGTCGTTGACGAGCACGCTGATGCCGTCGTATCGCAGTCCTGGCGACGCCCCCCACCGGAACGTGATGGTTGACAGGGTGGTGTTTATGATCGGCGCGAGGATGGTCGGTAGCGGCGAATTTAGCTGCGAGTCGCCCTGCAAGGCGACCGACGTCTGAAGGAAGGGGTCGAAGCCCCAGCGGGCTATGCCGTTGATGAACAAGCCTATCAAGATGCCCTGGTAGAGGAGCGAGGGTCGCGTCTGTATGCTCGTGCCCGGCAGCAGCAGCAGAGTGAGGATGTAATGGTGGATACGCAGGTTTAGGCCAGGTAGCACTAGGCAGATGATAATACCCAGGATGAACAGCCCATACAACTTGAGATAGCGTGTTAGTCTCTTCTCTTGTCGGAAACACCAAATCTGACCGACAACGATAACAAAGAGCACGATGACGATGGCAGCCAGCGCCCCCTTAGCGCCGGGCTGCTGCTCGAGATCACGCCCCGTCAAGCGCTGGATCGGGATGAAGTCGAAGGTATAGTTGCTCAGCGCGCCGACCCAGCAGCCGCCCAGCCACAAGACCGCCTTCTCGATCTGAGCGGTCAGGCCGTGCAGGGTGCGCCGCACGCCCATCTTGTCGTAGAATACCCAAGCGCAGAACATGGCAGGGAGGAATTTGCCTAGGATATTCGAGAAGAGACCGGGTATCGACGAGTAGGGCGGCGGATCCGAAGCCATGCCGACCTGCCAGAAGATGCCGACGAATGTGCTAAAGAAGAACACCGCCGACGACTCGGTAAACACGGATAAGACGGTGCTGAAAGTCACAGACACCGCCAGGAGCGACCACCTGACGTCTCTCGACCTGCATTCGATGCCCGTCTCGAACGCGATGGAGAGGGGAAAGTAGGAATCGAAACCGACGCTCTGGATGCCGTGTCGGTCGGTGGCGACAAAGTTCTGCTGCTGGCCCACGAGCGATACCACCCCGCACCCTCCCTGCGAGTTGGAGATGAGGCCGGAATGGATAGCAGACCCGCAGATGAAGGAATCCCCCCGGTAGATCGGGTTCTCCTCGTTGGTGGGATCTGGGGGCCCGCCGATAACCAGCGGGGCATAGATAACCTCCTGGTCTCCCACGGCCCGCGGGTTGAGGACCCGATAGCTCGCGCAATTGGAGGGGCACCTAAAGGCAAAACCGCTGCCATTGAAGGGCCGGCAATTCACCCCGTCGAGGCCGCACTCGTTGTTGCGAGTCCAGTACGTCACACCGCATCCGATGTCCGTCGGCGTGCCGTAGCTCTCGACCTCAGAGGCTACCTGTCCTCGCCACATGACAATAGCGAATGTGACGATCCACACAGCGACATAGCCTATATACAGAAGGATCTGGTGGTTTCGGCTCGGGAGGACCTTGTCGAGGAGACGCACCGGCGCATGCTGAACGAGGGGGAAGAGAGGCTCGATCTTCCAGACCTTGGGGTTCTGGGGACCCCCCGCCCAGTCAACGACCACCCTGCTGTACTTTCGAACTGGGTAGGGAACCCATTTCCAGTTCTTCCAAGCGCCCTCGTCCTGCATAAAGCGCGGGGTCGGCGGTCGGTCGTTTTCGCGGAAATCGAGGTGCTCCGGACCGTGAAGCGGGTCGTCCGGATGAGCCGAAGGCGGCTGCTGCTGTCGTTCGAGGTCGGGGGAAAGCGGCCGGGCGTCTGTCTGCTCGGAGCGCATGATACGTCGCTGTTTGATAACAGTGGATTCGTCGGCGACCCGTTCTTAACCTATATGTAGGATGCAGGCGTGGTGCCTGGAGGTATATAGAGGCTTACGCAAGGAACGTAGCGAGCTGCGTGGTCGAGCAGCCGGCCGTTCTTTACACAACAAGAAGGGCTGGTTTAGTCTACGGGGCCATACACGATGGTTAGGGAGGTTGGACCGCTAGAGAGAGGCATAGACTGAGGGCCAGCCTAGTCGTCTGAATGTTGAGACTTGTTGGTGGGCGCAGTGATAGAGGGCAGGCGAGGATGAAGGGACATGGGTGAGTTGGGAGAAAGACGGCGGGTTGGGGAGAAGAGGGAGTGCTTACAAGGCCTCAGCGCCGAGGAAAGGACGCGAACCTGTCCGCGCAAGCAACGGCAAGGGGGTTGATAGGCCGCATATGATTAGCCCAGAGGTGCTGGTGACGGACGTTGATTGGCTGTCTGTCGTTTTGTGCACAGTTTTATGCACGTGGACGAGAGGTCATGTTCGTGGGCAAGGTACCTGCGGTAGGGTGGCTAGCACGGCGTCAGGTTAGGTACTCCGGGTGCAGACATGCATAATCTAAAAATGGACGGTTGATATGTGGATCCAGACGGGCCGTTTATGCCAAGAAGTTAAGGCTGGAAAATGCAGGCCAATTTCGGAGTACGGTATATCCCATGATCCGGCTGCATTACGTAATGAAGATGCCAAGGTTAGCTGTATAGATCGACACCAGGGAGTGGGACTATTCCAAAAGTAAACAGATATGAAAACAAAGAGAAAAAAAAAGCCGCCCAACACTGATGTCTGATATCGAGATCCGATGAGGTCAACAAATGGGATTTCTGAAAACGAATAAGCCGTGAGCAATTCTGTAGACCACATCCACCACCTATTCACAATTGGGGAATGGACAGGGCCTCGCCTAGATCGACCAACCTTTCTGGAACCAGGGACGGCGCGTACACGCCGGGATCATGGCCGAGTCGGCGCCGGAGCACCCCATGTTCAGCATCATTAAGAGCGCTGCTGTGGGTGGAGGCGTACCCCGCGTAGGCCGGCTCATCCTTCCCAAGAGAACACCGCTCGATACTCCCAACTACATCGGCATATCTTCGCGAGGAGTGATACCACATCTGACGCCCGACGTCGTGTCAAAGCACACCGATCTCGACGGCGTATACATGGGCCTCGAGGACTGTGAGTAGAGGGGCTTCGTGCCAAGCAGCCCTGTGTTCCCCGTTCAGCTAACATGTCTCTCAGTTATGGAGAGGTCTAAGGAGAGGGCGGAGCCAGCTATCTTCGGCATCAACGCCGATGAGGGCGATGCTCTGCACGTCTACACCGCCACACCCACTCCGATAATCACGGTGCTTGGTGCCCGAAGGCATCCCGCTGTAGTGGCGCCCACAGGCAATGGCAAGGACTATATATCTATTTATACCTCGACGGGTTTCCAGAAGCTGAAAACCGACGAGTATCACCGCGTTGCGGTGAAATTACAGCCGGATGTCACCATCCCACTGGCCGACTTGACCTTTGGCTACTCACACATGAGGACTAAGCTTCCCAACGCGAAACGTCAGCTCCGTATGGTAGAGCGGACCGAGGATTGGCTGGTCGAGTTTATAAAACTGAACAGTGCCTATAATGGTGATGTCGCCACCAAGCCGCGAGCCTTTGCCCCTCTTCTACCTGTCGACTATCCGACGCAGTGGGAATACATAAACCGTCTTGCACAAGGCTACATCGAGCAGATATCCGGCCTCGCCGTCTACGACGCGGATGTCCTCTCTCACCTGGGGGAGTATGATTCCCTGAGCACGCTGCCGCGCCTCTCTATGGACTTCATCACATCCCCGCACGAGATCCTCCGTCAAGTTCAATTGGGACTGGACATATTCACGGTGTCGTTCCTCAACAGCATTTCGGATGCCGGAATCGCTCTCACCTTCTCGTTCCCATCACAAGCGCCCTCGGTCTCGGGCGAACCGCTCCCGCTCGGGATCAACATGTGGTCTCAAGACCATCAGGTATCGTTAAAGCCGCTGGTGGAAGGATGCCAGTGTTATGCTTGCACCAAACACCACCGTGCCTATCTGCACCACCTCTTGAATGCCAAGGAAATGCTAGGATGGACATTATTACAGACGCACAATCACCATATCTTAAGCGGTTTCTTTAAGGGAATCCGTGCCTCGCTCGCTGCAGAACCCTCGACTTTCGAGCGCGACTGCGATGTCTTTGCTAAAACGTACGAAAGCGAATTACCGAAGGGCACCGGGGAACGGCCACGGGCACGTGGGTACCATTTTAAGCCCCAGGCAGGGCAACCCAGGATAAACGCGCGCGCCTGGGAGAAGTACGATGACGGCGTGGTTGAGGACCCGGTCCTCGCTGGCGAGATGGCAAAACTCGCGGTGATAGGCAGTGACATAGACGGTGTCGGAACGCCGCTTGCCACAGACGTCGACACTGAAGCTAGCAAGCTAGATAAGAAGGACTTTGCCGACGTGGAGTCGTAAAAGTCTCCATCCGACTGATAAGAGGGCGAATAATCCGCTGCGCCAAGTTGTCTCGTAAAATTAGGAGGGCCGTTGTCGGCTTGGCCGCCTTCGGGTTGGCGACTCAGACCCGCATCGGCGTAGGTACTGCCCGGGCCGTCAGGGCGACGATCACCACGTAAATGGCGCGAGGCCGAAAGCAAAGTCTTGGTGAGCTTAAGATGTGGGACCATTCTGCGAGCACGTTGGTATCCCACTGGTGATCTCTCCCTCGACACGTTGGAACTGGTAGGACCGATTCCGAGAGCTTGGGACCAAGGGCGCGCCATCCTACGCTGCTACATATAGGTATTGGATGGCTCGTGCTGCTACCTATATGCTTCATACGTCGAGCGTATTCTGGAATAGTTCCCGAATATCGCTTAGAATTGCAGATCCAATCAAGGGAAATCCGCGGTGCACTCACACTCTCCGGAATGCTACACCCTCGGTGGATCTTCAGGCGACCGGGCCATGCTGATGGAAAGACAGAGCAGGGTAGACTCCAATCCGCCCTGCGACGCTTCTCAGGACTCCGTGATATTCATTCCATTCTGCAATACCACCGAGACTCAAGACATCACGTCAATCGTATCCAGAGACGTATACCTCTAAACTACGCACGGAGAGGGACGTCAGCCAAGGCCATCCTCGAGTTCTGCTTCGTGAGAAATCGACCCCCATTCGGCCTCCTCCCTCATTCACCACCCTCCATATCATGCCACATCCATGTATGCACGTGTCAGTGGTATGCGATCTCGGTCCAACTGTGTGGATTCTCAGGCATCCAGAATGGAGGCCTGTGATTGGTGGAATTGAAGAAAAACACGCAACAGCTAACTGCTCGTAAAACGTTGTATTTAAGCCCTTTTGGCAGTTCAGTTTTTACACCTTCAATTGATCCACTAGGTTCACCTTTCAACACGCAACACGCTTTGCATGCCTGATATATCAGGCAGCGGAGCCACGAAACGAACCTGCCAAAACGCACAACTGTACCCAGCCAGCCCCTTCCAGAGGTTGGCGAACTCACGCCGATCTTCCAGTCTCAGAGAAAGGACCAATCGTCACGGTGAACCCAGCCACGTTCTCAGATCCCTGTCGTGGCATCTCCACAGCCAACTCCATTGGGCAGCGGTCGACATCCCTTGATAACAGCCGACGAGCCTTGGCAGAGGGGGGTTTCTCTGCTATTCGCCGAATTCAGATGGGAGACTTCACCTCCCAAATGCGGCATGTAACAGTAACACAAGCATAGATGTCAGCAAGACATCAGCAGGAAACACGGCCGACCGTCGACCGCGCTGCTATCGCTTGTTGGCCAACCAGGCCACGGTTTGCGCTTCAGCTCTGGCTCGAGACGCGCCCGAGTACACGAGCCTGCTGGAGTGGGCTGTCGATCGCGTCGGCCTGCACGACAATCAACAGTAGGTTACGGATAGACGCCGTAGGAGTCGCTTCCTGGCCCCGGCTCTCGGGATATTGTCAAACCTTCGAGAGCATGATCCAACTGACTAGGTCAACCACGTGCCGCGGATCATCATTGTGATTCCTGCTTGTTGACGGCCTCTAAGGCCGCACCGAGGCTGTCATTTTCTATCGGAAATTTCTATGGCGTCAATAGCCAATGACGAGTTACATGCGCCTCATTGCCAAGATCTTACTGCTCATTTTTTCGGACCCTCCCTCCCCAGGTACAGCCAAGGCATCGACTACCTTCCAATGCAGGACGACCAGCGAAGTCAGGGATTACCGAACCTTATGGATCATGGTGTTACATTGCATAGACCGGGCGAGCTGTGTGGTCTGTGTTTATTCTAGGAGGTATATAACAGCTGCGTTCTCCAGACTTCAGCGAGATCTGCAGGACTCGTTTTCTCGCCGTGCCGACATTCGACTCGTCAGCAGCTGAGTGTCAATATGGGTAAAGTCAGCTCCCTTGCCGTGGTGGCAGCTTTGCTGTCTGCCGCCGCCGCTCAGACCTTTCGCCGACTGGGCGCCTGCCCCGATCTCGGCTGCGTGCTGCCTCCAGATCAGTCCGACTTCCTCCCGGGCCAGTACTTCGACTTACGTTTCGAGGTGCACGCCCCGGTGAACGGCTCCGAGGCGTTCAACGACGGTGTTCCGGACGAGAACTTCTCGGCCACGATCACGAAGGAGGGCGGTGAGACGAAGAGCGTCGCTGAGTTTTTCGGCCTCGACGAGCCTGAGCTTGAGAAGTGGGACTTCTCGTGGTACGAAGACCTCTTCGCCCAGGACGCCGGCACTCCATCTGTCGTCAACGTCGCCTCCAAGATCTACCGGAAGCTTGCCATCTACGAGCCCGGTAACTATGCGATCACGCTAAGCTACTACGGGGACCAGAAGACGGTGGCCAACTGGGTCGTCCGCCCTCTGGCTACGAGGAAGAAAGCCAAGAACGTCATCCTGTTCATTGGTACGAGCCATCGCCTGACCCTGGCTGAAGTCGATGTATTGACAATTGGTAATAGGTGACGGCATGACCACGAACATGATCACCGCTGCCCGTCTCCTCGCCCACAAGAGTATCAACGGGAAATACCAATCTCTGCTGCAGATGGACAAATTTCCCGTCCTTGGACACCAGATGGTAATGCCGCACGCATCCCCGTAGCAATCTTGAGACGGCGCTAAGCATCATTTTTGCAGACACACTCGATTGACAGCTTCATCACTGACAGTGCTAATTCGGCCTCCGCTCTCTACACCGGGCACAAGAGCACCGTCAACGCCATGGGGTGAGTTTCGAAATTTCATCCTCGTTAGCGTTATTAGCTCGTAGCTAACATAAATGCGTAGTGTCTATGTGGACTCGTCTGCCGACTTCTTCGATGACCCGAAGGTTGAGACGATTGTGGAGCTTCTTAAGCGCACTTGGGTACGTGATGGGAGTGGGGGGAGAGTATCACGGAGATAGAAACCACAATCCCGATGCTAATCGATCACGCCAGGATTCCGCTTGGGGTGCCGTTTCTACCGCCGCCATCGCTGATGCTACTCCTATCGCTCTCACTGGTCACAGCCGTTCTCGGTATGCCTATGGCGCTCTCGTCGAGCAGGGTCTGAACTCGGTCGCCAACTACTCCTGGACGAACCAGGGTGGCCCCGACGTCTGGTTCGGTGGCGGTGCCGAGCAATTTTACCCCGGTAAGGACAGCTTCGAGGGCAAGGATTACTACGAAGCCTTCGCCAACGCTGGCTACGACATCAGCTTGAATAAAACCTCTCTGTTGGAGCTTGGAAACAGCAGCAGGGCCCTCGGGATCTTCTGCCGGTCTCACTTCCCCGTCTGGTTGGACCGAAATGTTTTCACCGAGAACCTGGCCTCGTTTAAGAACGACCCTCGCGGTTCGGACGACCCGGCCCTTGATCTTCCCGGCCTCAAGGAGATGACTCTCAAGGCCATCGACATCCTGAGCCACCGTGGCGGTGACAAGGGCTTCTTCCTCATGTCGGAGGGCGCCTCCATTGACAAGCAGATGCACGCTCTCGACTACGACCGCGCTCTCGGTGACCTTCTGGAGCTCGACGACACGATCCGCGCTACTGTCGCCCACCTCAAGGCCATCGGCGAGCTTGAGAGCACGCTGATAGTCGTCACTGCCGACCACGGCCACGGCTTCGACGTTTTCGGTGGTGTCGACACCGCGTATCTCTCGGAGCAGAAGACGGACCGCCAGAAGCGCAAGGCGGTCGGCATCTACGAGCAGTCCGGCCTGTCGCAATACACGACGCCGGTGGAAGGCCTCTCTTACGGCACAGGCCCGAACTTCCCGGTGAACTGGGACCCGCGATACACGCTTGCCCAGGGCTTCTCGGCCAACCCCGACCACCGGGAGAACTACCGGGTGCACCAGACGCCGCGCAGGATCGTCAGCAGCACCCCAGGCTTCGACGACGACGACCTATTCGTGAACGCGAAGGACAGCCCCGACGGCTTCATCGTCAACGGCACGCTGCCCGTCAGCGAGTCGTCAGGCGTGCACTCGCTCACCGACGTGGCTGTATTCGCCATGGGCCCCTGCCAGGAGACCTTCGGCGGCGTCTACGGCAACATCGACATCTTTTACAAGATGGCCGAGTGCCTCGGCCTTGCCCGCCCCGACAACAAGCCGCCCGCCGATCCCAATAACGGCTGCGGCAGCACGAAGCACTAAGGGTGTTTCCCGGAAGAAACAAAAACTCTATAAACTGATGCGATAATTAGCAATACGAACATAGCGATCGGATAAATGTGTGTGTGCACAAGTAATTGGGACATAAGAAGCATATGAGGGCGTACGGAAGGTGGAAACGAGACGGACCAAAAAAAAAAGAAAGCAACCAACAGCGACGGCATAGAGACGACGAACGCGGCGAGTGCAGGTGTGCGTGGCGGCAACGAGGAACGAAGACGACGACGACGACTATGAGACAGACGGTGCTGCGCCAGCCGGACCAGGGCGTTGTTGCTGTCCTCCTTGTACATAATTTTATAATGCCTAATGCACGCCGGCTTAACGGTCTTCCCTATGTGTCGAGAATAGTATGGGGTCTTTCCCCCCTTTCCTTTGGTTGCTATGTGCACAGCGACTGGATGAGAGCCTATGAGCCCAGAAGTAAGGGTGCGAGTAAGGCGTGGGACAGGGGAGTTATCTATAGGCACATGTCGACTCCCTACGGGCTTACACATTTTCACCTCGGTAACGTCGCAGGCTGTCGGAGCAAATCGCCCGGTTGAAAACGCCAACAACGACTGCGGCGCCGGGCAAGGCTCCTTTCCTTACTCACTTGCTAGTTGGCCCTTTAGACACGGCACGGTGCCGCGCAGCAGTGCCCCGGCCGACATACCCACCCGCCGCCCCGGTAGCTGAGACGAGACCGGGCCGCGTACAACGGTTTCGTCTCCGATGGCTCTCATTTCCTGTTTATCTACACCTACCCGTCGTGCGAACGCTCGCATATATACCTAGGTAAGTATATCCGCCTCGCCTTCGCACGCCTTGCCTCGCGTCATCCGCGGCATTTGGGCCGCGGGCGAACAGAATTGTACTTTCGACATACCCTGGGCCCAGCTGAAGCAGCTGAATACTAGGACTCCCGCCTGATTAGTGGCATGCTTTCGCCGACATGCTATGCACCCACATGACCCGGACGATAAGGAGGGTTGCAGCGGGCCGTGAGCAGGCGAATCAGGCGCCCTGCTGAGGCCTTGGGTGTCAGGGCTGGAGGCCAGGGGGTTCCTCTCGTCAGGCTGCGTGCGCACCACACACACGTGTGCGAATCGCGGTGGTTGGAGTGTCCCGGGGGCAGTGACGATAGCTTCGCGCCCTAGCTCCTTGGTGCAGCGCCGCCCGATGTTGCATCCCGGTCGATCTATTGCTCACCCGCCGCAGCTAATCGAATGCTTGAGATTCGTCTAGCGATAACAACGTCTTCGACTAGGCGGCCAGGGCCGGGCCCTTGCTCGCCGTGAGGCTCTGCCTCTGCTAGCTCTCAGAGGCGAGGGGGCGAGGAGGGCTCCAGGCGCTGGCCTGTCTGGATTGGCTACCCGAGGCTGTATGTCGACATGTCCTCTGGGTGGCTTTCATCTTTCTCTCTTCCCCCTCTCCCTCCCTCCCCTCCGTCGCTCCGTGCTGTCTGTATCGGTTAACAAATTCCGACACAGTCCACGCACAACAGCGAAAATGATATTCGGCACACGGCTTCTGCTATTTGCTGCGCTGCAGATCCGTGGCCGAGCCGCAGGTGCCGCGCTAATAATACCATCCGCGACGGCTCCATCCACTCCCGAGTCGGCCCCAGTGCCGACGCCCCCTCCCCTCGCTGGCTTGGAAGCAAGGGATCGGGCCGCCGGCCTCTGCGGGTACTACAATGGCGATCGCGGTAGGTAGTGGCGGTGTTTCCTCTTACCTTCTTGTGTCCGTAACGACTAACCAGGAGACAGCGGTCCCGTTTATCTGCAACGCCGGCTACGCGTGCGTAGGCGACAGCACCTGGAATGCTGTCGGCTGCGTCTCGATGGGGCCTCAAGGACAGCTCCTAGGCGTGGTTCCCACCTACTGCATCGACTACTCCGGCTACACGGCGGGGATGTGCAACAACATGGGTTCTCGCACTGGATGCTGGTAACGAGAGCTGCCGACCCTCGAAACCTGAAGGGCTAACATGCTAACGTACGCGCGACACAGCTACGATCCCAATTTCCCAGCCTGCATCGGCAACACCTACACCGGGTCCAAGTTCGAAGGGTACACGGCGTTTCGGTGCGGCGCGAGTTACCTCAACCAGGGCTACCTCCTAGCCTGGGAGGCCTCCACCTCGGGCGTGTCCGCGACGACGGTGCTCATCGCCCTGGCGGGGACCAACGTGCCCGCGTCCCCCGACACGGCCGAGGCTGCGGACGGCGGGGGCCTCTCGACGTCCGACAAGATCGCGCTCGGCGTCAGCCTGCCCGGCACGATCGCCGGCATCCTCGGCGCGTGGTACGCCTACAAGGCCATAAAGCGGAGGCGCGCCAACGCAGCGCGGCCAGACAGCCAGGTACTACTGACGTAGGAGGGGCGCGAGACGGCTAACGGGAGGCCGACGCGCCTCAAGGGGAGAGTTGGGGTACGAGGAGGGCAGGACGGCGTGTTTTATATCCGGACGGCGGGTTGCTGTTTCGTTAGAGGGATGTCGTGGACGACGTGTCCACAACCCCGGAGAGTTATACCCTAATGTTGCAGAATGGGGATGGTGGTTCCGAGACTGGCTGCGTAACATCTGCGCCTTGTCGAAGTCGTGGCCTCCCGGGGCAGCAGGCCAGGCGGCCTATGAGTGGCGGACCGTTATGAGGCGACATGTAATATCATGATACATCCATATCCGAAGTTCGTATATAGGTGGGGAGATAGCGAGGAGATTCCGAGCAGGATACTGCTTCGGGTGTAATGGGAAGCGTGGTCTGGGCCTTAGAGATAGATGCATGGTTATATCCCTTTCATGTCTGAACGGCTCTCTCGTTGTTACTCCCTCGACCTACATATACGCTTTGTAAGAAGTTATTCACCCCCCACCCCCTCCCCCGTCGTAGCCCTAGGGGTTATTATAATATCATGCCAACAGGGAGCTGATTTCTAGATCTACTATGGGGGAATGATTGGCCGGAAAACTCCGCGGGGGGCGTAATAACCCCCGAACGAGTCCTCCACGGGCCCTCAACGTGGATCCTGTTCATCACTCCTTTCTCCATCGCTTGTTTTCTGTCGGCCATACGGGGACGTCTTGGCACCCAGGCCATGGGGGACTTGCCTAGGAAAATCCCAAGTATTAATGCCCAGCAACACCCCCTTGCCAATTGTGAGGTCAACCTTTAGCCAGGTACTCGGCGGTGTGTCCCACAGTGTAGCAATAATATCCAACTATGGTTGTATTCGACATCATGAATAGTCTAGAGTGCTGACAACATCATGGTTCTTCACCCTGTGCTCCCGCAGAGCAGCCGCTAAGGGTTCCGCAAGGCGAGCACATGTATCGGCTGAAGAACGCATTGCAATACTTCATCTAGAGACTTACCATTCCAAGGAAATACCGCTATTAGCAGTCTATCGCGATGCTCCTTCGGCATAGCTTCCCCATTGAGAGGAGTTTCCGTGTGCCTCCTGGCCTCTTCCAATGTCCGGTGATGATCGGGTGCCGACCCTAATGTCTATTCTCTCTAGCGCCTGCTATTTGCCGGCTTCTACTGCGCCGGCAAGGAAACCCCGGTTGCCTCGCGCCTGGGCGTCAAGTGCATGCGTAGTTGTGGTTGTCGTAGAGGCACCGAATGGCATGTTGGCTCCAAAAGCGGAGTTCAGGTCTCAAGACCCAACTAGGTAGGCATGCCTATCTATGTGCGTGGCCATCGTCGTTACCATCAACGCATGCGTGAACGATTGGGTAACACCTGCCCAAGGCCGTCAATACCACCCCGAAAGTAGAAGTGAGATATGATGAGCTTGGCTAGAGTTAGGAGAGTTAACTAGTTTTGTGTGCCCTCGGCATCCCTCAGGTTGTGCACCAACAACTCAGTAAGACGAGGACTGAACTGACAGTATAAGACTCCTATTTTTGCACAACTATTAGATAGTTCCAGTTCGACTCATCTCTTTGAAAGGCTCGGCCTTCAAAGTCATTTGATGTTTCTACGGAGATTGTGCGGGGGTAAATACGATCTAGATACGTGTGAGTGACTTTGAAGACAGGGCTTACCTATGATCTAGACATGCCAGGAGCCTTAATACACAGCTCGCGCCCTAATACTTGCTCAGCTTATAAACTTGTCATCGGCTCATCGTCACATCGACCAGGTTCGCCAAGGCTTGCTTATGTTTTGAACACGAAAGCAACCCGAGTGTGAGGTATCAATACTTGCCCGCTGGTGGAACTGGGCCTCAGAACTGGGCCTTGATCCGGCTGTCGTATTTTCTGTCGTATTTGCCGGCCCCTCTCCTGTCTCTATAAGTTAAGATAGAATGGATGGGGCGTTCCTCACATACATGCGGGTGCGAGGCAGCCGTCGAGAGAGAGATGCTGCCATGGATCAGACCTGGTCTATGGTGGCATCGTAGGGAAGGGACCTGATATATGTAATATTATATGTATAGGCCCCTAGCTTTATGCACTGGCCTGCATGCCCCATCACATCGAGCCATAAGCCCTTCAGACGAGACCGTTCGTATGGCCAGGGCAGATGATACCCTCACACACCCACGCGTCAGGAACAAGCATCGCCTCAGGGCCAGAATTTTAAAGTTTGGTCGAATGCGACGGCTACAAGCTCTACGACTGTAGACGAAGCCAGAGATTCGGCATCTACGGTGGTATCGCGTTGCTAGAGCGTCAAATGGGGGAACTTGCCACGTTCCATGCGTTCGCTTGACCAGGCCTAGTTTCGTAAAACACACACATCCGTGTGGGCTTCGGACCTGATGCGAATGGGGCCTCTCGCAAAACTCGCACAATGCTCGTATAGCATCGTAACGGATTATAATACCCCTCCTCGCCGTTGGCCACTCTCTTGATCGGCCGGGAGGCGTAGCCTACTGACGCCGTGCATTAATTACGTGAAACCCCTATGGTGATCGTCGGCCCGTAGGTATATGGGAATAGGTAGCATGGGATGTGCGGCACATGCGAGATAGCGTGTCGAATCAAGGAGGCAGGATTGGAAATCTCGTCGACTGCGGTGAAAAGACTCGTCACCTATAGGCCCCGAAAGGGGATATAGACGCAATGTGTTTATATAATATCAAGGCAGTTGAATTATGGGCTTAAATACCCAACTTCACCCGCCGTGGTATTGCGGCTGGGTTGCTTTCCGCTCATGCTCGATTCGCTCGTTGCAATCTATTACTGTGATACAGCTATCGCGATCTATTCCCAGTAGCCATAAAGTCTGCTCTCCTTCCGATCGCCCTCAGCGTAACCCTAGCGGTGGCCCAATCCCCCCCGGGTCACCCGTGGATCGCCCCCGGACCGGACGACTATACGGTAGCCAACTACCCGGGGTACTGCGCTGCTGTGTGCTGACGCGCTATTACACAGTCCGAGGACCTTGCCCGATGATGAATACGCTGGCCAACCACGGCTACCTGCCACACGACGGCAGAAATGTCACCGAGCAGGTGGTGGTCAATGCTATGGAGTCGGCGCTGAACTTTGAGGAGCCTCTCGGCTGGTTGATGTTCCGGATGGCTGTCTTCGCTGACCCGGAGCCCAATGCCACGTTCTTCACCCTGTAAGACCATATTGCAACGCACCAGGCGACGACATGTGTCGGTTTCGCCAGTGCCCGTACCAAGTGCTGACTGCTATTCCAATAGCGACCATCTGAACGTCCACAATGTTCTGGAGCACGACGCCAGTCTCAGGTAAGCCTTCGTGTCCGGCACTATCTTAAGCCTACCGTTCCCGCAGGTCTAGACATATAACTTCAACTTTACAGCCGTACGGACGCGGCGTTTGGATACAACCACATCTTCAACCAGACCATCTTCAACCAGACCCGAGTCTACTGGACTGGCGAGATCCTTGACGCGGACATGCTCGCCAACAGCAAGGTTGCCCGCCAGCTGCACTCCAAGGCCTTCAACCCCGACCACACCTTCACGCCCACGATAGAAAACTTCAGCCTCGGGGAGGTCTCCGCGCCCATCGTCGCTTTTGGCGACTTCCCGTCCGTCACTGTCAACCGGACCCTGGTCGAGTATTTCCTCCGTAAGTCCCACCTCCGTCCCGGCCCCCTGCTAATATATCGACGCTCGCCCGTTTACCGAGACTAATCGCGTATCGTAGTAAACGAGCGTCTGCCGACGGAACTTAGCTAGAGTATACGGGACTCGCCCGTAACCTTACTAGACATCTTCACGCTAATGCAGGCTATCCACAACGCGTCCAGCCTCCTCACCGGAACCGAGTCGGCTGCTCCGTCTCGGCGCCAAAACCTTCACGCCGGTATCTTCGCGTGATCTGCATCGTAATTGTCGGTATCAGGTGCTCCCCGGTTTTGAGGAGAGCACAACGGAGAGCCAGAAGAGGGGAGAAAACAAGAGGGTTCCGCAGGCAACGGGTTGTCATGCAGGCTCTTGTATATGTACCGTTCGCAGTTCTGGCAGGATCCCATCGAACCCGAGACTATATCGGCCTAGATTTCAATAATACAGGCTCGTCGAACCCCACATGCGTCTTTCTGTGTCGGCTTAGAGGGTGAAGACACCCGGATAGAGGGACATCCCGTCACGAGCTACGGCTAGCAACCATTCGCTTAGGAAAATCCGCCAAAGAGTGGCCCACTTATAGGGGACGGGGGGAAGGGATCTATTACCTGGCGTGTGAAAACCCCGATTCTGCTCGCACTAATGGACGTGTAAACCCTCGTTTTCTCGTCTTGTCCTGAACACTGTGAGGAGGGTGTTCACATCGTGGTGATGCCAACCCTACTCGCTGCTTGCTATTCCCCCAAACCAGGGGCCCTCTGGGTTTTGACGCCTCCTATTAGCAATATCGCCATTATAACATCTTGCAAGGACACGACACACTTGGCGCAACGCTTCGCACGCGAAAGAGAATTAGACCCTGTAAGTGGTTAGTGCCCCTTAGTGTACTTAACTAATACATGAATACCCAGATTTATGTGAGATCAGTAGGTTATTTAACGAAGGATAGGTTCGATTCCTAACAGCGCTACTTGGTAGTCTTCGCTATTTAGCCCATCTATGTGGATTTAGTTGCTTATCGTGCAGCTGGTCTCGCGGCTTACCTTGCGGCTTACGGCGCAGTGGGTCGGGTGTAATGAGGTGTAAGAGGGTATTGCCAGAACGGGAAATGAGAGCTGGAGGTATAAAAGCGGGTAAATGCTGCTAAAGCCTGTCTTGAGAGCAACAGGAATGCCTCTCTATCCATGAAGCCGGGAACTTTCGAATATCCCGAGGCGGTTCGTTGAAATCCCAATATTATCGTAAAACATCCTCCCAATCGTTCGATCATGGCGCCGACTGTAGTCCTCATCACCGGCACGACGCGAGGCATCGGAAAGGGCCTCCTGGAGCTCTACTTGGCTCGGCCGAGCCACCTCGTCGTCTCCGCCAACCGCGATCCCGACCTCCCCGCATCCCGGGCCCTCTCGGACCTCCCCACGGCCGAAGGCACCTCGCACGTCTTCTTGAGAATAGACGCCAGCCAGCCCGATCACCCGGCCCAGGCCGTAGCGGAGCTCGCGGCGAGGGGGATAGATCACGTCGATATCCTCATCGGCAATGCCGCCGTGGGCCTATGCTGGCCCAAACTGTCCGGGGTCAAGACCGACGACATACAGAAGCACGTAGACGTCAACGTGTACGGCTTCGTGTGGCTCTACCAGGCGTTCTTGCTCGTTATCAAGCGGTACAAGAGGCCTACTTGGGTGACGATCGGCTCCTCTGCGGCATGGCTTACGGTGCGCTTCGTTTCCCTACCCTCTCTCTTGCTCACGCCTTGTTTGCGGGCAATCATACTGACTCGAAGATGCAGTGAGTCGTTGTTTGCAAGTATTGGCACGAGCCGCATCTGCTAAACCGTTGTAGGAACATGATCGAGTACGCAAACGCGGCCTACGGACCGACGAAGCTCGTCGGGCACTACTACACGGGGACGATGCACTGGGAGGAGCCCGGGATTTGCGCCTTTCCCATCGATCCCGGGTGAGATGAGAGATATTAACAGTTGAAATTGCGCGCGTAATTATGCGATTGCTAACCAAGTCGACAGCTGGGTGCAATCGGACCTCGGGAACCGTGCCGCCGGGCTGTTCGGCATAGACGCGGCGCCGATCACGGTCTCGGATAGCGTCAACGGGATCGTCAAGGTCGTCGACGTCGCCGCGAAGGAGACGCACGGCGGGAAGATGTGGGTATATGACGAAAGACAGGTGCCGTGGTAGCTTGACGTGTTTGTATAGGAGCGTTGAGAAGAGAGATTGAATTTGCTCTTGTTGGATCACAGGTAGACTAGGAGGCGGTGGAATAGCCCGAGGTCAACTCGGCTGTGCGCAGAATGCCAAGTTTAGTAACTCAGATAGATGACCGACGAGTAAGTAGAGTGCCGATTAGCGCGCTGAGTGATACCTGTGAGACACGTATCTGAATGCCTCCGTGCCTGGTAATATTCATGTCTAACTATTCTCCGCCCCGACCGTCTAATCTAAGACAAGCGAATCCTTCTGGCGATACAACCGCTGAATGGAGTGCGCGACGAAAGGCGGGGGTAGGGGGGAGGACTTATTCCTCTTATAGACGTACCGGGCCTGCGGTCGCCAGTGTACCAAATTGCGATCGTCAGCCGAAACCGCCCGGATAAAGGAAATGCTCGAATGATCTACCCCGAGAGATCTGACCGAGAACACCGATGCCTCCAATTCTCGAACGCGGGGGCGATCGTATGACCAAAGCCCGCAGGGCCATCTGATCCACTCCCCCCCCCCCTCTGGTCGCCGGGGACCGAGTCGTATATATATATGTATACCTTGTAGCTGAACGACCACCCCTGCGCTGGCGAGTGCGGGATCGCCATAGTCTCCAGACTCGCGGCAGGAGGCGCAAAATATCTAGAGAATACCCCGGCGAAGAATAACGGGGATGGCGTCGCCCGCGTTGAAGCACCAGTACACGGTCCGCACCGGCTCGGTCCAACCTAGCGATGCTATTACATAGGTACGACAATACGTCCTGTGCGGGTAGACCGATTACGGCTACTAGGAGGACACGCAGCAACTGGCGACTAGCTATCAATCTCTATGAACGACGAGACGTCGGTGAACCAGAAGTTCAGCATGCCCTCGAGGCGGTGGCAGCTCCAGCCCTCCTCGCCGCGGTGACCGTGGTCGCCGGCACCGTCCCGCAGCGCCACCTCGACGGCGTACGCGGTGCGGCGGGGGCCGCGCGCGCGCGTCTCGAGGCGGTGGCAGAGGCCCCGCGGCTCTGCGACGCGCGCCGTCGCGTCGACGTGCACGCGGCACTGGCCGAGCGCGCGGCGCGCCCCGCCGCGGTACCGCAGCAGCAGCCCGCGGCAGAAGCGGCCGCCCTCGTCGTAGAACAGCTCGGCTGCGGCCACGCCGGCCAGCGGCGCGCGCGCGAAGTACGCGCCGTCGCCGAGCGGGTGCGCCCGCGGCTCGAGCGCCGCGAACGGCGGCTCTGCCGGCGCGTCGGGGGCGCCGGGCCTCGTCCGGCTCGCCGCTGCTGCCCCCGCCGGCCGCACGCACGCACCGAAGAACGGGATGGGGCGTCCCTGGAGCGGCTCGCTGTAGACGAGGGTGATCGGGGGCCCGGTAACCGCGCGGTTTACCACGTGGTCGCGCGCGGGTCCAGGGAGGTAAGGCCCGATGACGACATCGGGGAGGCCGTGGGCGGCGCCACGCTGGGTGCGGGCGAGGATGGCGGGGCTGCTAGGAGCTGGGGAGCGGCGCACGCCCAGGGCCAGCAGGGGGTCGTGCCGAGGCGCGAGCGGCAGGTAGACCCAGACCATGGTGCGGCGGCGGGCGCGCGAGAAGCGGCGGAAAGCGGGCGTCGCGTCGGGCGCGTGCGGCACGTGCACGTGCACCCCGAAGAGCGCGCCCGCCGAGAAGAAGAAGGTGATGCCCGTGGCGCGGTGGTCCGCGTCGACCGCGAAGAGGCGCGCCGGCGACAGTCCCGTGGCGCCCCGCATGAACGTCTCGCAGCGCGGCATGTCCGGCGGGTTCGGCGTGTTCCAGATGCGCGGTGCCGGCGCCGGCTGGCCGCGTGGCAGCACCAGGCGCAGCAGGCCGTCCTGGGGTATGTAGGTGAGACTCATGCGACGTTAGGTGTTTCGGGGCTGGGTGGGTATTGGCGGAGGGGGTAGGGTGGAGAGAACTGCGGCGCGTACCTTGAACTGGGCCTCGAGCTTGGCGATCGCCTGCTGGTCCTCGACGACGTAGGCGAAGGCGCCGCGGGAGAATACCTCGGGAGACGGGGGCGAGGGGCGCTCAACCCTTCTAATGCCGTCGGAGTCGATGGTCAGTTGCATGGTCGAGCTCGAGAGCGGCGGGCGGCCGGGGTCGCGCCTCTCGAGCTCGCCGCCGCGTTCCCAGAAGAGGATGTCGTCGAGCGACAGCGTAAGGAGGGGGTTCGGCGAGGTGGCCGACACGCGCGCGGCCAGACTGCGCGCCGAGATGGCGCGCCATAGCAAGGCGTGCTCGGAATAGCGCCGGACCATCTCGAGCAGCTCGGTCGGGAGCTCGTACAGCTGCGGCAGGCGGGCGATGTCGGCAATGGCCCTGAGGGAGTCGGCCTCGAGCGTCTCGCTCGCCAGGTAGATAGGGGGGGCGCGGCGCCAAGGGCTCCTCCACGCGGCCACGGTCCAGAGCCGTGCCGAGGCGTCGACGCCCTCGCCGCAGCACTTCCGGAAGACCTCGAAGCAGTCGCAGTGTATGGGCATAAACTGGGGCGAGGCGGCGCACCGCTTGCAATCGGGGAACCGACAGAGCCGAAAGCCGTTGACGCTAGCGACCGAGCGGGCGGCGTCCGGGAAGGGGAACGGCTCGGTCCGTCCCAGGTACGAGCTCGAGTCGTCCTCCTTGCCGAAAACTAGCGCCACGTCAGCATCACTCTCGGAAACGCAGCCCAGCTAGGGCGGCAGGGGGCGCAGGGGGGGCATCGACGCACGTGCTACGACTCGCTCATGTCTGAAGATCATGTCGGTGCAGGCGCCGCATTGTGGATAGAGGGCGAGGTGGTGCATCGTATGGGTAATGGTGAATTAGCTGTTATCTGCAAGATGAAATCCGCAGGATGGTGAATGGCGGGAGGTGAAGGGAGAAACCCCCCTTCCCCCCCCCCTGATGCAGGCGGCGGTGAGAAACGCTGTGTTGTCATTAGGAGACGAGTGAGATCGAGCTGCATGAATTGTCCGTAGGGACCAGGTCAGAGGGCGAGGAGGAGATACACGCGTGTATGTACCCGGTGCGAATACTACCAGCGACACGGTACCGCCCAGTTCATTTCGTAGCTTTCCTCACCGGGCGACGTCTTCTGTCACAGTGCCGTCCCTCGTTGGCTGGTCAACGCTTCTACTTATTCCCTTATTCCTGTTGGTATAAGGTCCTAGGGGTGAAATGAAGCGATTCCCATGAGCGTCATGCGATATTCTCAAGAAAAGTGCGTATAGCGTTGTAATTCTTCTCGCATCGCCATCACCATTAATGCGTCTTATGAGAGGGGAATAGGCGAGTCGTGACCGTTAACATCATAACATCATGGAAACCTAGTAATTTACACATAGAGTCCCTTGCTCCGTCCCTCTCCAGCTAAGTTTTCGGTAAATATCTTTTTTCATCCCGCCTGAGTTTCATTTTGATCATACGCTAAACAGACCCGAGGGAATAATGCCATTCTGCCCTGCTGTCATTCTCACCCGGACCTACATTACCACACTTGTACCTGCTCATAGCGTCACCAAAGCTGGCAAATACAAATTCATCTTTTCCAAATTTCGTGCAATGGATGCCTCTCGCCGTCACAACGTACACACCATAATGGCGCGTGGAGATTGAAGTGGTTTCAGTTCAGGTCTTGCACGAGGCTTTCCACCTCGCATCGCCGTGGGTAATCTTGAGCGCGGCGATCACCCGATCCGCTGCGAGGAAGTCCTCTAACGCGCACGAGCCGTACTCGTCGCTCGCGCAGCCGGCCGGGCCGAGGCCGAAGTTGGCGCCGTTGAGCACGAGCTGGATCCTGCTCTCTTCGCCCCTAGCGCCGCACTCCAGCCGCTTCCAGAGCATGTACGCGGCGAACGGGGTCTGCTCGGCGGACCGCCAGGCCCTCGCGGGGTTGACGGGACCCGTGATCGGGTAGTCAGCATCGGTGGCGAGCCCGAGGGCGGCGATGCCGAGGGCGATGGTCTTGTCGTGGCCGAAGGCGAGCGCGAGGGGCGGGCCGTGGTCGCGCCGCAAGAACGCCGTCGCGTTGCCGACGAGCAGGCTGCCCAGTAGTGGGCCCATGTCGCCGGGCAGGCCGTAGCCAGCGAAGCCGCGCATCCGCAGGTCGTACTCGTACTCATTGTGCAGGATCTCGTCGGGCGCGAACACAGGGCACCAGGGCGACGAGCCGACACCCGACACTGCGGTACCGTACGCGCACGCGTACAGCATCCCGTGGACGTGTGTCGCATTGAAATTGGCGCCCGGGAACGCGGCCGCTAGCAAGCCGTTGACGCGCGCTGCGATCGGCGGCAGGTAGACGACACCCCACTGGTTGACAGGCGCCCGCCCGAACCCCGAGTCCCACGCGTCGCACGTCTCGAAGGGCGTGAGCCAGCTCACCGTTTCGTTGTCTTCGGGGACAGGAACCAGCGTCGCAGCCGAATCACGGCCGTAGTAGCCGTACATGAACCACCGCGCGGACTCGACGACACGGTCCTCGTCGGCCGCTAGCACTTCCGTCTCAGTGTATAGCTCCGGGTACTCCAGACGCAGCGCGACACCGTGGTCGAAGAGCTGCTGCCGGCCGGGTGCCGTGAGGATGTCGCTCGTGAAGGTATTGTTCCACCCTTCGCCCAGGAAGGACCAGCCATCTGGGATCGGCGCGCGGGGGTTCGAAAACAGGTCTCGATTTTTATGAATGTGGCGCTCGAGCTCCTCGATGACTGCGAGCTCATCTGGATGGGGGTGTCGACTACCATGCCGGTGAACAAGAAACAGCTTTGACACAGTGCATCCTGGCGGTGTTCCCTGAGCCAGCGACCCTGGTGTGTTTGGTGGGACGAAGAAAGGGGAGAGGTTCCCTAGGTGCTCGTAGAGTTCGAATTGATCGGGCGCGCACGATGGCCCACCGACAAGAACTCGAGATGCGACGTCGAGTCCCCATAGCCGCAAGGTCAGTACTGCCGCTATTGCCAAACTGACGGCGGATGCGACACGCCATCGCCGGCTCCCATCGCGTCGCCAACGGGGGGTTGCGTGTGTCTCCTCATTCACTTGACGCTCCCGATGTTTAGTATCCATGATCTCGATGTTACCGGACTTGAAGAACCAAGAAGCGACTATCAATATCGATATATCGGGGAAGCAACCATAGCCTTCCAGCCTGATAATCAGTACCACCTCGTTGGGCACCAAATCTAGAAAGGAGGAATCATTCGGGCCTGGTCAACAGGATAGGGCTGGTTAGAAATGTCGCCCGGAACTCGAGCGAGAAGAAATGCGACGACACACGTGGGTTGTCAGATGGGACGGTCGATCGGGCAGGTATTAATTGGTGGCGGGATAGCTGCGACGAGAGGGAAAGGGAGAGGAGAGTCCAAGGGGAGAGGGGGCGAACGCAAAGGCGACATAAAGTAATGTCAGGTATTAACCATTCACAACTCTCGTCCCACCGGGTTCTCATCGGACTCACATCGGACCTCTCGCTGGGCTCTCACCTCGTTCGGGAGGACACGTGACTGTTGAATAGTCCTTGGAGTGGGAAGCCGGGAGGGGGGAAGGAGGGGAAAGGGGGGAAGATCGAAGCCGGGATCGTGATTTGCTCGTTGGTTCGTCCGTCTCGTTGTCCCTTTTAGGTACGCCAAGTCCTCGCTATCTGCACTATACGCGATAATTCATGGATGTGTGCCGGAAAGAGGTGTGAGAGGGTTAGCAGAGAGAAGAGCTCGGCACGGGGAAATGCGTCTTCTAGCTATACTTCCTTGATGGATGCGCCTGGGCTAAGTACATAAGCGGTAAATAGTGTAATATTAGGTATGGCTATTTGCGATAGGGGTAAGTGCTCAAGTCACGACTATAATAAAGCAGTTGGGTAGAATAATACCTACGCGGTCTACCCAATGCCCTGTCCCCTACCTTCATACCTCAGTAGCTCCGCGGCAGCTGCAGGACCTTCTCGCTGATATAGTTCATGATCATCTCCCGGCTCACGGGTGCGATGCGCGGAACGAGGCACTCCCTCAGCCACCTCTCGACGTCGTACTCCATAGCGTAGCCCATGCCGCCGTGCGTCATGACCGCGCGCTCGCACGCGGCGAACGCGGCCTCGGCGGCGAGGTACTTGGCCGTGTTGGCGGCGACACCTACTGCGTCCTGCCGGATGGACGGGTCGGTGCGGCTCGCGTCGTAGAGCCGCGCGGCGTGGTAGGTGGTGAGCTTGGCGGCCTCGAGCTTCATGTACGCGTCGGCGAGCGGGTGCGCGACGCCCTGGTTGGCGCCGATCGGGCGGCCGAAGACGACGCGCTCGCGCGCGTACGCCGCTGCCCGCCCCAGCGCCGCGTATCCGAGCCCGAGCGCCTCGCCCGCCAGCAGGCACCGCTCCGCGTTCATGCCGTGCAGGATGATCTTGAAGCCCTGGCCCTCGGCGCCGACGAGCGCGTCCGCCGGGATGGCGTAGTCGTCGAAGAACACCTCGTTCGCGTCCACCGCCCGACCGCCCATCTTCTTGATCCGCCGCATCTCCAGCCCCGGCGCTTCCTTATCCAGGTCGATGCAGAAGAGCGACAGCCCCTCGCTCGGCTTCGCGACCGCCTCGAGCGGCGTCGTGCGCGCCAGCAAGATCATCTTCCGCGCCACCTGTGCGCACGTAATCCAGATCTTCTGGCCGGTAACGCGGTACGAGCCGTCGGCCTGCTTTGTAGCCATCGTCCGTAAGTGCAGGGTGTCGAGGCCCGTGTTGGGCTCCGTCACGCCGAAGCAGGTCCGCCACCGGCCGGAGATGATGTTGGGGATCGTGCTCTCAAGCTGGGCCTTGGTGCCGAACTTAGCGAGCGGCTGCGTCGCGTAGACGTTGGCGTGGATAGCCTGCGCGCCCGCCATACCGGCGCCCGACTCGGCGATGGTCTGCATCATCATCGCCGCCTCGGAAATGCCGAGCCCGGATCCGCCCAGGTCCTCGGGCAGCGCTATGCCGAGCCAGCCGCCCTCGGCCATGGCGGCGTGAAATTCCCTCGGGTCCTCCTCCTTCACGTCATGCTCCTGCCAATAGGTGTTTGGGAAGCCGGAGCATACGGCGCCGACCGCATCCCTCACCGACAGCTGCGTCTCGGTGAACCCCGTCGTCTCCATGATATCTCGGCGAGGAGTGCTCGAGAATCCACGACGACGTTGCCGCACCCTTAGGGGAACTTGAGTCGGCAAATTCGCCGTCGTACCACCAGCTGCGAGCGTCGCTCGCCACACACGATGCATCGATATTCGCAGCATTTCGACGTGACGAGGCCCGGGTTCTTGACCGTGAACAAAAAGGGAAGATGGTGCTCCAACACCGTTACCGGGGTCGCAACCCCACTACTACTTAGGGATCATGGTGTGCTGCATTAGTGCAGCAGACTTCCAAGGCGCGTGTCTTGGCCATGGCAACGCCAGATGTACTCAGCGTTCACTCATAAACCCAGCAGCTTTTCCCGTGAGGAGAATCTAATTCTTGAATCTTCCGGTATGCTTAAGGTATGAGGAGTTATCGTGGATATGATTAAGAGTGCCCCATTGTAAGAGGAACGTTTGCGGACCAAACAGGAAAATGCTGTCTTAATTAGGGAAGCCAACGAGTTTAAATTACAAGTAGCTGGTCTATGAAAAATCATCAACGAGCTTGTCGAAAAATCAACATTCCCTAGGAATGACCCAGCATTCATTTCCTGGCCGCTTATATGTCCTGGCCCCCCAGTCACGGTTCGATGGCATCTCGTAGGTGTACTATATAGGGCGATAGAAGACAGTTAGTTCCTCAAGCTAACAACATTTCCACTTTTTGTGGTGTAGTCGTATACCTGGTATGGGGGAAGCGTCACATAAATACCAAGCAGCTGGGGTGGGGCTGAAAATACCAAGTTAGAAGTAGAAAGGGGAAAAGCCAGCAACAGCAGCTCCCTGGCTGCCTGCTATGTTGCTCTACGTGAGTAGATAAGGCCTTTATGTGTACCACGCCTGCTGGTTTATAGCGAGTGTCACGGCATTAGCAAGGTCACTCAACAACGGCGCCGATGCTCACGCAAAGGTTTACCGCCTTCTACAAACGAGTATCGTTAACCAGGCTGAACGTGGCCTTGATGCCCAGATGATCCGTTACCCAAGCCCTCTCGAATCCAAGCGCCAGCAACCCATCCTTCTGCTTCTTATCCCCTCCGCCCACCTCAATGTCAGCACCAAACCGCTCAAAACTCTGCAACTTGATTCCGCCACCGAAGAAGTACGCCTTGTCCATCCGCGAGCAACCGAAGCGCTCCCGCAACGCCGCCAGGGCCTGCTGGCCCCACGTAAATCCGTCATCGGCGCCCTCACGGCCGCCGAGCTCGAGATACGTGTCCTTCAGGCCGTTGTCGGCGTGGAGGGCGGCATCGAACGGCTGGATGGCGTTGAAGTCGCCCGTAATGACGGCGCCAGCGTAGCTCTCGTCTGCGTGCAGGTACGTCGCCGCGACACGCATCTGCGAGGGGCGCAGCGGCGGGTCCAAGGCCAGCGACTCGAGGTGCGTGTTGCCTAGCCGCACCTTCTTGGCTGCCACCGCGACGTCGACGAAGAGCGCGTCACGTTCCATCTGTGTCGCCGAGTAGTGGACCCGGAAGCACGAGGCTATCTCCAGGCGGCGGTCGACTAGCGTGACTGTGCCGTACAGACTGGATGCCCATGCGGAGCTGTCCAAATCTGTGATGTAGAATCTATCTCGGACCCACTCCTGTTGGCTAATGGTAATGAGGTCGGAGGGAGTGCATTCTTGGAGGTTGATAACAATGGCTGTGGTCGAAGCTAGCTGGCTCGTGAGTCCCTCAAGGTGAGCCAATGCAGCCTTCATACGTGTCTCGGCGAATGGCAACATGAAATCGATGTTCCAACTATACACAGCTATAGCGGAAATGCTTGAGGACTGCGATTCATCATTGCTGGGAGATGTCAGCGGCTTGAAAAGTTGCCAGACCTCGCTTCCCGAGTCCCAGGAATAATAGGGCTGTGGCCATGGTTCATCAGATTTCCATGGAATGAGTTCTGGTTGCTTCTTCTGTGCTGCGGCCTGCTTGATGGCTTTCTGAAACAGCTCGTCCATGGTTGCCATCGTGTCCTCGGGAGTGTTGCCGAGGGATAAGTGGAAGAGGAGGAGGAGGAAGAAGAAGAGGGGAAGGACACGGCGACGAGCGAGGGAAGGGATGAAAGGGTCACACGTGATCTGTGACACATCGGATAGTGACGGCCCAGTGGATTGGTGAACGCAACCGGACTGGCTGGATCAAACTCATGCCGCTTGAATTCGTTCACGACGACTGCACATGTGCCAAGTAGGTTGATGTTGATTTGGTCCGTAAGCAGTGAGGGGACTTGGGGGCTTAACTAAAGAGATGTGATGCTGACTACATATCAGTCGATATTCGAGGCAGGCTGTGACAGGTAAGTAAGCCCCGGCAAAGTATACCAACCAGTCCCGTAGATCTCGGCTCAACGCTTCTAACCCCAGGTTCCTATGACCTTCACGGAACTATTGCTCATATATGGTACGCGTCTCCCCTAGACCCGGGCACGACTCTGATGGCACGTCTCCAAGGCTCCGCTTACCGCAACCATGTTGTAGGACCGATAATTCACCGCCAAAACAACTGCATGGGGGGCAGCAAATGCTACGCTCCAAACCACCAGACCCTGCCTGACTGGTTTACAGGCGCTCATCCATACCTGTGTCACACGAGGTTGGGGTCTCACACTTGTAATAGCACTATAGACACTAAGTCCTAGTGGTCGAAGCTACACCAACAGCATATAATCAAGTCAACGGTTGTTACCTAGGAATCAATTCGGCTACTGACAGGGAAACCAACGACGGGTTCTGCGTGTTTGTGTTACCTATATCCTTTGAAGGTCGTGATGTGTAGCGCATGCTACCTAACCACCCGCTCCTCCACCTTGCGCTAGAATAGAAAGCTTTCTTGAAAATTCGAGATCTGGTATCTTTTGTTGACCGCAGTAACCGAAAGGAGGCACTGTCTTCGCGGTTGAGAGAAATTGTAAAGACGGTTGAATACCTATACAATATAGAAATCTATACTTTGAATGTATATATTAAACGTGGTGGCTGTTTAATATGACGTGTCAAAGCCTGGGGAGAAATGAGTGACCGTTTACACAACTAATTGTCGGGAAATACAAGGCACGTATTACCCAGTTCCTTCTGTGTTCTCACGGCATCCAAGCACAATATTCATTCCCTGCAACGATTTCTACCTCGGAGATTTCCCCTCAAGCAACTTTCTCAAGAGCCCCCTTCAGAATTTTAGCAACATTCCCATCCCTAGGCCGCAAGCGGATCTTGAAGGGCACAGGCGACCGTCCTGATAGACCGTCGTACTGCTTCAGATCGACGGCGTGTCCTGGTGCGGTTTCCATGTGAAAGGACCATAGCATGCGCGAGATGGCTAGCCAGATCTCGCGCTCCGCGACGCAGATTGCCGGGCAGATGCGCCGGCCGGCGCCGAACATCCAGTGATCGTGCTGGTTGGCGTCGGCCAAGTTGGAGCTTTGTGCGGACGTGAGGGTGTCATTTAGGTAGCGACTAGGCTATAAGACGAGTTAGAATAGAAGCAGACGGTATTGTGCAATAGCAATATAATAATTACTTACGTTGAACTTGTCTGGTTCTGGGAATCGCACCTCGTCGTGGTGTATAGTCCATGTATTTAGGACCAGGACCGTGTCCTTAGGGATCAGCTGTCCTTTATATACGAGATCCTCGGATGTTGCGTGCGGCGTTCCTAGCCAGAACGGATTGTAGCACCGCTCAACTTCCTTAATCACCGCACGGCAGTATAGGAGGTGCTGTTCATCCTTAATATCGGGCAGGCGGTCTCTACCCACAACACTGTCTAGCTCCTCTTGGGCGCGTTGCTGGATTTCGGGGTATGACGGGATGAGTGCTTGAAACCACTGCATAATAGATGCCGTCTGTTGATTACATTAGCTCTAGTTGTCCGCACGAGTGCTCCTTACTCGTACCGTCTCAACGCCGCCAATCATAAAAGCTGATGTAATCATGGCCATGTCCAGATCATCCAGCTCCTCTTCTTCACGGATCCTGAGCAATGTGCTTGCTAGACAGTCCGGAACCTCCTTTCCGAGGCTCATACACTGGTTGATTCTTTCAATCATACCTCCATACGTCTCAACCAGGTCGTGGTGTAGCTTTTGGCCACGCGAGCGAACCTCGGAGGGGAAGTATTCTAGTAGTGGCAGAAAATCGATCAGGTTGGATACTGGTCCTGTACAATTCCTATGAAACAAAACGATAAGTTGGATCCTAATTCCATGTTCAACATTACTACATGAATTCTCGACCCAGTCGTAGAGCTGTCGATACGAGTGGATCCTGTACCGAGGCCGTTCTTACACCAAACACAATGCTCAACATGTTGTTGAGTGAGCAGCGGCCAGCAAAGGACTGAGGATTAACCAGCGCGGCACCACTTTGGCTTGCTTCCAGGAGGCAGTTGACCATGTCGGTGGCCTCCCTGTCAAAGACGGAAGTAAACTTGTCAACGGCCTTTTGGTGCAGCCAAGCATTCGCGATACGACGATGTCTTCGCCTGGGGAAACTTTCTCTCAGTCTTTCTACACGGTTTTGAGGGCTCGCAGCTATGGCTTACCATGTATCATTATATGGGGTCGCAGTGATGCCCCGCCCGGCAAATATCGTCTGGCTCTTAATGTACATGTCTTTGCGAGAGGAGCAAATAGCACCGTTCGACACCATAAGGTCTTTGGCAACATCGGGGCTGGAAATGACGATAACGAGCTGTTTGCCAAGCCAGACTGAGTACAGGGAACCAAATCGTTTAGCCCATTTGTCGAGCGTGAGTTCAGGATAGTGACTTAGAAACAGAAAAGATCCTGAAAAGAATTCTCTTAGTCATGACTTTTTTCGCCTGGAGCTAGCTTGAAATTGGGTGTCTTACCGATTATTGGGAGACCCTTTGGTCCTTTGGGGATTTTATAGTTCGACTTGTCGGTTTGGTAACTCCGGAACAGAAAGTGGGATGACAACAATAGAACGCCGGCGACAACGAGTCCTGTTAACGTGGTAGTCGTGTACCGAGAGCCAGGATCATAGCCATCTTTTGTTGTATTAATTGTCGAGACAAACGGGATGCCTTCAAAGTCGGCCATTATACACTATGTGATGAATGGGCGATGACGCTTTCGAGTTGGTTTGCCTCTTTAATGGCTACGGATGGGTGATTTTATATATGGCTATTGAAGAGGAACAGCGTGCCCACGCTGTTAAGGGGGACAGATGGAAAACAGCATAGCTGACTAAGATAAGAAAGAAGGAGACATCGTCACGAGGATGGGCATTTTAATCAAAGGCCAATAGGGAGAAGACAGGAAGGCCTCAGACGAATCCTGAAATAACAACAATGATTGTAATAGGTGGATGGTGATGGTAAGCTGCAACCGTATCCCGAACCCGATCAACCCTGATCTTCTACGAGCGTGCCAGTTCAACCAAAGGCAACAGGAAAAGGCAGGGAAGCCTCGGATAATAGGAACTGCAATAGAGCTGTAACTGTAACCCGGCCTAATCAACCTAGACCTGATTAACACCTTGATCAACTGAAACCGGGCTAGTTCAATTAAGGGCCAGCAGGAAAAGGCAGGAAGATAGGACCCAGGAACAGGAACTGCAACGGGTAAAACGAAACAAGCGCAGGTCTAAGGGAAATAAAAGAAACAATCTCACACGATGTAACGTAATCTCCGTGCTTCTTGTCCGCGTCTGTCTGCCGATCCTTTCTATTTGATAAACCTGATCCTGTAAACTGCCTTTATATATACGATTCAATGCCCGCTTCCAATGCCTGTCTTTCTGTCCGTTTCTTTTCGTCCGATAGCTATATCGGGCTTCCCTTGGCCTTGGATCTCTCCCTTGTACGTGGCTTCCTATGGCCATATATCGGTAAGGGCAATGATTAGGGTCTCAGGGTAAAGCAATTAACACAATTCCCGTACTATGTCCTGCTCCTATGTGTCTGGGCTCTTTTGTTTAATATTTATTTAACTCTTATATCGCCGTATCGTTCGTGTAGGTCTTGTTGCTGATCGATGCACCCCTGATCAGGTGCATGAGGTATAAGGTCCGTCGGTAATCTCGGCATGAAATAAAGCATCGTAGCGGCTCTGGTGGGAGAAACCTGCCCAGGTGCCGACTAGGTCGAGAAGGCAACCGAGAAACTAGAACAGGTAATCCTCCTGAACCAGCGGACAGGCCGCCTAGCCTCTCATGCTGATCTTTCGTTAAGCTTCTCATTACGTAGCCTTCGAATCTTTCTCACATCTTCTCTTATCATGGCCTATCCATTCCCTCTTCTCGTATCCTAATGCCTATTTAGGTACTTGAAACGCCGCCAATTCAGTATGAAGTTGGCAGAGCCTCAACCGTAGAATGGCGGACATACTGCACGCTTGTCGATCCCAACCACTGCTACTTGATATTTGTACGCCCGAGTAGCAATTTCGGAGATCGGGACTGACAAGGGACTGGTACGCGATAGTCCACGACCTTAGCCTTATCCTCTCGTATAGCCATACCAGACTTGGGTTCCTAAGTATAACACATGACAAAGTAGCTGGGGGGTTCCCTTTGTTATACGGGGATGGAATCCTGCGCTAATAAATCAGGCTATATAGGTTAGGAGGATAATATCGGGCATTAAGGCCGTTACCTCGGCGACTTACTAAGGAAAGTCCTAAATAAGCTTCGGATAGCTTCGGTATTAAGGTACAAAGGTACAAAGGTACATAGGTACTTCCGGGTTATATTAGGACGAGAAGGAAACGTAGAACTTGGAAAAGAATAAGGACCTAAGAGACCCCTTATAGAATTATTAATTAAATTAAACCTATTTTAAATATATTCCTTTATTATAAATAATTCTATATTATTCTTATCTTTATAACTTTATTATAAGTTAGTAATAAAAAAAGCCTACGCTTAAGCCGGCGTCGTACGCTAAAGCCGCTACCCCGGTATTATTATTACCGGATTAACCTCGACCCTTTACTAAAGAGCCGTAAGCTTTCCTATTCCCGCGACTAGCCGCTTCGGAGGTAGCGCCGATCTCTATAGCGGAGATAGCCTAAATAATAGCTACGATTAATAAACTAAAGGCCGTAATAGCGGAATTAAAGGCAAAGGACGCCGAACGAACTACTCTAGCGCCTTAGCCGGAGTTAATCCCCGAACTAATTAATAAATCCCTCGTCGTATATTAACCCTAGGAATATAAGGTAGTTATAACGGATACTCCGGAAATCGCGAACTTAGGAGTAGTTATACGTAATCTTTCGTAATAGATCGTAGATTTATATAAGTAAATAAAATAAGCGTATTAAAGCCTAGTAATATTAACTAATTAAGTCGACGTAAGATACCGATAAAATACGATTTTAAAGGAGTAATACGAATAACTACGATAGCTTTATTAAACCGTTATAGTAATATAAGCTACCGGTATCCGAACTACGAAAATATAGATCTACGAGTTTTAGAAATAGGTCGTAGAGTAGAATACCTACTTCGCTTAAAACGTATAGAAAACCGTAGCTAAGTTTACCCGGTAGGATAAAGTACGAACGGCCGTAATAAATTAATTCCGAAACGCCGTATTATAAAATTAACGAGCCTTAACCTAGTTACGCGAGGAATATAATAAATTAGTAACGGACGTTAGTTCCTAAGCTACGTAAAAGGATAGATAAATTAACGAAATCCTCGGTAGGAAATACCTTATTCCCGGGGCTATAGAGGAAAAAACCTAGCTAATTAAGGACGACCTTAAGGCTTACGCGATTAATTTAATTAAGGAATATTAATAACGACGATTAAGTAATAAGTTAACGGATATTAAGTTTATTATCGTAAGAGCTAACTAAAGGGTAAGAACGCTTATTCCCGCGCCGGGCGTCCGTATTACGATAGCGTCTACCGGAAGATATATTAATAGCAAGGCTAAAATAAGGGAAATTATCTCCGACGGCGTATTCTAAAACGCCGCGGCTAAACGTACCGCCGCGCGCGTAAGAGCCCGTTTTTAGGACGCCGCGGTAGGCGCCTTTATATTAGGAGAAGCCGGGTAAGGACTACCGTAACCGCTACGGATCCCGCGGAATGCCTTAAGGGACCTAGGGAATTCCGACGACTCGGATAACTTAAAATCCGGGGACCTATAGAGGCCGTAACGCCCGCCCGGCGTACCTAAAGAATTATAGAAGCCTCTCGACCCGGCCGAGAAACGTATAGTTAGGACTTAAACTAAAGCTATAAATAATCGACGAAGTATTACGGTAACGACTAACTTAGTATACCTTATTAAGCCTACGGCTTATAACGGTAAGGACTTAGCTAAGTTCCGATTATAATAAATTAAGGTTAAATTCTACCTCGAAACTTATAAAGAAAGCTTTACCCGGGACGTTTAAAAGATTAATTAAGTAAGATCGATACTTACCGAAAAGGCCTAGCTTTAGTATTAATAACGATTAACCTAGGTAAAAAGGTTAATAATCGTCGATACTTAAACGGGATACTTTTAAGTACTTTAAGAACGGTTTAAAGATCCCGTTAAACGATATCGTAACTTTAAGAAGATATAGGAACTAAAGTATTAAGGAAATATCTCCTAATACCTTACCGAGCTTATAAACCTTAACGATATCGTTTAATAATCCGGAATTACTTTCTGAAATTATATCGCCCGTATCTTATCCGACGAAATAATTAAGTTAGTTTACTTACGACTAGGTAGTATCCTCGAAAGCGATAAAGCCTTCCTTAAAATAATTAAGGAAGCCGGCTAAATCTACGAAAATATAATAGCTAACCTAGGGATTTCGGGAAAAGGAGGGTCCGCTTCGTAAAAGGAGCATACGAAAGCGGATTAGTAATAGCGGTAACCCGTAAAAGAAACTCGCTTCCGCTTAAGCTAACCGGTAAACGAACGTAAGGGAAAAAATAATAAGAAACCCGTACCGGCTAAGGACTTACGATAAGTAGGTAATAAAGAAGCTTTAACTAGGATTAACTAAGCCGCTATCGATTAATAAAAGAAGGATAAGAAGGCTTACTAGAGATACGGAAGGGATAATTATTAAACTTTAGTTTACTTCGTAAAAAAGGACCTAGAAGGACGGGACTTACCGGTATTACCTAAGAAAGTCTTATCGGGAAAAAAAGGAAGGAAGGAGTCCGAATAACTACTTAATAAAAGGGCTAGGATCGATATTATTATATAATAGGAGGAAATCCTTTCCCGTATTATAGAGCTATCCGATTCCGATAAAGAACGGGATTTTTAAATGTCTTCCCGTAAGCGTTAATAGGAGAAAAAGGCGAGAAAGATAACGTAAAGATTACGGCTATTAAACGGCCCGGAACGTTAGAAGTAACGAAAGCGGTACTAATAGCAAAGAAATTATAAATCCTCTAGCGTAACCTAGACGAGCTAAGGTTAAATAAACGGCTTATTTATACGATGTAAATAAAATATTAAGGAAAGTGTCACGGTTTTAAGAGCTGTTCGCTAGGTAAAAGCCGTATGTTAATGAACTAAAGCTAGACGAGAAGAAAAAGGAAGAAAAGGTACGCCGTATAGGCCGCACCTACAACAGCTAGCCTTATCCTCCGTAGGTGCTGGTCACGTGCTAAGCCCTGGCACTAGCCAGGGCCCTACTATAGGCATAGCCCATTACATAAGGTCCCCTCCCGGAAAAAAAAAAAAGTACGCCCTGCCGCCCTTTTCTTCGGCGTCTAGCCCTGACAACCTAACCCGTTTTCCTCCGCGCGCCTTAGGATGCGTGCCGCATCCTTAGGTGCTGCCTCCGTCCCCCGGGGTGCGCTAATCGCTCCCCGGGTTACTGCCTCCGCCTCCCAGGGTGCTGGTATACCCCTGGGCCTCCTCCTCCGCCGTTTCCTTCCCGGGGCCTTTCGTCTCCCGGGGTACTGCACCGGGCGCCTCTGGCCCCCCGGCGCTCTTCCCCCGGGTCCTACTCTTCCCCGGGATCTCTTCCGTAGGTCTCCGGGGTTTCTTCGCTTACCGGGTGCGCTTTCCCGGTAGCTACTCCCCCCCGAGAGCCCCTCCTCCTTCGCCGTTTCCCGGGTTGCGTTATCCGCTTCCCGGGCTGCTGTCTTCGTTCCCCGGGGTGCTGCTATTCCCCGGGGCTGGTCCCGATCCTCCTGTTGAACCGTGGAGCTCTAAAGCCCCGCGTACGAAGTCGCGCATAGGCGCCTACTAGGTCCAGCCTAGCTCCCGTAGCTACGGGATCGTCGGTCCGTCTACCGCCGTTTAAAGACCCTCGTCTATCTTCCGCTAGCGGAGCTAAGGGCTCCGCCTAAGAGCGTGCTAAGGCGCGCTCTCCCGTCTGCTATCGTTTAAAGGCCAGGGGCCTATCCTTCCGTTTAAAGGCCAGGGGCCTATCCGTACTACTAGCGGAGCCGCGAGGCTCCGCCGGAGGGCGTGCTAAGGTACGCCGTCCCTGCTCGTTTAAAGACCATCGTCTATCTTCCGCTGGAAGACGTATTAGGATACGCCGTCCGACTCGTTTAAAGACCATCGTCTATCTTCCGCTAGAAGACGTATTAGGATACGCCGTCCGACTCGTTTAAAGACCATCGTCTATCGTCCGCTGGCGGAGCTAAGGGCTCCGCCTAAGGGCGTACTAGGGCGCGCCCTCCCGTCTACTGCTAGCGCCGCTGGCGCTCTTGTCGAAGTGCTGTTATCCTAGCCGAAACCTTAATGTATTTCCTGCTATTCTAACGCCGTTCCTTCCTTATATTACGCCTCGGGCGTTCTTAACTCGTCGACGAGCGCTATGCTCTAGCGCTCTACCATCTTTCTCCGGAAAAAAATTTTCCGCCGTTTTCAGCCGTAAATTTCGTCGATTTCGTCGTTCATTTATCTCGAAATTACCGTCTGAACTACGTTTTCTCGGGGTCTATTGGTCGTTTTCTTCGGTTATCTTATGTCGGTCCTCGTTCGTGGTAGCTACCGGCGCGTATGTCTAAGACTGACACCGCCTTTCCAACTACTGACTTAGCCGGCGTAAACGCTGGCATCGCCTTTCCCACTGCTAATCCCGCGTGCTAAGATACTATCTCGTCGGTCCTCTTCGTAGGAGCCGCCGGTGCGTATGTCCAAAAGCTGACACCGCCTTTCCGACTGCTGACTTTGCTAGCTACCGCTTCCTTTGGTGCTACATCGCCGTTCCTATTGCTGATTCCGCTCGCTAAGATGCTACTGCTTCCGTAAAACGATAAAAGAAGGTTGGTCTAGCTTTTTGTCACGGTTTTAAGAGCTATTCGCTAGGTAAAAGCCGTATGTTGATAAACTAAAGCTAGACGAGGAGAAAAAGGAAGAAAAGGTACGCCGTATAGGCCGCACCTGCAACAGCTGGCCTTATCCTCCGTGGGTGCTGGTCACGTGCTAAGCCCTGGCACTAGCCAGGGCCCTACTATGGGCATAGCCCATTACAGAAAGGAATACCTTTTACGAGTCCTTCTAAATACCGGTAATAAGGTACCTTTAATTAACGCCGCTAAAGTCGAATAATTACGCCTTTTTATTAACTAACGCTCCAAGGCTAGAACCTTAGTAGGATTCGACGGCTCGGAAATCTTATTAAGAGGACTTTAGTATATAAACGAAATAAAGCTCCGTAGCTACGAATATA
Source organism: Durotheca rogersii (assembly GCF_024521655.1). Classification (NCBI taxonomy): domain Eukaryota; kingdom Fungi; phylum Ascomycota; class Sordariomycetes; order Xylariales; family Xylariaceae; genus Durotheca; species Durotheca rogersii. Next base: position 88,779 of record NW_026251263.1, read on the forward strand.
TCTACCGTATCGCTTAGGAAGTTAATAAATTAAACGTAGAAGTCGATACTATCTTACCCTAATAGTAAATAGAAGAATATCCCCCTTAAGGATTATTTACGGACGGACGGCTATACTTTAACTCGCTACGGTACTAGAGTTATCGCTTACGGCTAGCTTACGTAAGGATAGTACGAAAAGTAGAAGCTCTAGTATAAGTACCGGAATAATTTCGCGACTTCGTTCTTATTATAACTAAGGAAGCCGGGTAACGATTCCCGGATCGGTAACCGTAGGACTACGTTATTAAGCTCCGACCGGGAACTATTCTTCCGTAGGAACTTTTATACGCTATAAGCGAACGATAGCTAGACGCCCTAAAACCTTAGCTCGACGAAATAATAGCCATAGGAAGAATCCGAAAATCTAAGGCCCCCTGCGGCGTATTTATAATATTTATAAAGAAAAAGAACCTAGGCGTCTTAAGACCGATAGCGGACTACCGGGGGCTAAATAAAATTATAATATCCGTTTAATATCCGATTCCGCTAATTAACGAATTATAGAACCTATTTTAAACGGCGCGGTAGTTTATTAAGATTAATTTAAAATCTAGGTTCCATATAGTACGGATTAAGGAAGGCGATAAATGAAAAACCGCCTTTAGAACGCGCTACGGGTTATACGAATATATAGTTATATCCATGGGATTAATTAACGCTCCTGTTATCTTCTAAGCTATAATAAACCATATCTTCCGCGACCTCTTAGACGCCGGGGTTATCGCTTACCTAAATAATGTCTTAATCTATATTAATACGCTAGAGAAATATAATAAATTAATTAAAGAAGTCTTAAAACGGCTTATAGAAAATCATTTAGCGGTAGCCCTAAAGAAATATACTTAGCGAACGTAAGAAGTAGAATTCTTAGGATATAATATTAGCCCTAGGGGTATTACTATATCTAAAGATAAAGTAAAAGCTATCCTTAATTAGCGTATCCTAGCTACGCTTAAAGACTTATAAAGCTTTATTAGGTTCGTTAACTTTTACCGTAAATTTATACGTAATTTCTCGGGCATAGCTAGGCTAATTATTAACGCTAATAAAGGAGACCGTAAGCTATGAAAATAGGAAATCGAAATAAAGAAAGCCTTCTAGGAATTAAAAGAAACCTTTACGAAGGCCTTAGTACTTATATATTTCGATCCTAACCGAGTCTTAATTATCGAAGCCGACGCCTTAGATTTCGTTATTTCTACGGTCCTTTTATAAAAGGATAATAAAAGGAGACTAAAACTAGTAGCCTTTTTCTTACGACGACTTATCCTAGCGGAAATAAATTATAAAATATATAATAAGGAGCTATTAGTAATCGTCGACGTATTCGAGAAGTAGCGATATTATTTCGAAGGTACTTAGCATTAAATAAAAATATATTCCGATTATTAGAACCTAACGTACTTTATTACGATAAAAGTACTAAATCGACGCTAAGTCCGCTAGGCCTAATAGCTCTCCTCGTATTACTTTATAATATATTATCGCCTAGGGAAATAAAATAAAAAGGCCGATATTTTATTTAGATTATTATAATATCGCCTTAAAAAAGGAGGAGCTAAGGACTAGCCGATAGCGACGGTTCTATAGGAAAAGCATTTTTTAAAAAATTTAGGCTTACCTACGGTAATATTCTCTAGCGTACGACTAAGTAATATCCTAATACCTACTTGGACCCTAGAGTTCGTTAAATAGGTTAAGACGGTAACTATATAGGACCCGGAGTACTAGGCTTAGTTAGTTAAATTACTCGGTAAGGAGATAAAGCTCTAGGAGGGCCTTTTTTATCGGCGAAATCGTTTTTAGATACCTAAGGACCTATAATAGGAAGTAATTAAATCGGAATACGATACTAAAGTAGCGGGGTATATAGGTATAAATAAAACCATAGAACTTATTATTCGTAACTTTTAATAGCCTAACCTAGAAGTAATAATTAAGGAATTCGTTAGAGGATACCGCGAGTACTAATAAAATAAGGTATCCCGATATACCCCGTTCGGATTACTATAGCTTATAAAACTATATTATCGACTATGGTAAACGATTACGATAGACTTTATTACGGACTTATTAATATCTAACGGCTACGATTTTATTTAGGTTATTATAAACCCTTTTATTAAGATAACGTACTTTATCCCGCTAAAAAAGGACGGTAAAAAGGCTAAAGACTTAATACCTATCTTTATACGTAGTTATTAACGGCTATATAGGATCCCTTTAGATATTATTTCCGACCGAGACTTACGATTTACCTCCTATATATAAAAGGGCGTCTTAAAGCTTCTCGGCGTTAAGCCTAGAATAAGTACCGCCTTCTATCCCTAAACGGATAAATAAACGAAAAGACTTAACTAAATCTTAAAAGCATACCTACGCGCCTTTATAAACTACGAAATAAGCGACTAGGAAAGCTTACTATTTACCGCCGAATTTACCTATAATAATACCGCTTTAATAACTACCGGTATATTATTCTTCTACGCTAATTATAAGTAATACCTAGTAGTATATAACCCCCCGTTAGGTACTCCTAAGAATCTAAGAAGTAACTTTTATACTTACTAAATAACTCGGGTATATAACGAGGCTAAGTAGCATTTAGAAAAAGTACGGTAGCGGATAAAAGAATAGGTAGATAAATACCGAAAAAAGGAACCCCTTCTAAAAGTCGGATAACTCGTTATACTAAATACCTATAATATTAAAATTAAGCGCCTTATAAAAAAAATAGATAAGAAAATGCTCGGTTCCTTTAAGATCTAAAAGGTCGTTTTCCTTACCGTAGTAATTCTAATACTCCCGAAAGGCTAGCGGATTTATAGTACCTTTTACGTATTCCTTATCGAATCCTATCGCGCTAGTAATTAGGAATTACCTAACCCTAACTAGGTCCTACGGGAAATAATCCCGATCGAGGCAGAAGATTATAAGGTAAATAAGGTATTAGATTCCGTAAGGACCGGAGAAGTTATTAGGTACCTAGTAAAGTAATAAGGCTAGCCGGCTAAGCGCTACTAAACTTAAGAACCGTAGGAATACTTTACTACCGAAGGAACGAAGGGAGCCGTTAAGTTATTCTACCTATAGAACCCTAATAAACCTACTAATTATCGGGCCTAGGTATTACGCTTAGAGACGAGCTTCTCCGAAGAAGGGAGATAGTATTATACGGGAATAGAACCCTACGCTAATAAATTAGGCTATATAGGTTAAGAGGATAATATCGGGTATTAAGGCCGTTACTTCGGCGACCTATTAAGAAAAGTCCTAAATAAGCTTCGGATAGCTTCGGTATTAAGGTATAAAGGTATAAAGGTACATAGGTACTTCCGGGTTATATTAAAACGAGAAGGGAACGTAGAACTTGGAAAAGGATAAGGACCTAAGAGACCCCCTATAGAATTATTAGTTAAATTAAACCTATTCTAAGTATATCCCCTTGTCACACCCTTAGACTTCGCCAACCCTCCCCATGCAGAGGCGTGCGTTTTGTTGTTGCTACAAATATACAGAAATGCCGTCCTGAAATCAGAAATAGACGTTACACACATTCATCCGCGCACATATCGAAAAATCTGTTTTCGGGGGTCTTAGATTGTTTTACCGGCCTTACACTGCAGGAGTACCTGTTCTCAAATTCCTTACATTGATGAGAAGACTTTTCCTTATGTACATAGTATTCAATAGAGATAGATGTAAGACACTTCGAGGCTGTGTACGTTTTGTGCTATATGATATTGCTACTACATGCACCGTGCTGACCGTCGAATAAACTAGGACATATAATCTCATGTCGGCCTATTATGTGTCAAATCCCCAGACGCGCCACATCACTACGGCTGGGGAATTTCTCGTGTGTCACATTCAACTGCGTTCCCTTAGAGAGTTCATGGGGGTTCCTAATGGGCCAGCTGACGACTACCTTATGCTCTGTGCCCCGTATATGAGTGTAGGTAGCATTTGTGCTTTCACAAAGGAATGATTTTCAGCCGATAGAAACTCCGATTGGCATACTACAAACCTCACGACCCAGCCTAATATCCTTTTGAGTGACACGACTTGAGCACTTCGGCGTGTCTCAACCTATACGGGATCCAGTCTCAGTATCGACTCTAAGCTGCCTAGTGTTTAGGCAGGCTCTCGCACAAATTCTTCGACAGCGCATATCCGTCGCGCCCAAATCTTCAGCCTACAGAAGGCACGTACTGCAATCAACTGACAATGCTACACTACCTGTCGACCACCAGTGGTTGGGTTGCTGGATTAGCCGGGGGCCAAGTCGCGTTGAAGATATTATCGATACCACATGGGCGGCAGTAGGTCATCTATTGGCTCATATTATAATCCTTGTGAATACGTGAAGCCTGACGAGCTTCTCCGCATATGCTCATCAATGTACTTTGTACGAAGCTCTATGCAACGTCGAAGTGTTACACTATTTGACAATGCATGTAAGCATGTTTTACTCACCTTGAGATCCTATCTAAAACGCCCAGCCATCCCGACGATCGAGCCCTAAGTAGGCATTAATAAGCACATGCCGCGGTCTCGTCCGTTTAGGTGATCTCGAACTTCCGTCTAATCGTTGGCCACTTTCTCTTGATTGAACAGACCTTTCTCGTATAGTTAACTTCATATTACGGTGCCAATTTAACAACATCAAAATGTCGGTCGATTTATCCACACTTCCACCCGACCAGCAGCAGGATATCCTTGACAAACCAGCCCTTGGTGCGCCTCCTGGAGTCGAGTCGAATTTGGCAAACCCTTCTAACCGGAACATCATTCCGGAGGCCGTGATACCGATCTGTCTCGTTCTCACCACGCTAGCAATACTTCTCCGCTGCTATGCCAGGGTGTTCGTTGTCAAGAAAATAAACGTTGACGATAGTAAGACCGTCTGGGGCGGGGTATTTACGTTGATTTGCGATCTAACCAAGTGCAACAGTTCTCAGCTTGCTAGGCTTCGTAAGCCGATCTTCTCTCAGTATAGGCGATCTACTCCTGATAAACTTGCTAATAGCTGCGCATAGGGAACCTATATTTTCTATGTCTATAGCGTTTATCACACCACGGACACCGTTGGCTTTTTTGTACACCAATGGGACGTCAGCCTCAGACGTGTGTCGGGAGTCCAACATGTACACTACTGTAACCTCGAGATTGCATGTCTCATCTGCTGACCATGATAAGGGTCTACAAATAGCCGCTACCTGCTACACGATCACGCTGGCGCTTCTCAAAAGCGCCATCCTTCTGCAGTGGATCCGCGTATTCGCGCCTCAAGGCACCCGCGGGGCCTTTTTCGTAAGAAAATCCAGCATCCATTATCATGACATATCAACTAAGCACGATTATCGCTCTAGTGGACTTGCCATGTCCTGCTATGGATTAATCTCCTATTCTACCTCTCGACTACAGTCGCAGGCAACCTCATCTGCGTCCCGTTCCAAAGGATATGGGACAAAACGGTACCCGGCGTCTGTTACAATGGAAGACCTCTGAATATGACGATCGGCGTGTTTAATCTCGCCTCGGATATTTCCATTCTACTGCTCGTGCAGCGGGCTATCTGGAGCCTCAACATGTCGCTGAAACGAAAGCTTGGTATAGCATTAATCTTCGCCATAGGTGTGCTGTGAGTGAGACCTCGTAACAAACCCCGAAGTAGGGTCTGCTCTTTTGCTGACATGTCATCTGTTGAACCCCAGAGCCTGTGCCGCTGCTGCGTTCCGCCTAGGAGTGACGGTCAACTACATGACCGATCCGGACTGGCTATACCATGTGGCCGGGCTATCCATGGGCTGCATCGCCGAGATGACTTGCATCCTCCTCGTCTACAACATGCCCGGCATCCCCATGGCCTTCATAGAATCGACCTTCCTGTCGAAGGTGTTAAACTCTTTGGGCTCGTCCCTTCGCTCCGCAACTCGGCGGAGAAATTTCAACACTTCCGAGGGATCTGCCACGGCTGCCAAGACGGCTAGTAGCGAGCGAAAGCACAAACAGATGGCCAATTACGGAATCTCCCTTGTCGATTCTCACCGACCTGATCTTGAGCACTTCCCATCCACCGAGCAGCTCCGAGGCACAATCCATCGCGCCGTGGTTTCAACGGGTAACAGTCTGGACGACACTTCTCGGACGACCCAATTCAGTGCAGCGCCATAGTTGGTGCTCAAGCAAGTACCAGACGTGCTCTCATCGCATGCCTCGCTATCATAGAAGCCGGTGTAAAGTAGAGTATCGGGGCGTATTGTAGTGGTGCGGTGGGACTAGGTCACGTAGATAGCCTTTTGGACGAGTATTTGTATGGGTCTCGCACCCAGATTTTCATAGATTAGACTTAGACCTGTAGGCATCACGATCTACAGCAATTCACTCGTTTCTTGATATGCCTTCGACCTCCTTTTAGTCTTCCTTTTCTCATTCCTTTCCCAGCTGCCGTCTCAGCTGGCCGGTCAGCTGATCACAGCTACCGTTAGATTTGGTTTCGGTTTTCCTAGCCTGGTTATTCACCTTAAGTGTCCTGTTAAGTTCACTACGATAGGAGGGGGTGGCAGCGGGTCACAGGGGGTCATGACGTTTCCACTCTTTTGTCGCGCGTTGTTACTGTTGTTACCCAGATCCCGTGACGGCAGTACGTCGACTTATGGAAGCCCATATCTACATGGGGGAAAAGGCCGTTTGTGGCGGTGAACGCCTTATTTTTAGTGTATAAATCATTGGCGCCCCCAGAGCAACGAGCGTCACTTGCCTGGCAAGAAGAAAAAAACAAAGGAGAAGACCGTTAGCCATGGCCTCCGAAGGGTACATTGACGATGCCCAAAATTGGTCTAAAGGAGGCATCGGTGTTGATGCAGATATGCTCGACATTGTTGAGGCTATGGGAGGGTCGTGCATCGAGCCAAACGAGGTCCTCTCCCAGGCTGGGCCTATGGCAAAGGCGATATTCAAGAATTGGGACCTCCTTCGCGTCATTCTGGAACGACACGAGGCCACCATCCAGAAGCGGTGGATAAAAAAGTCAAAGCCCAAGCGTCGAGCCACTCTCCTAGCGGCCTGGCCCAAGATGTCTGAATTTCATCGGCCGGATATCGTGGCGTCGAGAAAGAAAAAGACGGGAGCGTGGGCATACCAAGCCTGTATGTGGCCGGCCATCAACCTGGAAGACCTATCCAAGACAGAACCCCTCCTTCTGATGCTAAACGCTAGGGGACGAAATCCCCCCGACGCGTTCACGATAGCCGATATCGACACAACTCGGTTCGGAATAACCAGCCGAACTATTAACATGCCTCGGTTCCTTAACGGATACTCCATGCTGTTTGCGGGGAGACGCAGCCCCGAGACATACGGCCAGCTTGTTTCTCTTGATGAGGAACCGAATTCCTTCGATTGGGTCATAAAGCGTGTTGCTCTCCTCCCGGGCGAAGGCCTACGGGCACTTGAGATCCAAAGCCGGTTGTACTCGTTCCTGGTCGACGTAACTAGGGCCATTTTACACGACATGACCACAGAGTCTCTTACCGACCCGGCCTTGGCCGTTCAACCAGAGCCGCCAATTGTATCAGCTAATTCCAACTCTTCCAATACCACCTCGCTTTCTGTTACAGCGCTCGAGAGCTCGTATCGCTTGCCTGCTCGTCTGGATCTCTCCCGTCTGAAGTTGGCGGTTGAGGCTAAGCTCTCTGAGGCCGAAGATCATCTATGGGCACTCCGTGAAGATCCCGCGTACTTTGCCATGAATATACTGGACTGGAAGGAACACCGCCAGGAGATGCTTGCGGATCTACGCGGAAATCCCCACCCGATCCACCGGTCCGGCTCGGGTATATTTTGGGATCGAGTTATCCGCAGTGCGACATTTACCGCGCTGCAAATGATCGAGTACTGGGGCATCCTTCTCGAAAAGATAACTTGTGTTGCTGAGCTCCAGGCGCGAAAATATCCCAACGGCAGCGTACGGTTTGAGGACAATCTCCCACTAGACTTTGCAATGGCGTTTTACCAACTACATAACCACTTGGTCGAGTTCCGAAAGGTCCCCATCAAGATGATAGTGGAGGGATGGGTCGCTTCACCACCCATGCGGCCCTACTGGCGGCGGAAGCCTCCACCGAATACGACTACGCCCCTAATCACCACGGTGTACATAGGAAACACTGAGCTAAGCAGCCCCGAAGGCGAAATGATGTCGGTCATATCGACCCTTAATGACGATCACCAGTTGTTCTTGGTCGGCCTACCAAGCCTAATGGATGAAATCGAGCGGCTGATGAAGGGGGATTCTGCCGCATCCCAGCTCGTATCTGGCTGGGTTGCCGAAAAAATATCCCACCTGTCTGTCATATCCGAATCCTTACGGCAGCTCGAGCTCTTTCAACCTTGGGCAGCGACGTTCGAAGCCGCTATGGTCGAACACGAGGACGAAATCAAGAGGGATTACGAGAAGACACTGAAACGTCTGCGGGCCCTTTACACCTTCGAGTCGGTCCCCTCTACGATGTGTTTGGGGATTCCGACTGATGGCCGGTTCAAGTACCCGGCCGAGAAGAGACGAACTAAGGAGACTGTGGATGTGATGCGGAGTGCTGAGCGAGCGCTTGACCAGTTCTGGCTAAAGACGCGGCACGACCTGGAAGCAGCAGGCGCCATGACACCTCGCTTGCGTAGAATTTTCTCCCAACGCGTCCAGCGTACTCCCGAATGGACGGCACCGACTGAAGTGGTGCGGCGTGCCGTTGCCAGTTCGGCCGCTGCCAGCTCGGGAGACCTGGCCGCGCCGTTTGGCGGCTTGGATCTGAAGGACAAGCCTAGGGATATATCAGTAGCCGAGCCTAAGGATATACTAGCAGCCCAGCCGAAAGTTAAGCTCAAGACCCGTGGTGCGCCGCGGTCAACCCCGACCGACACCACCGACACGCCCGGAGTCGACGTTCCAATACCCCCCAACCGGGAGCCCCTTTTCGAGGTAGATAAGCGTGCTCACAAGGTCTTTGGTTCGCTCTTCTTCGCCCCCTCCATCTCGTCCCAGCCAGGTGAGGTCTCTTGGTCCGAATTTCTCTACGCCATGGGCAGCATCGGCTTCGCCATGGAGAAGCTGCACGGGTCAGCGTGGCGGTTCGTGCGAGAGACTGGGGACGTCGGGCGTAGCATCCTATTCCACGAACCGCATCCTAGATCCAAACTATCATTAGTCCAGGCACGACGCATCGGGAGGAGGTTGAACAAAACGTATGGGTGGGAATGGGATCTATTCACGTTGCGATGAACTTCGATGTATGTTTCGTTCTGCTAGGATAGGCTAGAATTGGATAATAGTGAAAGGGATACGCGGTCTAAAGATGCTAATAATTAGCTACGCCTTAACTTCCGAGCAAAACTTCTCTATATATATTAATGCCTGGTATATTATGGCATGAGTGGTATTCTACTTTCCCTTAGTCTGGATTCAGATATTCGAGAACAATCGTCCAGTATTTCGGTGCATTATCCTTCATGTTTTCAATAGTTAATGACCGGATAATATGAACTCGGGATTGAATACTTTAGAATATGATGGCAGAAAATCCCATTTAATAAGTAGAGACACTCGCCGAGGCCTCTGTGACTCTGTGAAGTCCGTATATTCGTAGCTAGACAAGAATTAATATTAACTAGTTCTCGAGACAGTTCATCAAAGTTATATTAATGCCGATCTCCAGAAAGATAATATCACACACTTTGAGTTGCGGCATCTGGGTGACCCATTTCTAGTATGGAATTGTTACAGGAGGTTTGGAGTACGATAAATGAAACACTAACTATAACACTTTACCAATTCTTCGCACTGAATCCCCTTCCGGTTCTTCATACATTTCCAACAATCAAACCCACTTGCCCGTGGCAGGTAGTCTGCCAATCTGCCGGCGGTTGTGGACTGAGTAGTATACATTCGATGAAATGACCTGAAATAGGGACACCTTTGACGCCCCATGGGTTGTTAATTCCACTGTACAATGAAAAGAAAGTGGTGGGTAATCCTAGACGGAGGCCAGTCAAGCCGTGATGAAGACCTACGAGTTGCGTGGTACACCCACGTCGAATAGACCGGTTATCATCATAATTGTATGGATGCATGTAATTCGTCGCTTGGTCGCGCCTAGAGTACCACGGTGCTCCCCCTCCTCCGCCTGGGAAGATTGCGTGAACAGGAACGGGGCTATAGTCTGTCAGGAGACAGAACTAAGGACATTATGAGCAGAGAAGAGAATTTAAGGCGTAGGGGGAAATGATCACCCTGTGCTGCTAGGTGGTAGCAAAAGCTATTTTAGATGAAATCACCTAACAGTTCATAGAGGCGTAGGACTTGAATCCACTCCCGGAATAGAATCCCTGCGACATGTGGCCCGATGCCGCAGGTTCTCGGCTGTTACTATCGCGGGATGCCACAGCAGTCCTTGTACGCGTCTCCGTGCAGCGGACTCGCATAGTCCTACATGGCTGTGCCGCCTTATGCATAAGCAGTGGCTGCCTACTGTCAATACTGGAAAGCAGGGCGGCAGGGTGGCACAGGTGTGCGGTCATACGCGGACACGGCCACGAAACACTGGCAGATGTAAGAGGCAACCTCGGAGAGATCCCCTGCCAATTACGTGCACACTCACTGTCGTGCAATCGTACACTACCCTCTCCGGTGTGTTTCAAGTACTTGAAACATCATCGTGGTACCCTCCTCGAATCCATGGGGGTTGGCAGAAACTAGGGCTGGAAAGATCCGTCGCTGCCTGTCGCCAGATTATATTCGAACGGGAACTCTAGACATTCCCCTCCTCGCGGGTCGAAAGGAGTTCGTTAGGCGGCCAATATCTTCGTATTACAACATGCTCTTCCTCGCCACCCTTACCCTCTTTATGCGGCAGGTGGACGCCATACCGGTGTCTACCATCGTCACGGAGGGTATTTCCAGGCGCTTCGAGTATCAGCCCAATCCGACACCCACCCCCCCTGCTGTTGCTTTGAGAAGAGTTAAAGATGGGATAGTCAGCAGAGGCAAATGCGCAGGCTGGGATGAGAACCCTAGTAAGAGTGGCATTCCGACAGCTATTATCTCACGTCCAAACTGCTGTTAACCAACCGAATCAACATAGCTGGGCCCTCGCCTTGCGAGATCGGATCCAAACGTGACCCAAATCGGATCGAACCCGTTGCTCTGTGCGTGGCTCTCGACGAACCGGTGGATATTGTCCACACAGCGAGTTTAGACCACAGCTCACGCCGTCTCGGTCAGGGCGATACTGCGAGGTTGCAGACAAGGCGCTGGTAATCGATACGGGTGTGATCTGAGCCAGGAGAACATGGTTGACATAGCTCTAGGCCGTCGCCATCAGAATTGCCCTATGGCTTAACGACCAGCTATACTAGACCACCAACGAAGGAGACACACACGACAGTTATCTCGTACAGGCACAGCGAACCCGATCGAAGTAACGACACAACGCTTGGCAGGGACGCAACGGCGTCGAGTCTTCCTTTAGCGAAAACAATATACCACAGGAACGCGGTCGGATCACGCGGAGCCGCTAGCCAGTCCGGCAGCGAAGCCGGCGACGGCTGGTCGGGGGCGGATATTGTCGTGGTCGTGTGCTCGATTGTGATCGGACTACCGGCGACGGTCGCTGGCATCGTCGCCGCCTACATAGCTGTCAAGCAGTGGCGTAAAGAGGAGAGTTCCTTCCGCGTAGCCAAGTTGCTGCCTCGCTTCTCGTGGAGGAAACGGGAATCTGCCTCCACGAAGCCGTCGCCGTGGTTCCGGAGTCATAAAAAAGAAGAGCGGAGATGTCTCCCGTGGCGGTAACGGCATGGCTACATGAGAACAGACATATATAGATGAACGGGATAACGGAACAAGACCGCCTAAAAATGCGAAGGTTCAAAATTTTCAAGAAGATCTGGGGAGATACGAGTCTATAACCTAGTATCATTGGTCGGTATATCAGCATAGTGGCTGAAAGGTATCTGATAGTGAAGCTAGTTATACCATCCCCAAACCCCTGCGGTCTCTCAACTAAAGGTGGATGACACATATTATGACCCCAGAGTGGGAGTTGTAGCACCATTCGCAACCACTAGTGCAAGCAAGGGAGGGGATAAGAAGAATATGGATAAAAATAGGGTATGACAACGCCTGCCGCCTCATCGCCTCGGTCTTATCAACTGCCGTAGCATCCTTGGGAGGGAGAGGGGGGGGGGGGGGGCAAGGCGGGTACTAGTACCTATCTCTCCACCCGGCTACCTTGTCCTCGCCAGCTATCCTGTGATATTTAGACGTGCCTACATGACGCACCCACGCGACGTGGTACGAAGGCGACGAGGCGATTAGCCGCAACGGAAATCTCGGGAGCCCGCTTAACCGACGGGGACACGCGGGAGTGGGGTACCCACGGCGTGAACAGAGATTCTGCGGCGTGGTGAAGCCGAGCGCGACTTAGCCCTGTGGAATCCCGTCGAGGGCTGTGAAGCCACCGTGAGAGGCATTGAGTGAAACACCAATCTCCTCACGTGCTGGGAAAGGCATGTGCGAGTGCTCCGAGGGCAAAATATCTGCCTTTCAGACACCAGACGCCCTGGTCTGTTACCTCAATCCATCGCACCATAATCTCTTTCACCCCAAACCCCCCTCCCCCCCTTCCCCGCGCCGACGAGGGTAACAACAGGCCTCCCACACGGGTAAGACTCTCTCCCATAAATTGCCGTAGCGCGAAACGCATCAATGAGGGGACTCGTTCCCTGGGCGACGTCGCTGGGCCGCCTTCCCACTTTCTCAAGCAGCAACCCGACGCGGCGGACCAAGCCCTTCCTCGGCCCCCAGCATCCCCCGACGCCGTCACGGCTCTCCCCTCTCGCACGCCTGCGGCTGCAACGGCTCGACGAACGGCGTCGCGACGTGCCACCCGCGCACGCCGCGCCAGGTCCGGGGCGCGGGGAGAGGCGGCAAGCCGGCGCTGACGGTGGCTACGACGGGGACCACGGGCGGCGGCGCTCCGGCGCCGCCCTCGTCCTCGTCGGGCTCGTCGAACAGCCGCCGGTAGTAGTCGCAGGCGCCCGGGTGCGCGAACGTGGGCTGGTTGGTGGCGTTGCGCAGGAAAGCGAGGGGGTACGCGGCGGCGGCGGCGGCGGGGCGGGCCTCGATGGCGAGGAAGCGGGTGTCGTTGTCGCTGCCGCGGGCGCGGGCGTAGGTGGCGGCGCCGCCGTGGCCGGACGCGGGCGGGGGGCCGCGCGCGGGCGCGAAGGCGTACGCGTCGCACGGCGGGTCGAAGGTCGCGCCGTCGACCTCGATGCCGTACCCCCGCGCGCCCCAGATCGCAAGCGGGTTGTTGGCCGAGATCAGCGACGCCGGCGTCCACCGAAACGAGGCGTGCCCGCCGAAGGGGTCGACGAATGGGAACTCGAGGGAGGCGCGCTGGCGGGGATGCGGGCCGCGACAGGCGGGAGCTCAGTGCCATTCTCTCTGCGTCCCTCCTCTCCCCGCGAGCCCGGGGGGGGGCGCACGGAGAGAGGCGCGGGGCGTGAAGGAGACGGGCAGACTTACCGAGAAGTCGGGGATGGAGGCGCCGTGGGCGTAGACGCCGACGTCGTGGTCGTGGGCGATCTGGGCGAGCATCGGGTACATTGCGGGAGGGAAGGCGGGGAGGAGCTCGCGGTAGGCGGCTTCGACGATGGCGTAGGGCGCGGGCACGAGCGCGCGCGCTTCGGCCAGCGCGATCGGCACCACCAGCGTCGTCGCGTTGAGCCGTCCGCTCACTAGCTCCGGGTACCGCACTCCGTGGCGGTTCGCCGCGTCGCGCGACACGCACGGCAGCTCGCTCTCCGACGGCGCGACCACCCGTTGCCATGACGAGGCCCCGTGCACGAGCGCGAGCGTCAAGACCCGGATCAGCGACGAGCGCGCGAACTTTGTCAGCGAGAAAAGCAGCGACGACTGTAGGGCTGAGCTGGTGCCGTTAAGGTGCGCTGCGGGCGAGGTAGCAAGGGCGGCCATCGTTGGGGGCGGCGGGATCCCCGGAGGATAAACGGCCTGTGGTATTGTTGGTCAGAATCGACAGGCTCTCGGCAGCACTGGGAAGGAGATCCGAGACGTGGACAGATTCCTAGCGACGACGGTCTCATATACACGTAACTGGCGCCAAGATATCTCTCTATAGTATCCTTCATAAACGCACCCGGCAGCGCCGCTGAAGGGTACACGATAAGGAGACGCCCGGGAACGATCTCTTCAGGCCAGGGACTTGGCCGGGGGTTGCTGGCGGCTCGGGAATATAAGACCCGAAATATCGACCGCCAGGAGACGGAGGTCTAGACACCAATGAGCACCCAAGCCGCTACAACTGTTGGTCTCGGTGATCAGTAGGACGCGTCATAGTCAGACAGAGTGCAGACGCTAGACGAGTGAGCAAGACATTTTGGTCGTCATCGCAGCAAGCCCCCGGCCGCAAGGGACTCGCTGATCTCCTACATATAGTTACGTCTACATGCGTACACATACGGGTTCCGCCGAGAGGGAGAGCGGTACGGGGAGATCGGGCGCATGCGTGGGTGTGCACGTACGTCTGCATGGCTTTTTGTAGGTTCAGCACGCTCCTCAAGCTATGAAGCCACGGGGGACTGAGAACCACGCACGCCTGCCCACGTACGTACCAGGGCAATAAGGTGAAGATGTCCCCGATCGCCAATAGCGGTGCTCGCCCAGTACCAACGCCTTCCACCCTGAAACGGAACGCACTGGTTCCGGAGCGGGTGTTCGCATGAGCGCATATGCATGCGCGCGCGTGTTGGGAGGTTAGGTGAGCGGCGAAATGCCTACCCCAGAGATGGTGAGGGGGGGAAGATAGGCAGACAGTGAGATGGTCAGAGTGAGGGAGGGAGGAGAAGACTGACTGCAAGGCGCTACCGTGGCTGTTACCCGGGACGATCCTAGCAGAATCGGCGAATACGTGAGGGGAGGGCGCGGGTAGGCCACGATCCGCGCGAATAAGGGCGCCTCCCGTAGGTATTGCTTGTTCCCCCACGCGCCACACGCCCCGTCATATTATCGCCTGCATGCCCATCTCTCGGCACCGTGGGGATCCGACAGCGAGACGAGGTGATGCGATGTCCTCCTGCGAGTCGCGATCCCACCCTTGCCTGAAGATCGGACCCGAACCGACGAGACTGGCGCGTGGGTAGCCAGATAGGTGAAAACGCTGGACGCGCCTCCATACGCGACTACGCCTAGCCGGGGCAACGCGTCGCTCTGGCTGAAGGGTAGGTATATCCTCACGGCGTATCTTGGATATGAGATACAATTGGCCATATTCGAGTAGCAACATTAGGCCCTCGTTTTATGCCGCTGTTGCAGGTATACTATCTTGGCACACGACGGCGACGATGCGGCTGCTACCAGCATTGGGATTGAGGTCCGGGTACCAAACCCGGAGCTAAACCGCATGTGCCTCCTCTCCGGCGGCGCCACGGCCACCGGATGGAGCGAGACCCGGCAAAAACTAGGTACACATACTCGTGGATAGAGCGCGTGTAGCGTTGAAACCCTCTCTCGTTAAGTCGTGGGAAACGGCTCTAGGTCCCCCCGGTCTTGTGTGCTGGCTCTCCTCTTCCGTTGTAGTTTATGTGGCGTCGTGGAGGCTCCGCCGGCCGCCGCCCGCCTTACCACCGGGCTCGAAGCTGCCATAGTAGATCGAGTTAGTGTAGCAAGGGGCTCGCCGACCCTCGGGTCGTCCACGCCGGATACGCTGGCGTCGAGTCGTTGCATCGCACGTAAGCGTGAGAATCGACACCGAGCCTGCTAGGAAAACCGGTGCCTTTTTTGGCATCAGCCCTCCCGACGCCAAATTTGCCGCCCCACTCTGCAGGGCGACCTATATCCCCTAATAAGTAGCTAGGTAATTCAAAGAGCCGAACCTGTTACGTTGGTGAGATGAGCCCTACGCGCCTGCGGAGATCGTGAATGGCCTTCTGCAGTCTTGTCCTCTCCTTACCTGGAAACGCATCGCGGATGCACTGCTTTGTGTTATGGTCCGGCCCAGTCTCGCTGGTTCCGGGGGGAATCCCGTCCAGTGCTAGTGATGGCCTACTAGTGAGAAATAGGGGGACGGGACTTGTTCGTAAAATCACGTCTAAATACGGCACGTATCTCACTATCTATAATGGGTATCATTGTGAGACGATAAAAGGGTTTGCGGAGCCATTCCCGCTGCCTTGGTGGCCAGGAGAGGTGCTCGGTTGACCGCGACGTTTTCCATAGCGCGCCTAGCGCTGATCGAAGCGAAGCTTCACACGTACTCACGTATGGGCATTCCGGCATCCACCGTCCCGGTCAGGCTGAAAGATCAAGCCTATGTGACTCGTGGTTAGATCGCCCAACATGACAAAGGTTAGGAGGCGAACGCGCTACAGCGCGCCGCCGACAAGATTAACAATCCACATCGCAGTACGAACCTGTAATCCAACCCGCCTTTCGGGCTTTTCCAAGTCCTCGAGGGTCACCGGGGTAGCTTTGGCTTTCAGATGATCTTCCTCCGCACCGTATCGCCGCCTCAAATCCGTAGAGTCCGTGACGATCAGAGCACCGACCTCGAGGTCGTGCGAGTAGCTGCGCTCCGTATAGTTCGAGCTCCCGATATGAGTGATTGCCGGCCACCTTTCGTCGGGGAGAGTCACCCACAAGCCTTTCGCGTGGTACGACCACCCGCCCGGCTCACCAACCGTTCCGTCTTGCCATTCTTGGAGGGTAACGGCGGAACCCTTGTTCTGGTCTTTAACCGCACGGAGGAACTTCCCAGCAAGGAAAGTGTATGCATCGGGAAGAAGCCCCGAGACGCCCGAGGACTTGTAGAAACCGTTGGCATACGGGGAAGCCGCGATAACCACACTCTTTTGCGAAGTCGTCGCGAGGAGGAGATCCGTAAGCCACGGAGCCGGATTGAAGTACCCCGCGGTAAATGTCCACGACGAGCGGGCGTACCGAGGGGCAGTCAGCATTTTCAAGAGGTAGGTGATTGCCGGTAGCTCGGTCGACGTATCGGGCTTCATCAGTTGCGAAAACTGGCCGGTGATATGTACGGTCGTGTCTCGGACGGGTGTCTCAAAATCACAATCATCTCGGGGGTAACGGTAATCTCGTTGGCCAGCGTGGGGTTTTACTGCCGCATGCATGATAGGTGTGGCCTTCTCGACGAATTCTTCGGGTTGCTCCAGAGGATTCGGAACCGCGTTGTCCGACGGCCACTCGAGGCGGAACCCGGAGGCATCGTCGGAGGGGAGTACCCAGAAGCTCAGCGACGAGACGGTATGGATGAAGTCCCAGAAATAGTTTGCCATCTCCGCCGAACGGTACAAGTGGTATCGATCCTGGCGATTGGTGAAGTAGTCGGTGGAAAGATTCGCCCTATTCGAGATCAACAACGGGACCCCCCTCGTGAACGAGAACGAACACATACCCAGTGAGAAAAACCTCGCTGTCCATTCCGTAGAACTTCATATGCTGCAGACCCCATCCCTCGTTGATGCGCTTGGGTATAATCATCTTTTTCAGGCCGGTAAGATTGGGGCTGTGGTACATGCGAATCTGGACCCGGCCGAGGCCGAATTCGGCAACAAGAGGAGCAAGGAGGGATGCGCAGCAGGGCTCAGGGGCCTCCCGCGTCCCGCGTAAGGCGTCGGTGAGGATAACCAGCCGCACACCGGGTTTTTGGCGCAGAGTGTTTTGGAGTGTGGCAACCTTGAAGCAGGTCAGCGACGATACTATCCCTGGGAGGGACTGGGCGCGTAGATTTCCCTCTCCATACCAGTTCATGTTGATCCTTGCCGATGTAGAGAGTAGACAGGAATATTCTGCGGTTGGCGTTGCGAATCCTGGCCTACCCGCGTCAATTAGCTCCTGCTACGTCGTATTTCGGCAAACAAGGCATTGCCTACTAGTAGGGTCTCATAAAAGCAAGATGGGGTCTTGAAGATAGACACGTTATCGGCGGCGATCTTGAAGGACGGCGCGATCTGGGCAAGCTCGCTCCGCAGCGTTCCCAACTCCCCCGTAGTGCTAAACCGCATTTGCGGGATGTGCTTTCTGGATGAGATGATTGATGCGACTTCATAGAAGTACTCCATTTCCTGGCGGGAATCTTTGTAGGTTTCAAAGTCGGACTCGTGGTAGCTTCGTGGAGACACTAGGCGAGTGAGGGTGACGGACGACCATGGCTTGACACGGGATCGCAATGCGCCCCTGGCGATGCGTATTGCCGACATTGGTGATGGAGGCTTCCGAACAGGGTGATGCAGGATGTGGTATTGCAAAGGTAGCAGCAAGCTGGCTGATCTTTAGCCTCGCTGGATTGTCTCGTCCGAGTTGTCGAGGTCTTGGGGGTCGTTGCCGACATCAACGGGGATAATTTTCTTTTATAGGCGAACACTTCGATAAGCCCATACATTCAATGCACTGTAGTCCGCTGTAGCTCTTCGGTAGCCCCACCATAGCCTTGCTGTACAATGACGTTGGGTGCCTCAGCTTGGGGGTTTATATAGGTGAGTGAGGGCTACATGCAATATGGTGGATGGATTCCATTATGCGTATTATCTGGGTGCTAGGCAGACAGGCCCATTGATCGCATTTCACCATATTCCTGCGGGACAGGGGGCAAACAACCACCAACGACTCTGGAGTTTTCAGTTTGCTTGAAATTTTACTGCCGCTGTATTCACCAGGATATACAGAGTAGGTATGAGGCACATGTTCATATATGCGTACTGCTTACATTGGCTGCCTGCCTACCTACCTAGGTGTGTTAAGCAGCATGCTTGGAAGCGGGCTATGCCTCTACTGTGCTTTATGTACCTACCTAGGTACCTACCTCCTAGCAGTTAGACAAGTACCACGTACCCACATATCCTAACGTAGTGGCAGACCCCACAGCTTGATTATGTCATCCTCGTCGGCCCAGCCGGTCAAGCTGCATCCCTCCTCTCTCTCCCTCTCTCATCATCCACCCTCGCCAACCCCGAGAGAAAACCATCCGCCACCAGCCGGGCTCTCTCCGTTGACCCGCGTCCACCATGTCCACCATCACCAGAACCATTAGGAATCTGTGGCGAGTGGGCGTCAAGGCAAGCGTTCCGCTGCAACTCCCATTGATTTCCCGGCTCAACTGCTAACTGGCCTCGCTCTAGGACGCTTGGCACCAGCTCCAAGTACGTTGAACCCCTACGAATGCGCCACCGAGTTGAAACTAACCAGCGTCCCTCCCCACCGGTAACAGTATATTGGTACGGCTCGATAGTTCTTCGGAACGGCGGATCTCTTAGCTGACGAGCAATAGGCGACACGAAGGCTGGCGCTTTAGTCGGCGTCGACAGGTTCGGCAACAAGTATTTCGAGGACAATGAAGACCTTCCCCGTAGGCTTCTCCCACTCACAATGCCGCGCCATGCGCGACTAATATCGAGGCCCTATAGTTCGAACACGATGGGTGGACTACAAAGTGCATGACTTCGACCCGTAGGCTTTCTCTTGGCTGGCCGTATCGCTGAATGCACCACTAACCCCGCGGTAAAGCGCGCAGATTGAACCCGGCTGGCACGCGTGGATATCCTACGCCGTCGACAAGCCACCAAACCAGGACCCCATACTTGCATACCGGAGACGAGCGTGGGAGGATACCGACGCCAAACCTATCCCGAACTTGACGTTAACTCGAGGCGCTTACAAGCCGTATAACACGTACGGGGCCGAACATGGCGACATATCCAGACTATTGCTAAACATTCTCTAGGGTGAAGGCAAAGGTAACGACGTGGGAATCCACTGCCGCAGAGAGGAAGTGATACGGGACGGTGTATCTGTGTATATATGGGAGATGGCAGGGGCCCAGAGGCGGAACGAGCAAATCCAAACTGTCCACCACCGCTGCTGCTCTTCGGCGTGCTTATACAACAACAAGCAACATCTCGAATGGAATGGTTATCACACCATCGCCTTGGGATTTATCACCCAACTTCCAGATCAGCAGCGACCATGTTATACTGAACTGCACGAAGCCCCGAAGAAATGGGACGATTGCGCGGTGGTAAAGCAAGCAGAAGAAATGTCCCGCGGCAATATTTAACCTAGCGATTCTCGTTTTAGGAACCGCCTTCACTCCTATCTGAATCACGTCCACGACACAATTCCAAGAATTTAGTGATGATCGTACACGTGGGCGCTTAAGAATTGGAGGAGGGGCGTAGGCCAAAGTGCACCTGGTCATGTAGCGTCTCCCCCTGGGCATCGGTTAGAAGCTATGTGGGTCTAATACTGAGACATTGTGATAATCAACCGTCAATCGCTCACTACGACTTCGCGTCCGCAGCATCTACGTCTTCACGGCAACCCACTTAGCCAAGTCCCGAGTCTGAGTATGAGATCTGGGGGGATAACGGTGATAGACGTGGCAACGAATAATTAATTCCCCAGAAAACTGTGCGACAACAATAGCGCGATAGCCTTCGGGCTCTTCGTTCGCTTTCTTCGGTGAGTTCGGGTACCATCATTCCCTGACGCATAATACGCTGCGTCTGTGCCCTCGAGACTCAGGCCTCGGCACGCTGAATAGAGGAGTTAATCAAGGTCGTGCATTCTAATATATCTGGTTGTAGTGCCATTTATTAATACCCGGCTACCGCCCATTATCTGCTACATACATCCCGCCGTCCCCATAACCCCTCACAGCTTACTTTACAACAATATCACACAGCACGTTGACGAGGCTTCTCAGTTGTTCTTGTTTCCCAGCAGTGCCTGCAGGATAGCGGTGATGAATTCCGAGAGCGTCGCCAGGATCTAAATCAGGTGTTAGTGGACAGCCTTCCTCTATGCAAATTTGAAATAGTTCGGGATGGGACCAGGAAATGGGGGCGTTGGACTCGAAAATGCGGAGGAGAAGGGGGGAAAGAACTCACCGGTGTTGCGTCACCTATCAGCTCCGTCGTCTGCGTGACAAATCCCGCCGTGAGCAGGCTCTCAGCGTTGGTGAGCAGCGTCAGGATGGCCTTGGCCGTCGACGGCGTGATCAGGGGCGTGATCTGCTCGGTGATGCCCTGGAGATCGATCTGGGCGAGCGTGGCGAGCACCGGCTCTGCCCGGTCGACAAGCTTGGCTAGGTCGACTCCGCCGAGCGCTTTCAGCAGCGGCACCGCTCCTCCGATGAGAGTGCGTGTCTCGTTGACAAACTCGCTCGTGAGTAGCGCCTCAGCGTTGCTGACGAGCCCGACAAGCCCGCCGAGCGACGCTGGCGTGAGCAGGGGCCCCATCTGGCCTGCGAGGCCGGGGAGGTCTATCTGCCCGAGCAAGTCCATAAAGATCTTCATGACCTCGACCAGAACGCCGAAGTCGACCTGCGAGAACAAGGCGGCGATCGCCTTCACTATGTTGACAAGGGTGGTGATGTCGATCTTTCTCAGCTCTTCGATCAGCGGGCCGATCTGGCTGAAAAATCCGATGATGTCCCACTGGGTTATGGCCTCGATGATGGGCGCAATCTTCGAAATGAGGCCGATGAAGTCGATCTTGCCGATGGCCTCGAAGAGGGCCATAAACTGCGCGAGGAGGGCTGGTAGGTCGATCGCGGTTATAGCATTGAATAGCGGCAGTAGTCTGTTCCAGAGATCTGCGAAGTTGATGTCCCCAATCGCGGATATCAAAGGCGCGGCGCTAGACATTAACGCCTTGGACTCGCCTACGAATTCGTTGGTTAGCAGGGCCTCGGCGCTGCTTAGCAGCCCGACGATCCCTCCCACTGACTCCGGAGTAAGCAGAGGCTCGACGGCTAGCAGGACACCCGGGAGGTCGACCTTTCCAAAAGTATCGAGTAGGGGCTGGAACCCGTAGCTGAGGCCTTGCACGTCGATGCTGTCCAGGCCCTGAAGTAACGGACCCGCTGTCGAGAGGAGAGACTTGGTCTGGTCGACAAAATCCGGTGTTAGGAGGGTGCCAGAATTCTCCACGACGCTGACCATTTTCCGCACGGACACGGGAGTGAGGAGCGGCTTGAGGGCGTCCACCATTCCTTGCATGTTGATGTCTATCAGGCCTTCGGCGAGCGGCACCGAGAGGCCAAGTAGCCTCTTGAGCGCCTTGACGACGTCGGAGGTCAGAAGGTCCACAGCATTCTTCACCAAGAGCACGAAGCCGTTTATCGCGTCGGACCCAAAGAGCGGCTTAAGAGCATCGAAGATGCCCTTGAAGTCGATGCCGTCAAAAAGATCGAGGAAACCCTTAAAGTCTAAGGAGGCGAGAAGATCGACGAGCGGCTCTAACTTGGATAGGATAGCCCGGGTGATCGTCGGGACCGGCGGCTGGAGCACCGCCGCCAGAAATATCGCGACATCGTATACGGCTTGGAAGAAGTCAGTGGTGAGTAGTTGCTGGGCCGCTTCCAAATACCCGGCGAGGTCGCCAAACTGCGTGACGATCTTCGTCAGGCTTTCCAAGGCCTTGTTGAATTCTCCGAGCCCCGGAAGCTCGAGGCCAAGGTCTTGCGTGGAGACGGTCTCAGATTCGGAATTATTGTCGGTTTTACTCTGCCGAGGATAGAGGGGGACTCTCTGCTGCTGAGCTTGGTTCTTCCGGAGCAGGCCGTTGAGCTCGGTCAGCGCGTCGGTGAGGTCTGACCGCGGAACTAGTGCTAGGTTGTGCCTCTCCAGGAGAGCATCGAGATCCAGTTCTTGTGCCGGTGCGGCGCCCGGCGCCGTGTCAGCGACGATGCTGACCGGCACCAAAGCCGCGACGAATAGCTGCGAAAACCTCATGGCGGTCAACTAGCTTTGGGGGAGTCTTCGCGAACGCCGTTCTCTTCTCTTGAAGCTTAAAGGACTGCTAGCCTAGCTCGACGACAGACTACAAGATGTGGTAGATGAGTTGAGAGACTTGGGCTCCGGACACGGGCCGTAATATGTGATCTTCGTCGCCCTTCCCATTCTCGTCACATGTGTCTTGCGCTGGTGGTGACCCAAGCGACGAGATGAGAGGGGACAACCATCGGACGTTATGCCGTCTTGAGGGGTCTGCCAAGCTACTCACATGGATCGTTGCCATCTCGGCTCTAGACCGTTCTATAGTTTTTGGCCCCCTCCCCTAGCCCCCGTGTCTCCTCCGGGATGGCGTTTTCGCTCCCGGGTGGAACTGCGGAAAGGATCAGGGCAGGCTGGATCCGTGGAACCGAGTTGTCAAGCCTCCCAACCAGCTGATTCGACGGCGGGGCGCAGAGGAAAGTTGAGGTTGCAACGATGAAACACTGCGTCGACCATGTGCGTTTTTGTCACGCCTCTCTCTTATTCGACCCGGCGACATGAAGCCACAAAATCACATCGCCGCTGGGTCGGTAAAAGCAATACCCGCCAGAACTCCTCGTATTGTCTCAGTCCTCCGCTACCTACATTTATTCTCTGCCTGGCTGAATGACCATATCTCATCTCGCCTCCCCCCTCCCCCGCTGCGATGTTTTGTCTCTCCTTGGGGACGACTTCACGCCAATACGCTGCGGGCCAGTTTCAATTGCGCGGGCCAGCTATATAAGCCTTCGTTCACACTCTCACTTATAGACGGTTTATGCTAAGCCTTCCACGACAGCTGAACTGCCGCACCACCACCCCACACAGCATTGAGGACTATTAGATGCCCTGGGGGACATGCTGGAAACGGGAATAGAGTCACACCTATTTCTGTCTCCATTAGGCAAGTAGGGTGCGCAACGGCAGCGTGACATCATTTCTTACATCGCTTCGCTCCAGGTAAAATTTGAGATCGGCTGCGAAGAATTCCTAACTAGGATCATGCAATGCCGGTCCCCACAACACCATCACCTCTCGCCCCCTTCGGCGGGATGTGCGTGACCGACGCACAACCAGTAAACAACCGGGCAAACTTCTCAAGCTGGCCTGCCGACTGCCCATTATCGGGCGCCCAGTACATAATGTAGCCAGGGCAAGGTTACGTGCAGCCCGAAGGTATGATTGAGCGCGAGGGTGCGTGTGGAGGAATACAACTACCGTGAGGGGTTGGAAGCTCCCCCGGCTGTCGACCATGACCTCGACGGCCTTAGCAGCTATGGCAGGAGGAACTGCCTTCAGACAGGTGGAATGGCTTGTGATCGCCGGGTCATCGCCATCGCCTTCCTTCTGCCTCTGCGCTGGTAAACATCAATAGCGGTAGCCCTCGGGTGCTCGTCCCATCGTCTCTCTCGTCACGATCTTGTAGTTGAACGCCACTCAGGACAACGCGACAATGGCGTCGGCTTCCCAGGAGCATACTTCGCAGTACGACCGCAGTCTCTCGTCTTCCGCCCATGGCGGCCAGGGCGATAGCCGCGGAGGACCATCGAAAGCCCCCGAAAGGCTGGGCGACGATGCCTCTTTGGAAGATCACGTTCGAGAGAAGGCGCCGGCCGCTGCCCTTCTCACGAAGAAGCAGAAGTTCAAGCACCATTGCAAGCGGTTCTGGTGGGCGTACTTGATAGGGTCCATCCTCTTCCTCGCCGCATTCCTGCCCATCCTGTAAGTATTCGGTTCAGGGGGGTACACGAAGGGGCAAGTCGAGAATTGACAAACGACGCAGGTTCAAAGTGGTCATTCCGGTAGCTGTGCAGCGAATAATCGACAACCAAGAGATGCCCGTGTTGGGTGGCGCATTCGTCGCCGTATCGCCCACTCAACTCAACATCTCTATCACTAGCGTACTCGACTCATCTCTACCGGCAAACGTTGACCCTGTGCAGCTGTATATGTACAACAAGGAGACCCCCGAGTTCTCGCCCTTCGTCAATGTAACCCTTCCGGCGATGCGCGTGCACGGGGAGACGAATGTTGTTGTTACGGATCAGACAGTTACAGTAACCAACGAGACGGAACTCGTCACCTGGTTCGGCGAGGTCTTCGACCAGCCGACGGTTACGCTCTCTACCCGGGGCGACGCGGAAGTTCGCTTAGGGGCGCTGCGTTCGACTGCGTCCATCGACAAGACCATCGAGGTGGCCTCGCTCGACAAGCTAAAAGGGTTCGGCATCGAGCACATCCAGCTCATACACCCGGCGCTCGAGAACGGCACGAACATCAGGGGGACGCTCAACCTGCCGAACTGGGGCGCGCTGACGCTCGGGATCGGCGACCTCTCGCTCAACCTGATGTCGGGCGACCTGCGGATCGGGCTGATCACCATCTACGACGTGCTGATCTCGCACGGCAACAACTCGCGCTACTTCGACGGGGAGCTGTACCTCGACGTGCTGGGGCGGAACTTCATGACGGTGGTGCGGAACAACGCGGAGGCGCTCGGCGCGGGCAGCGTCCGCATCGACGCGACGGGCAACGCGACCGTCGTCGACGGCCAGCACATCGGCTTCATCGAGGCCGTGCTCAACCGGCGGCGCGTCACGTCCCTGACGCCCGTCGTCCAGCTGCTCGGCGACCTCGTCGGCAGCCTCACTACCGGCAGCAGCGTGTCCATCCCCGACCTGCTCGACGAGGTCCTCGGCAACACGACCCTCGTCGAGAACGCGCTGCGCCACTGGCCCGCCGCCAAGCTCGCCGCCGACCCGGCGAAGCGGTCCCTGCCCTCGCTGCAGAAGGACCTCCTTGGGCCTGGGATGGAGCTGTTGAAGCTAAGGCTGAAGGCGAAGCTCGCGAGACTGTGAAGGGAAAGGATGGGGGTGGTTGTCTGCGGAGCGTTGGTGGTAACGACGGACGACGATATTATAGTTGGCGTCCGGTAAGGATCGTAATGTTAAGCTAGTCGTATGTACCTACCTCGAACAGCACACACCGACTAACACTCTGCCGGCAAGTCATCGCATAATGTCAAGCCAACGCGCATGGGTGACGAAGTGTGTGTGTGTGTGTGTGTGTGTGTGTGTGTGTGTGCCAAACTAGATTATCGAAACCCCGATTAAATTGATGTCTACACTTACCTGTCATAATGAGAGCTTGGTGAGTCGTCTCACTAAACGCTCCCAGCTATTATTCTTCTGTCGGGCGCCGGGCTGTGGTAGCGTGGCTGGACCGTCCCGGACCTCGTCAGTCGCACAGATGTCCGTCGCTCTACGGCGGTCTTGCGGTGGTATTCCCGGGAGCGAAATTCGATGCACACTAAGCCTTACGAGACCGCCGTGAGTAGTATAAAACAGGGCTACCAACAAGTGCCGTAGTCGCGGTCAGCTAGCGACGTGTAGTTGATGGAGAGGTTCTGATCCATCCCGCGATCCCTGATCTTGGCTGCTCGAAGGTGTGTGTACAACCGACTCCCCCACACGCCCCCCATTATGCTAAGTCGGTAGAAGCTTTGCCAAGTTCGCGATCGGTGCGTCGTAGGAGCCACCAGATCCTGGAAGTTATCACGGCGCTGTTATTACCTAGGTATGTGGTAGGGCAGCGGAAATGGTAGGTACCTACCACAGGATACCATAGGATCGGAAGCAATGCCAAGAGGCACTGCCGTGTCCAATGAGTTGGAATGAGCTCTAGAAAGGAGACTGTAAATGGACGCGCGAGATCACCAAGAGGCCCTTACTGGTCAAGCTCCCGTCACATAGTTTGTGACAAGAGGGGATGGTGTCAGCAATCTCGATATGAGCAGGACCTGTGAGAATATGCCTTTAATGGAGAACACAGCATCATCCAATTCATTCAATTATCTGATAGTAATCAGCATTAGATTGAATGCAGTGCCCTAGCTAACCAACCAATCAGTTTAGGCGTGAACGGCAATGCCTCTCGTCTGGCATTTCGGTCCATGTTTCACTCTCGACAGCTGTCCTCTCGTACACGGCGTGGTCAGGGTCATATTGTTCTTTGATTCCTAGCAGGCGCAGGTAATTATCCCCGTAGAACACATGTTGCCGATTTAGTATCGTCAAGAGAGTCGCGAGGAAATAAATGCAAAGTGATACCCGGTTTAAATGTGGGCGTCCACACCATTATCGGTATAAGGTAACCTTTCGCACTCCATTAGCAGCTGTGGGCACTATATCGTGTAGGGGGAAATATTATAATATGACCATGTTACCCATAACGAAAATGTAAGCCTCTATGAGTGTTCCTGTGATGTTACGATATTCGCCGCATAGTGTAAGCAGGGCATGATGTACAACGTTACTATCCACAGTGCCCATAATTCCCCTGTCAGCCTATCGGCCGCTTTCCCAGAAGAAACAAGACAATGAGTTGCCACAATAAGGCCTAATATAGTAGAACCCAACCCCCGTACCCCCAGGGCCCAGAATTGAGTACAGATCAGAGACCAGGTCCATACTGAGATGGCAATGGTACACCGAGAAACCCGGTCCCCCAAAACTATGGGGGCCGTCGAGCGGCCCTTGACTTCATCTCCCTCTCGGTCCTTGAGATCCTGGACATGTATGGTCGACGATATGACGCCACTAACCATGGCTATCCATATGGTCCCCGTGTCTGTAAGCGTATAGTGCGCGAAGGATCCGTGCGCAATCCTAAGGGAACCGAGGTTGAAGAACCCGAAAGCGACTGCTATTGTGGCATTCCGCAAGATCCAGTTCTCATCGCCCCCCTTAAGGTCATTGTATAGCCAAGTGAGGATTTGGATGAGCGCCGTCTCCGCCCCAGCGCCCAGGAAGAAGTGGTTGCCAACGAGAACGGCGGGGATGGAGAAGAGCATCGTCCGGCGGGCTTGGACGCCGGTAATCAGGCCGCTGGGAACGGGCCGCCAGGGCTTGTTCAGGGAATCCCCTAGCGCCGACTCGGGAAGGCGCTGGTTGGCAAGGCCGAATACCAGCAGGTTAGACCAGTTGAAGAGGACGACGAGCGGGAGGCGAAGCAGCACGTCGGGGGCATCGTTTGAAGGATTGGCGAGTGTCGGACCCGCGAGGGCGCCAAACAAACCGAAGATCGTATTAGGGACCACAAAGGTCGCGGAATCGTCCTTCGTCAGAAGCCAGAAGACGGTTATAAGAAATGTGAATCGCCTCCAGGGCCGGCTGATGAGAGATGTCGAGTAGGCAAGCCATGTTAGTTCCTCTCCCCAAAGACTTCCTCGAGTGGTATTCAAGGACGAGCTGTGTGTTATGGTCCCGGTCGCCTGTATCGACGCCATAATACTATGTCTGTAGGGTCATAGAAACAAGACTGAAGGTGGTGGATACGATATTGATACGCTGAGAAAGCCAACATTATATACTATTCCGGGGCGACTGCTGACTTCCGTCTGAGTAGGACCTACCAAGTGTCTCCCTCCGGCCGTAGCAAGTTAAGCTGGGATATGATTCTACTGTAGAAAGTGGTACATCTATCGTGTATCTAAATGGTACGTTTACATCGCCAGCTCTGTTCTAAAGCGATTATATGCACATGAGAGAAATGTACCAGGGCCAGACTTACCGTGACTACGGATCTGCCCAAGTCCGCATCATAGATACGGCAAGCTCCGCGTAGGAAAGATATTGCGAAGCCGCATAAGCTTAGGTACGGGTAAGTGGCGCAGCTAATTAGGGAGGCAGTTATGAGAGTCATAATAAGTAATTGGTGATAACCCCAACTAGTGGCGTGCGGGCGAACAGGTGGGATCGCGCCACGGGGGTGATATACCCAGCGCTGTACTGTAGTTTCACGAATGCCCATACGATTTCTCCGTAAGTGGAGCGGTCGAGTTACGGATAGTAGATTAGGCCAGTAGAGGTGAGATCCCTCCCTATGCGATAGGGTTATTAACGATCGCGATCCCTACCGTCCTCTTTAGGCTTCCCATGTCCCGTCGACGCCAAGGTAATAATAGCCACATAGAGTCTTATACCCTAAAGGTCATACCTCTTAACGAATAATATCGGTGGGCTACCAGCAGTCCCTGGGCACGAAAATACCTGCATAATGTTACTTGGTCTGGCTAGGCAGTAGCCCGGTCTTTCATATCCTGGAGCGAAGCGGACATTGTAGTCTTGTAGAGGAGTTACGGTTACTAGGTAGAGTTCCGCGTAGGTCGGAGTCTTGCCGACACACCGACGATTCCCTGGTAGTGTAATATCCTGTAGGCATCCTGTTCATGATGTCTTTATTCGACTACATCTAATATGGGGGCATGACTCCGACAAGCAACGCCCGGGCCGAACTTCGGAGTTGCAGATACTAAAAGAGGCCGCGTGAGAGAAGCTCGAGTGGTATCGCTAGGGAGAAAAAATTAGTCTCTTCCTCATTTTTCTACTAATGAGGGGAGAGGGGGCATAGGAAGGCGAAAACAAGCTAGGCAAACCTTCCTGCTACGAGACAGCCGAGATAAGCGTTCCGGCTAAGGGGTTTCTAAGAGCCGTGTCGTCTTTTACAAGCTCGATATCTTTGTACCCTGCGATAAACCATGACACCATGCCGGACCTCTCCTCGTTCTCACCTCTCTACAAGAGACAGTCAGAAGGACGGGTGTATTGGACCCCAAACCGAGGTCATGGGCAAGCATACCGTGAGCCGCGTCCCCATGCCCTCGTCACAGTCCTCCCCAAATACCGCCACTCTCGTGGCATCGAAGGAGAACCAAGACATGGGCACCCCAACGTCTCAGTTTAGGCGAGTGAAGGAGGAGCACGGGCCTTTCATCGAGAGCGACTATGTCCATGTCCTTCGCCTGTCCTTGTGCTCGAGTTCACCAGGCGTAAAAATGACGAGATTATCGTGGTTTCAAGACGTCGTACCAGATGTCCTTTGTATTTTCGGTATTCCAGCTACCCAGCGCCTAGATCCCTCCGAACGAAAGATGTTAATCTCATTAGGGCCCGACATGAATGCATAAGCGGCTGCGATTTAGCCGCCGCTCGTGGCACTCCATGCGAATTAAAAACTCCATAATAAGCGACTAAGCCGGGGATGATTACTAGGAGTATATTATAAATCATGTTTCCCCTCCTCTCTCATCGCCTCCTATCTAAAGCCCAGAATTAGACTAAACTCCAAGGAGACTCCGGTTCTCTCACCACCACGTATACTCTTATACGTGGAGGGGTAATATCATTTCCGAGATAGGCCGAGTCTATTATTCACATGGCTCCTGATTCTATTTGGACGGTTAACAATACGGGCATAGTCGCGGAGGCCAGATTGATTATTCAGAGATTGATTATTAGACCACGGCACTCACGCTAAAGAAGGCCAGCGTTACTTGATACTTAGTAGCAGCTTCTAAAAGCCACGAGTATTTTCGCTAAGATATACATTCACATAGCTCGGCATATGTATAAGGCTTCGGATTGTTAAACCGCCCTCTAAGATTTTCACCTGTAACAGTAATGTAACTCCAAGGTTTAGTGGGCTCTAAAATTTAGCATTCCTACGTACTCGAAAGACGAAGTCCAAACATAGGATAGGTACCTGGAATCTTCCAACAGGATCTGCGATGGAATTTGGGACATATTACCTCACCACTATAAACCCCGTCTGGCAAAGGCTTAATGGCAGTTGGCTGGCCTTAATTAAGGCGGGACGTTAGGGCGTTACGGAAAGGCAGGAGGGTCGCATAACTAGGTAACCCCGAAACCAGTAATACAAGGCTACGTGAGTAGAGTTACATAACATAGATCCCATACTATAAACTAGGACGGACGACGGGATTCGCCTCACATTAGGTTAACTTAAGTAGGAATCTCGGCTTGTAGGTTATGTTCTACAAGACTTAGATACTTAGGTATACGATGATAGACTGAAATCCAAAAACTCATCGTTATCTTCGGAAATCCGATCGGACACTTCTTCGAAGGAAAGATCTTGTTAAGGCAGTCAAAGGCCGCCTCTTCTTCCACACTATGGAGGCTATAGAGTCGTAGTCAATATCGGAAGATTTTCCCCGCGTAAACAACAAGGACAAAACCCTCCGTTATACTAGTTAAGTCTTAGTCGAAATTCCTTTTTAGATATGCTATCACTTTACTTACGGGCCACGTAGTTATGAATTGAGAGAGGGAAAAGATTGGGTCAATAAGCGACTTCAACGGGTCATTCACCGTGTCGTACTATGAGTGTAACTCGAAAGGCGTTGTGCCTTGTGCCAGATTAAAGCGACGACCGTGTCCATGATCGATTTGATAGGCAAGCCGGGAGCGAGATGACAGGTTATGGTTGACGCAGAAACGAAGGTCCCGACAGTAAGGGCGAAGTAGGATACATAGGTGGGCAAAAGCTGATAAGGTGCGTATAAGTACTTTGAGTGTCAGGGTGCGTTGGACTTGCGTTCAAGGCACCCATGAAACTGAGCGCTTACTGAGCCTCGAAGTCTAGTTGGTGAAATCCCACGTCCAGCAATCCGGCCCGGTTGAGAATATGATGGCTGCTTGGGGAATCGTCAGTTGACGCAGAGTACCGTAGTCTATTAGTTGGCAATGAGACCTCTGCCCCCACACGAGAATTTCTTATTCCTTAGCAGCCCAGCTATTGCTGAGAAACTAACACTTACGTCTCCGACGCATAAATGCGACTTACCTCATATGAATCCATTCTTGGCTATCCTACCTGCTGTAATTCCATAACGGACTATAGGCTAATCCCGGAGCTGGGTTGCCCAGGAATCATGTGATGATGGGGTGGGTGTGCTTACACGGTGGAAGGAAGCGAAATGCTGTTGGCACGCAGGACTGGCCCCGGCAGCTGGGTCAAAACAACGTCGACGTTTTCTCGCGAAAGAATCCCTAAGAAACCATATGAGAAGCAACCTAAGCGCCAGATCCGGTATGCTAACGTGCCTTAAGGACCATTTGCCCTTACACACAATTACTTCCAGCGCGGCCTTAGGCGCAGCGCCCACCTCTTCATTATTGTCTTTTCTCCTCTCTTCCTTTTTTTTCATGGTCTCGTGTTCCTACTTCTTGATCGAGCTTACTTACCTACCAGTTAACCCGTCTGATAAGCTAGGGCACCCCTTCACGGGCCACCCCTTCACGGACTACCGCGTTAGGACCTACGAACGCGCCTTTTAACGCGACGCCTTTACTTAAATAACCTATAATTTCTCGGTTAGTTTTAATCTTTAGTAATTCCTTTTATTATTAATCTCTTCCTAATTTCTTATTAATTAAGATAATATCTTTTAAAAAATAGTAAATCCGTATATAAGCCGCTATTCGGAAGGTAATATACGGTACTAATATCCGATAAGCTACCCGTTTATATAACGTCCCTCGTTCCTACCTATTACGCCGTCTCGCCGGTAAACTAACGAAATAAAAGCTAAATAAAAATCGGTAGGCTTTATTACCGATCTTAGAAGCTAAATTAACTCGTTATGTTATTTCGTAAGCTAGGTTAAGCTTCGCGCCGGCCTTTATTTAATTTAGGTTTATAACCGAACGCCTATTAAACCCCGACGGCGGCTCTAAAAAGCTAAGGAAGTACTAGCATTACCGTTTTTTAAAGCGAAACCCGGAGGTTAAGGCTTCTACGGCTAAGATCGTCGATTATAAGCGGATTAAGGGCGCTACGGCGGTAAATATTAACCTCTTTTTCGACCGATTAAAAGCTCCCGAATTATTAGCCATTCCCCCCGAACGCTTCTTTAACGCCGACGAAATAGGTATCGCATAAGGCGTTACCGGTAATTACTAGGTAATTTCCGAAGCTAATACCTATATAGTATTTAAAAAAGGCGTCGAAAAAGGTTAATAAATTATTACTCTTAAATATATAGGCTTCGGCGGAAAGCCTCTTCCTTTTTTAGTACTTTTTAAGGATATCGACGTTTAGGCTTAGTAATTTCCTAACGATTCTTATAATCTTTAAAAGGATTAACGGTTCTAAGCGTTACTTAAAGGATAAATTAATAATAATATCGCGTTAGGTTAACTTATAGATATCTTTATTCCTTATATTCGGGTTCGTTTCGGTAATAAATAAATCGTTTTAATTCACGACGGCTATAAATCGTATACCTACGACGCTTTTCTTACGTATTATCTTTAAAATAAAATATAACTCGTCTTTTATTAGCCTTACTATAGTTACGTCGTATAGGTTTTAAATGTCGGAATATTTAGGTTATTAAAAAAAACGGCTTAAAAGCCTCCTTAGGAAAAGCTAAAGTACGAATCTAAACCTATGTCTTATTAAGGTCGATATATTAAAGTCATACCGATAGGCTAGGATCGATATAACAACTTCTCGAATTATTAAAAGAATTTAAAGAACCTTTAGGATTTATCCTAGAAACCGTAAGAAGCCGTTATCGTCGAGATTCGTAGTTATAAAAGATAAGGATATTCTTAGATCTCGGCCGAAACGGTCGGAGGCATCGGAAGCTATCGAAAGGCCGAAAATATTTAATTTCTTAACGTTATTAACTTTAAAGTACGTTAATATATCCTTAAACGGCTAGGAATTACGAAATATTACTTAACGATTTATCCTTATTAATTCTAAGGCTAAGGTTATATCTTAGCGATTATTTATTCGGAAAACTAATGGTACCTTCGACCGGTAGGCTAATAAAATCGCGACTCTTAAAACCTAGCTTTAATATAAGATCGCTAAAAACGATAGGGCCATTACTAAGATACGGAAGAAGGTATGCTTAGCGCTAGGGAAGCGCTTCGTCCGTATAGCGGATATACGGCGGGTAAAAAGGTCGTTAAAAAGTAGGGTAATATATAAAGACGAGGTATAATGGAATCCTTAAGCCAGGTAATAAGTATATCCCCGTAGTAACGTAAATAAGTACTTACCTTCTGAAAGGATAAGAAGGCGAGTACCTAGCGATAAGCGGTCGCTTATATAGCGAGAAGCGGGGTAAGCTAAAACGGTTACCGCCTAAGAGGTATCTTCGTACCGGTATAGGTACTATAGTACCTTATATCCTCGTACCTATCGCGTACCTTCCTATCGCTCCCTTATAATTATCCTTCCCTTAAGTTAAGTAATCGTTTCGATTACGAGTCGATATAGTATCGCCCGCGCTATATTATTAATTCCATTAATTATCTTAGGGTATTAAATATTAAATCGGGCTCTGCTAATATAGCCGGCTAATTCTACCGATTAATACCGCTAACCGTTATTTCCTAGGCGTATATAAAATTTTTCTACCGTTACGCTTATTTTTCTTAACTTTTTCCCTTCCTTTTATCCGTCGGCTCTCTTCTTTTTCGCTACGTTTACTTATCTTACTTTCTTTTAATTAAATAATTAAATAAGAGCCGTCGAGCTACCTTCGTATTATTATCTCTATTCCTTTATTTTATTATTAATACGCTTACGATATGCCGTCTCTTAATCTCCCTTTTCCTTCTAAAGTTAAGCCTAACGTAGTATAATCGAAACGTCGTCGCTAATATAGCTTATAACCCGCCTACCGAATACGCTACGCCGGTAAAGAACGCCGACCTATCGTATATAATTTATTTCCGATATCGCCTGAAATACTTCGAAATATCGTTCCGCTCCTTATATATATTTCCTAACGCCGCTTCTTTTAAGTACGGCTTCTATACCTACCGCCGTAAGGAATATATCCCGGTAAATTATTATTATAACGCGCGTTTCGGACGCGTTTCGCTAACGTATCGATATAGCTAATTAACGGTATTACCGGCGATACGCGCGGCTTATTTACCGTAATTAACTTTATTAACCGTTATTATACGGTAGAAACTAACGAGGATAACGAACCTAGCGAGTTCGTTTACTTTTCCTACTTACGAAACGTCTTCGCCGCCTTCGTTTACCGCCTCTTTTACGCTTTCGAATAAATAAAGAAAAGTTATAGGATTAGTTTTTATAAAAGTAATACTAAGCGTAATTACGCGGTACGTTATCCTTATAATAACGACGCGCTATCGACGCGTTAGCGTTTATCGTATATATCGCGCGTATTAATTCCTATATATAAAGGATTTAGAAGTACGAGTTATAAGTAATAAACCGCCGTAATCTCCTCGCTATTTATTACCCGTACCTAGGCCCCGATACCGTAAGTAACTTCCGTTTCGTATATATCGCGTCGTTTAACCGTTATTTCTAGAACGATATCGCCTTCGCCCGGTAATAGCTTTAGGTTACCTACCGCTTAATAAGCGATAACGCGGGCTTTTCCGTTTAAATTAACGTAAAAGGCGCGTTTATACGCGAGTTAAACGAAATTATAAAGGAATACCTAATTAATATAAAATATTTCGGCGACTAAAACGAGTTCCCCGAACTTCTCGCTAACGATTAAACGACGCGCTAGTAACGTAAAGCCGAGCGCGGCTCCTTTTTTAATTTTCCCGTCGCTACGGCGACGCCTTAGTATCGTTTTAATAATACTTTAATAAGGCTCCGGCGTTTTATCGCCGTTCCTTTTTTTCGCCTTCGGGTATTTCCATAGGATAGTTTTTAGGTATTCCCTTTAGGGAAATTTTAAAACCCCTAGTTTTAAGGCGACTTCTTTTTCCGCTTTTTTTAATCCTTTACTTCGAACTACTTAATTTTAACCGCTACGTTACTTATATCTTTCTTTTAAACCTATTAGTTATATTTTAACGGCTAATCCGTTTATTTTATTAAGTAAAAGGTATCCTTTTCCTTTTATCGCTTTCCCCGGACTTTTTCTACCTCTTATTCGTCGTCGTTTTCTTCTAGCTCCGGTATAGTTAGGAACTAGGGCTCTTATTCTTACTTTCCTATCTTTTAGGGTTTTAATAAGGAGATAGGGAAGATATTATATAGCGATTAGTATTTTTCGGATAAGGCTAAGCGATACGCTACCGATCCGATAATATCGAGAATCCGGAAGGGTCCGATAAATTTAGGTATTAATTTTAGGCTTATACCTTTAAGCTTTAGGTTCTTCGTAAAAAGCCTTACTAGGCTTCTTTTTTTTAGTTTAAGAGGTTTATAACGTTCATTATAATACTTCGCTTACGATTCGATAGCCTTTTATTAATATAGTCGTGCCTTTTCGCGTATATTTTCTAGGATCTTTATCCTTTCTTTTGCTACCGGTACTCCCTTTTTAGGAACGTCGTTCCTAACGTTAGAATTTATTATTAAGTAGTACTTTATTAGGGATATAAATAATAATAATCTTATTATTACGTTCCTTACGTTATTATAGGTAAATTATACTTCGTTTAATATATTCGGTTAATTCGCTTACGTATCGCTAACGAAATATCGGAGGTAGTATTTTAATGTTTAGTTTATCTTTTTCGTTTGCTCGTTTATTTACGGGTAATACGCTATCGAGAGCTTTTTCTTTATCTTCGAATAATAATATAAGTTAGATTAAAAGTCGCTCGTAAATAAGCTTTCCTTATCGGTAATTATTCCGTTTAAGTAGCCGTATTTTATATATATCTTTTAATGTAATAATTCTATTAGTTCGGCGGCTAATAAGGTAATAATAATAAGGAAGAATTCCGTTATTTTCGTATAGCGATTTATTATTACGAGGATAGCGTTTACCTCCTAACCTCGATATTAAACTTCCGGGAATCCCGTTATAAAGTCTATCGAGATTTCCTTCTAAGGGCCGGTTAATAAAGGTAGAGATTATAGTTCGCTATAAGGGCGATACCGAAGCGCTCGTATCCCTTAGTAAACCTAATACCCCGTAATTTATTTCTTTATATTAAGGAGGAGCAGAGCGTACGCGATACTGGAGACCCGGATATGTTTACTCGAAAGTATACTCTATCGGAGACTATAGTACGTACGATGGTCCAAGATAGATAAAACTAATATCGTTATATTAATCGAGAGGTAAGGAATTTAATGTAGTTATCGTATTTTAATTATATCCCTTGGTTATAGAGATATAATAGTCGCTAATCCGAAGGCATAAGAGGTAAGGGGAGAAAAGAGGCAAAACGCAAAAGTTACTTATTCGGTTATAGCGGTACGACGAAGTAACTTAAGCGCCTATAATTAAGATAGATATATTAATCGGAGAACGACGAATCTAATGGTAAAAACGAATCTTTAATTAAGGTAAAAATAATAAAGATAGTAATCTAACTAGGTAATAAACTAAATAATAAGCATGATATATTCCGTACTTACGGGAGCTATAGTTACTCTATATAGGTATAAGGCCTATCGTAGCGTATTACGTAATATATTAAGAGGGTATGTCTTACCGTATTACTATAGCCTCCTTAGTTTAATTATGCCGTAAGGGATAATTAAATTAAAAAGGGTAGTACGGTATATCCCGATTAATATCTCCCCTTAAAAAAAATACCGCGTAACTCCATTCCTTCGGCTATTATCTAATTATTACGGCCGCGCCTTTAACTTCTCGTCTAATATTATAAGGGGGCCCCTCTACTACTTCATAGCTAACTTAGCCCGGTTTATCCTTACCGACCTAGCCCGATCGGCGTTCTCCTTCTTTATTTCGGCTATCTTCTTCTTAGTTTCTTCTTAGCCCTCCTAGTTAGGGGGATAGCAGGGGAGCGGGCGCGTCCCGAGGGTTAACCAGGTATCTCCCCTCCACCTATACGGTATAAAGGTCTTATTATCTAACATAGGGGTAAAGGTAAGATAGCTATTATCTATATCCTAATACTTTTCCTCTAGTATGGATATATTATTATCTATTATACTATCCCGATCGATGGAATCCGGGTACTATGCGAGCTTCTCTAATCGGTTAACGCCTAACTAAAGTACGATGCGTATTCCTTAGATTAATAGTTTAATTATTATAAATAAGTCGACGATAATTCCTCCTATTAAAGTCTAGAACTCCTAACGTATAACCTTCGTTAAGGTAATACGTATAGGGAATGGATCCCGAGTAAAGGATCGCGCTAGATACGATACCGGTTATAGCTATGGGCCGGTTTCAACCTAACGGGGGCTATTTAATAGTATTAGCGGTATTACCGCTAAGCGCCGTTTTACGCCTATGTTAGTACTTTTCGCTATATTAATTATTAATTAGTAATATAAGGCTAGCTTATATATAGGTATACCTATTAGCTCGATTCTAGTTCCGTTTCCCTAATCCTTTATATCTACGTAGTTTTATTAATATTAATTCCTAGTTCTCTTTAAAATTATCGGTTACTAGTAGCTATTAATCTATTAATTTTTATTTATATTATTAATATAAATATTTATATCATATCGTATATTATATCGTCGAATCGCTACGCCTAGGTATCTTAAAATGCCTTTAGCATAATAAGTTATTAGTATTTATATATTTAATTTATATCGATTAATAAGTTTAGAGGAAAAAAGAAGCTATCGTAAGATCGATTAAGATATAATTACTATTAGCCTTTATCCGCCCTTAGTATTAGTAAAGGAGTAGCGGGTCGTATAGGTTATCGTAATTTATATTAAGGCGCTCGTACGTCTTCTATATAGCAGGTAGATAATTATAAGGGGGCTGCCTTAATCGCTATAAGCTTTATTTATTCGCACGAGATATACTATACTATTAGCGGTTCGAGGAAGCGGTTAATATCGAGGGCTAAGTGCTATCCCTAGTAGCGGTAGTATTACGACGATAGTTTCCTAGGCTTACGGGTACCTTCCTATAGGCAGGTAGGAGGTTATACGAGGTTTACGTTAATCGTTATAAGCGTTATTTATTCGTCGTATTAGATCGTAGTATCGATAGCTTAATAGCGTTATAAGTATTAAGGGCTAGGTACTATCCTAGTAGTAGTAATATCGTTACAAAAGTTCCCGGGCTTATACGTACCTTCCTATAATAAATAAATAATCATAAGGCGGAATACTTTATTTAACGTAAAACGCGGGCTACTTCGCGGGTTAAATGGCGGCGCCGACGGCGATCGGTATCCTTTAAATCCTAGTAGCGTAATAGAAACTCCGTAAACTAAAGGTTAAGGGATCGAAAAAAAGTCATAAGGTAATCGCTATTAAGGAGGAGTAGAGCGTACGCGATACTAGAAACCCGGATATATTTATTCGAAAGTATACTTTATCGGAGATTATAATACGTACGATAGTTTAAGATAGATGAAATTAATATCGCTATATTAATCGAGAGGCAAGGAATCTAATGTAGTTATCGTATCTTAGTTATGCCCTTTAGTCGTAGAGATATAGTAGTCGCTAACCCGAAGGTATAAGAGGTAAGGGGAGAAAAGGGGCAAAACGTAAAAGTTATTTATTCGGCTATAGCGGTACGACGAAGTAACTTAAGCGCCTATAATTAAAATAGATATACTAATCGGAGAACGACGAATCTAATAATAAAAACGAATCTTTAATTAAGGTAAAAATAATAAAGATAGTAATCTAACTAGGTAATAAACTAAATAATAAACATAGCATATTCCGTACTTACGGGAGCTATGGTTATTCTATATAGGTATAAGGCCTATCGTAGCGTATTACGTAATACATCAAGAGGGTATGTCTTACCGCACCACTACAATATTTAGCCCTATGCCTCTTTAGTAATACTTACGTAAGAGAAGCTTATAAGTCTTCTTTTCGTTAAAATATCCCGCTAAGGGGTCGTTATAATAACGCATTATAAGCTCTTTCCTAACGCCCGGCTTTATAGGAATATAGACTCGGTTTTAATACTTAATTAACCTATTTTTATTTACCGTTTATAGGGAGCTATCGGCTTTAACGGAGTTATCCGCTACCTTTAGCTTCTTTCTTCGTCCTTTAAGCTTAAGGTTACTTTTCTAAATACGTTAGAGTAATATTCTTATAGTTTCGGTAACGTTTTCGTATATCGTTTCTTAAGTTATTATTTCGCTAGCTCTTCGCTTACGAATCGTTTATAAAATATATCTTAAGTATTTTCTCTTAAAGGATTTCCTATTCTTATTAAATACTTTAATTACGGCTAGCTTTACTTTTAGTAATAATAGTAGTTCCGTTTAGGTTCCCTTTTCTTTATAGTAATCGGGTCGCTTCGACGGCGTATCGGCGGAGTTACGCTTACCGCTACGATATTATATTACGAAATCGTAAGGTATTAATTACATATACTACCTAGCCTACCTTCCGTTAAGCCTAGGTTATTTTATAAACGTTTAGAGATTATAGTAATCCGATAATACCTTAACGGTATATCGACTTTCTTATACGTAATACTTTTAGTATTTAAATAATTCTACGATAGTTATTAATTCTTAATTAGGAGTATTATATTAAAGCTTTACGCCTTTAAACTTCTTCGATTAAAACGCGATAAGGTAATATAGGCCTTTCTCGTTTAGTTACGATAGGATCGCCGATATAGCGTACCCGGAAGCGTTAGTTTCGATTCTTATACGCGCTTCGGGGTCGAAATATCGAAGTAGTAGCGCTTTCGTAAAGGCGTCGCGTAACTATCGGAACGCTAGTACCTCTTCGCCCGCGAACTAAACTTTTCCTAGTTTTCTTCCGTTAATACTTCCTTTTAATAATTCGTAAAGGGGCTTTACTATGCGGGAATATCCTTCTATAAATCTACGATAGAAGTTATAAAATCCTAGAAATTATTATATTTCGTAAAAGGTCGTAGGTTCTAGTTAGTTTTTAATAATATCTACCCTTTTCGGGTCTATCGAAACTCCTTCCTATAATATATAAAACCCTAGGAATTCGATATTATCGCGATAAAAGGAATACTTCGCTACGTTAACGTAAAGATCGGCTTCTCGTAGCCTTTTAAGGACTTAGCGGAGGTTACGCGTATAGGTTTCTCGGTTTTATACGAAGATAAGGATATCGTCGAGGTACGTTATATAAACGATATCGATTAACCCGTAAAGCGCTTTATGGATATAATTTTAAAAGGTAATAGAGGCGTTAGTTAATCTAAAGGGCATTACTAGATATTCGTAGTAACCGTATTAGGTTCGGAAGGCGGTTTTCCATTCGTCGCCTTCCTTAATTCGTATTTTATAATACGCGTTTTTTAGGTTTATCTTCGAAAAGACCTTCGCCTCCGAAACCCTATCGAAGATTTTAAATATAAGGGGAAGGGAATATCGGTTCTTAGTCGTTAGTCGATTTAATTCCTTATAATCGACGCATAGCCTTAATCTTCCGTTCTTTTTAGGTACGAAAAGGATAGGGGCTCTTACGGGGTTCTTCGATTCCCGTATACGTTTAAGTTTTAGGTTTTCCTATATATATTCTCGTAACGTATCGAACTTATTCTAGGCTAAAAGATATATTAGGCTATAAGGAGGTACGAAATCCTCCGGCGTTTCGATAGCGTAATCGGCTTATTTATGGGGTAGTGTAGTGGTGCGGTGGATCTAGGCCACGTAGCCTTTTCGATGTGTATTTATATGGGTCGCGCACTCATATTTTCATCAGCCAGACTTAGACCTGTAGACATCACGACCTACAGCTATTCACTCGTTTCTTGCCATGCCTTTCTAGCCTTCCTCCTCGTTGCCTTTCCAGTCCTCCTTTCCCAGCTGCCGTTTCAGCTGGCCGATCAACCGATTACAGCTGTTTACAGCTGTGATCTTAGGTTGATCGGCACTGGGCCAGTTGTTGGCAGTTGGGTAGCCGTTTCGTGCCTCCGTCAGCGTGCCCACGCTGCTCCTGTTCAGTAGTAATATAGCTACTTCCTTATCGTTAAATACGTCGACGAAGTCTCGTAGCTTTTTAAGTAAGTCTTCGATGCGCCTTAATATCGATACCTCTTTATCGGATAATAAAATAGGTTTTAATAATTAGATTATTACGAAGACTTTCGCTTCGTTCTTTCGTACGTATTTTACGAACTAATAAGGTTTCATAAGTTCGTACGTAGGTTTTATAATTTTAAACTACTATCGATTCGCCTCCGTATCGAATAAGATACGCTCGTCCTTTATTATCGTTATAAAAAGTAATATAGGGCTCCCCTTTAGTTTAAGGTTTCGGTCGATCGCTATATACGGGCGTTCTAGCGTCTTTATTATACCCTTACTATTAGTAATTTATATTAGTATAATATATATCCCGTAGCTTAAATACCGTAAGTCGCCGATAACGCGTAATACTAGCGCTATGAATTTAACTCGCTAAAGTCTCGCTTATTTAACGAACTCGACGTTAATATAATTTATTTTAACGCCCGAATCGAAATCGAGATATATTTTAATAATAATTAGTACTTCTATTATAGCTTTAACGTAAAACCGTATTATAACCCTTATTAACGGGTACGGCTCCGTAAGTTAGGATATACCTAGGGAGCTTAGGCTTTTCCCTTTCCTTTAGCGAGGCCTCTAATATAAGGCGAGTTTCTTTTAAGGTATCGGTTAACTAAATACGCTTCGCTATTATAAATATAATACTTTAATATATTTCCGTTCTAACTTATTAGGTTCTTTTTAAACGGGGTTATATTATCGTCGTATCGTTAGCGTTCCTTTAGCGTAGCGGTATTATTACCCTTATTAATCTTCCGCGGGAGCGTATTCTTTATATCGTTTCTTTTCTTTTAGGTCGGGCCTTAAATAAACTTAGTTACTTATTAGGTATCCTATTTAATTTCTATTTAATCGACGATATTTACGCGGCTTATCGGCCTTTCGC
Source organism: Durotheca rogersii (assembly GCF_024521655.1). Lineage (NCBI taxonomy): Eukaryota > Fungi > Ascomycota > Sordariomycetes > Xylariales > Xylariaceae > Durotheca > Durotheca rogersii. Next base: position 131,321 of record NW_026251263.1, read on the forward strand.
TACCGAAATTCTCTAGGTATAACTTAAAAGGTACGTAGAGTTTAACGTAAAACGTTAGGGCCTTTTAGCTTTTTAACCTAGGTTTACTTTAATTTTCGATCGAGCTTAAGTAGATATCGAAATCCCGCGGAAATTAATTAGAATATTATCGAGCGTTTTTTATTTAATCCGCTAGTTTATATTCGCGGTTAATCGCGTTCTTTAGGAGGGATAAGGCCTATGTCTTAAACTATTCGAAGTCTTCGAGCGCTACGTCTCGCTATACTTACGTCGGTATCTCGCTCGTATAGCGTTTCTATAATACTCTCGCTTTTAGTTTTATATAACGGATAGCGTATAGGATCCGTTTTTATATCGATTTAAACTTCTTAAAGGCGCTAAGGTATATAAGGCCGAGATCCTTTAGTTATTCTTCGAATTTCCTAAAGCTAAAGTCCCTTTAGAAGATAAGGGTTTCTTTTATTTTAAAATCGGGGCCCTAGCTATCGTTTAACGAATTAATATCGCTTCGATAGCGCCTACCTTTACCCGGGCGTTTATTAAAGTTATTATAAACCTCGTTCTTTAGTTCCTTAAGGCGTTACTAGGCTTCCTTAAGAGCTTCTAATTAACGAATCTTCTCTTTAACCTTTTAAAGGTTCTCTTATAGGATATTTAGTTTAGTACGGGAGCTATTACTCGCTTCGCCTTCGTAGGTATCGCCCTTCTATCGGCGAAGTCGTTCGTTCCGGGAACTATTACGAATTACCCGCGATTCGCTTCCTACGGACTCGTTACCGCTTCCTTCTATAATACGGGCTATCTTTATTAAATAACTTTTAAAGAAGTACTTAAATTATAATAAAATCCTTAAGCTAGGTAATAAGTATATCCCCGTAGTAACGTAAATAAGTACTTACCTTTTAAAAGGATAAGAAGGCGAATACCTAGCGATAAACAGTCGCTTATATAGCGAAAAGTAGGATAAGCTAAAACGGTTACCGCTTAGGAGGTACCCTCGTACCGGTATAAGTATCATAATACCTTGTACCCTCGTACCTATCGCGTACCTTCCTATCGCTCCCTTATACGAGGTAAGCGATAAGAAGGTACCTAGAGAGGCTAAAATAGCACTAGAAACGTCTAAAAATAAGGTATCGTAAACGGAGGACTATATCGAGGTTATAACGCCGGAATTAAAGGGTTTTAATTAATTTTAGTAATATAAATGGCTTTAATTATTAACGTAATAGTTACTAGGTAATACTTAATTTAGGTAGCCCGTGGAGGGGTAGCTCGTAAAGCGGTAACCTAACTTAATCAGACGGGGCAGCTAAAGAGGCAAAATAAGGAGGTATTATCCCTTCCCCGGACCTCGTTAAGGCTAGCAATCCCTCCTACACCCAGCGCGGTAAGGGCCCTTGGCGATCATGGTATTAGCATCTCTATATTTAATATTGGGTCGATCTTTTTCCCGAGTTCAGTAACGTCGACCACACCATATTAATAGCCTTACGTCTATACCACAATTTGCGAAGCTTTCTCCCAATGCATTTCCTCGACCTGCTCGGGTTCTTTTCCGCCAATATCGTGCCAGCAGCTGCACTCAGTGGAGTTAGTCTTTTAAATGTGCTACTCCCTCGGTCGCCACACCGGCGGTGGTCATGTTGCTCGATTCCCGGAGACGTATCCTAGCTGAACCAGAGCAGTTAGCGTACGCTTAACGAGACCGTCGACGGGCGGCTCGTTGCAACCGTCCCCTTTGCCGCCCCTTGCCACAACTTCTATGTCGATGATGGAAACACCAGCGTACGATCCTTCGATTGAGGCCAATGTGACGCGCTGCGTAACGTCTGGTTCTTTCCTAAAACCCATCTGACATTGCCGTCTTCGCCCATGGCCTACCCATACCCTCACGACAGCTGCAATCCCTTGCTAGAACCCCATTCTCCCTGCACTCTTGACTATCATGCCGTCTTTTCGATCAACGCCACGGGCCTGTCCGACATCCAAGCCCGTATTCGCTTCCCTCGTAAGCATAACTTCCGCTTGGCCATTCGCAACACAGGCCACGACTACCTCGGAAAGTCTCCCGGAGCTCACTCGCTTTTCCTGTGGACCAAGCACCTGAAGTCTTTCTCCTTTCTTGAGAAATACAAAGGCCTGAAGTATATAGGGCCTGCAATCAAGATGGGTGCTGGCATGGGAGGAATTGAGGCCTACTGGTTCGCCAATTTCTCATGGCCTCTTGGTAGTGGGAGGCAATTGCCCGACCGTTAGCTTAGCTAGGGGTGAGTATTAACCTGAGGGTCATGGCATGGATAGCCGCTCATCCGCCTCCCTTTCTCTTCAATGACACCACCATCTCGAAAAGCGCCACTGGAGGTGTGTCCCCGTAGTGTGAGGATAAAGAAACTAACGATGCTATACCGCAGCTATAAGTTAGGTTACCGCTTACCCTCGGCGGCGGCCATGGCCCGTTTTCGTTGAAGTATGGTTTAGCTGCTGAGCAGGTCCTCTAATTCGAGGTGATGACGGGGACTGGCCAACTCTTGACCGCAAGTGCCACGGAGAATCCAGACCTCTTCTGGGCCCTGCGCGGAGGTGGTGGCGGCACGTTCGGAGTCGTTGTACCTATCTATGACTGTCAAAGCCGTCCCCGATAACCACTTCTCGACGGCGTACATCACTGCCCCAGACAACGGGACTAACACGAAGTCTATATATTTTGCACTCATGAAATTTCTTGGAGCACTACCGGGCATTGTGATCGCTGTCGTTTCGGCTATGTGGGTAGCAGCTCCGTTCGGCTCCATGCTCATGCCAGCCTTCGGGCCTGGACTGCGACAAGACGATATCGACAAGCTACTCCGCTGCACACTGGAAAGGATGGATAATCTTGGGCTCGAAGACCAGTACCCCTACTCGGAGTTTCCCACCTTCCTATCTGCCGATAATTCGTTAACGTCGAGCTGGAACGTCTCAGACTACAACATCGGTGGCCGCTTGACTGATAACCTCGACGGTCTGGTGTTGGCTATTGATCCATCGCGTCCCAAACCATCATATCTGGCGTTTCCTGCAACTTTGAGAACTCGGTCTCATTGGTTTCTGACGTTGCCGTCAACCCATATTTCCGCGAGACCCTTTTTAGCGCTGTTGTTGGCACCCCGATCGACTACAACGGCCTGGCGAGCAACCAGGCGGCCCAGGACAAACTAACAAATGATCTCCTTCCGCTACTTGCAAAGTTGACCCCGAAAGGCGCCGCATACTTGAATGAAGCAGACTTTCAGCAACCTGACTTCAAGTGGGCCTTTTACGGTGATCACTACGAAAAGCTTTTCGTTATCAAGCAGAAATATGACTCCCATGACATCCCCTATACCAAGACTGCCGTTGGTGGTGATAGGCGGATGTAGGATGCGGATGGAAGGCTGTGTAAAGTACAACTGAATTAAACGTACTCTACGCGGGAACTCGGGGTGCGTCTTATCAACTGTAAGCCGGACACGGACTTTGCCTTCGCTGGGGGAGTTTATAGTGTTGGATAAGCTTGTGTCTTCTAAGCGTGCTAACCCCCTATACGTGTATACACTCTTAGTAACGGATGTCGATACCTAGGTGTCCGTAGTACAGTATTCTGGTAAAATGGAGAGGGGAATTGATTGGCCTAGTACATTACATTACGGACACAGTTCCAAGTAGGTATGACATGCACGCTAAGACTCGTTGATTCGAGTTTGATCTACCGGAGATAGACTGAAACTCTCTCAACGTACTCTGTTTTGCTGGGGGAATGTAGACGCTGCTACTGGCGTGTAACAGGTACATGGCGTGGCACATCGTGGTGGTGACCGCAAGTGTATTGCTATTAGCGAGCAATAATTCGCCATTTTCTTCTATAATACCGCATAGACTGTGATTTTAGTTGGTTTTACCCGCTGGCCTCTTTACCCTATGTCATCTGCGCCTTTGCAAGTTTCTATACGTACGCATACATTCCCTGCCTCGCATGATCCGATTCCGAGGCCGGTGTCGACGACACCTCCCAGGCCGTAGTAATGCGGATTTGGTTGGGTTCGACGGCACCTGAGAGGTTGCGTTTTTCTACGATAACAATATCAGTCTAAGGACCTTTAGTATCTGGCTTGCCATAACGTTCAATTGCAGCTAATAATAGGACACGCCCCAAGAAGAAAGAGATGAGGGGGGGATACAAATGATCACCAAAAACCACGACCACTTACCAACTACACTTACTTCCGGTCCACTAGGCTTAGGAGACACCGGAGATCGACGGCTGTCGGTCGAGTTATCGGTAGACTTCCTAAGCTTACGCCATATGCGGGATGAAGAACGGTATATTTCCCGTAGAGCCGGCGCCATTACTGGCAGACTTGCGTTGATTATACCAAGGAGCGGCATAGCGGCGCTGAAAATTTGCATGAGCACTGGACTTGATATGTCCCCCGAATCGTTGAGATTCAGTATAAAGCGTATCCGTATCGAGGTGAAAGCTATGATTCTTTGGTCTGATGCGTGAGAACTCTTGCCAGAATAGATCGCGTGTAAAAAAGGGGGGAGTGACTTACAGAAATCCCATTCCGAAAATTGCTGTCAACGCCACTTTTTTGGCTGTGGGGAGCTTTAGCCTCCATAAAACCGGCATAGGAAGCATTATGACTAGGATCTCTATCGCCAGGTCTATGGTGCCCAAAGTGAGCAGTATTGAGCTGTTGTTGTCGCAGCGAAATAAGAGGCCATCCGGGCGCCAGCCACCCCTGGGTGGACATAACACGACTACCTCAACCAAAGCACCGATACAGAAAGCGGCGCAGAGTGCGGCAGTGGCATAGACGATACGAATGAACATAGGTTGGCGAAAGATGGTAATATAAAAGTGTAGAACAGAGAGTTTGATAAGAGTGACAAGAAGAATCCAGAAGATATCCATAGCGTAAGAAAGCTAATATTCACTCTCGACATTGTATTGGGTTAGCAATATGTAACATGTCTCTCGTCTGGGGGATTATTTAATGGGGTATTACCCGCCAAATGCGTATCATAATACCTGGTCCCCCGATTGTTAAAATCTTGTCTATGTTGAGTCCAACTCCATATTTGATGAATAAGACGGACTGTAGGGCATATGGTGGTAGGAAGATGATCTGCAAGAATAAAGATGTTAGCAAGGCCGATATTATCTGTCAGCTTACAATCAATTTTTCGTAAATAGACATACTAATGAGAAAAGTATCAACCAGTCATTTAATCGCAAAGATGTCTTCTGCAGCCGTCGAGACCATAATCTAAGCCCAGTCGCTACGAAACACAGGAAGAGAAAAATAGTATCGAAGATGAAGCCAGCCTTCCCAAGGCCGTTCTGTGGAAACAAATAGGTGAGACTTCCTAGCTGCTGAACCATCGTTGCGATCAATCAAGGCAAGCGAAGCAAGAATAGCGAGAGCTCATAGCTTAAATCCATAGTAATAATGTCACAATTTATCCTCGGGGCGCGGGAGAACGAGAAAAGAGCAACTATGGGAAAGATTTCCGGTCGCCCTAATGGATTTCTAAGAAACACAGCGAAGGGGAGGAGATGAAATAATAGACAAGCTAGCTACCCCGTAGGCCTGCGCCGTAATAATTCTCGCATTTACAATATGAGACTGTGGGCGTTTCGCCGAAAGAGACATACGCCGGGTCGACGCTTGCCAATAGCCAACAGGGCCAAGCGTCCGAAGACAGACACATTCCAAAGGTCTGAAAGAGAGTCGGCAATCGAGAGTTCTTTCAGAGAGACACGATTTAACTAAATTATCTGCCCATTCCGATGCGGAGTCCCACCAACAAAGAAGGGTCATAATACAGAGTGGTGGCTATTTACTACCCGTTCGGAACAGACCGGGCCGGGTAGAGATGGTTAGGATAATCAAGAGTTAAGTTGCAAAGTATTATGGGTGTATTACCGCTCTAGCGGCCAATAATCATTTTCTAAACACGAGGTCATCTCTGAGGACTTCCGCCCCCAAGTACTCATACTTGTGATGGAAGGTCAACCTAGCAGTCTTATGAGACGAATGGTTACAGAAAAGGGAACACAAAGGAGAGATGAAGTGAAATCGAGAAGTATGATGCCTGCCCGTAGCAGACCACGATCCGAAACGACGAATACGGATCAGATTATCGGTGCATATCTTTCGCAGTGGTGTGGAGTGTCCCTAGGATTCGATGTAGAAATGCACCCAGAACAACAGTAATGTTAGCTTGATCCGGAGGGGACAGCCAGGCTATCTAGTGAGAACACCCCCTAGGGAATGGCCGACAATATTCATGATATCAAGAGCACTGTGTACCCCTCCGGGAATTAAGCCGAATTTAGGTGATTTACACAGCATTAGAGGTATAGACAATTGAAAAATCGAGCCCGCTTACTAGGTCGCGTGCAGTCGACGGATGTGAAGTGATGTATATATTAGATTTCTCTCTTTTCATAGGATGAATCGTCCCCGTGGCAAACGGCAGAACCCTTAAGAAATGCACACAGGTGCAGTAATACCACCCTCCGCTTCGTCGAGTGTGCACTCTTTGTCCCCTAAGACTGATCAACATCGAGGAATTCCGGTACTTGCGATAAGGCGCTAATAGTCATATTTCCGCCCGAGATTCTTTGTCTAGGTGTGGCGACTGTGTCACTATATACCCGGAACCGGAATCTTCCAAATGGCATCTAGGTCTTGATGCGTCGGCCAAGCGATGTCAAGAAAGCTGCTAGATTGACGGTAACTGAGACGTTACCGGAACCCTGTGGGCAGTGGGAAAGCAGACAGGAAAGCCGCATCTTGGATATTATCAGGGGGGCTGACTCAATGAGACGTTGGCGGTTTTTTGGACGCCGTAGCACACGTCCCGCGGTATCAACCTCCTCACCTCGCCGATCATCACCTACACTCCGGACGGGCTATTTCTCGACAAGAGAGCGGCACAGCTCGGTGAGGACCTCCGCCGCACTTTGTACGAAGTTGGTAACCTGCACAAGCTGCAGGCTTATCACATGAACTACGCGTCTGGGAACGAGATGGCGCAGAATTGGCACGGCTACGAGGTATGGCGCCAGGACCACCTGCGAGAAACACGATTTATGTGCCCTTGTCGCGTAGTATAATGGGGGTATGCAGGCATAGGCATCCCAATCATGAAGCCCGAAGGCCAGACTCCCAGGAACAACAATGAGTAGCATTATAAGAAAAGGGTGATGCATTGGTCTAATATAATAGGACATGTAGGGTTGTGACTAGTAATGACTCCCGTGAGCTGACCTTGTTAATGACGAACGACTGGTATTTGGGTATCTTACAAGCCTCTACAAACAGCTAAATTGTGCTAATACTAGTGAGCCTTGCGGTCCTCCTGTGAGGAATATTAAGGACAGCTTGACTAGATGAGACGCACCGGTAGCCTCAGTGAAAAAAAAAGGGGGTGTCAACCGTCATGTTTCTCGACAACCTTCCTCCCTCCTTATATCCCGACAAGTCCTACCACTGTCACCGAGTCATGTCTAATATTCGTTCGTCCCATGCAAAGTTTTCTTTGCCAATCGACTCTTCGGTCCAGATGCTCGCCGGATAGACTAGCGATGCTGGTAGGTTGGGGCATGTATCCATTTTGGCGAATGCAACCTCAGCAGACCGGTTGGAGTGAGCGACATGTCCGCCGGGGTCCGTTGATCGAGAGCCGAATCCGTCTTTCCTATTACAGGCGGACCATTCCGTGAAACGTTTCCGAATAACAAACTGCACAGTGGGGAGGCAAGCGGCCATGACGCCGACGCCGCACTCAACAGTGGCCCAATATGCACTACCAGTTGCTCCAACTAATTTCGTAATTCTGGTAAGACTCCGCATCAGGAGGTGGGCGCTTTCTGTACTTACTGATGTTGTCATAAGTGATATTATTCCCTCCTACGAGATTCCCCGCAGTCATCACAAACCGGATCAGGGACGCAAAAAAAGACCTGCCCTCTATTAGCATGATTCGCCTCTCCGGGGTCGCGGGACTCACCCTCCACCGAGGAGGAATACCGAACTGACGGCGATTTTCCTGCTCCTGGACAAATTTAACCGCAGGACTAACGGAATAGGGATGGATATTATTGCGATATCTGTAATTATGTCGATGATGCAGAGGGTGAAATATCGGGGGTGAGTCCTTATGCAGTGCGTCGTGTACTCGTCGTCGGAGCTCCATATAAACCAAAATCTGTGGCCGCATTCGAACAGCACCGACAAGTAAAGCGCCGCCGTCCATACGGCCTCGAAGATAATGAGCCCAGTGAGGAGTTTGCTGACGAAGGACTTCTTCTCGATGGCAAATACTCGCATATAGAAGAACAGGAAGCTCGCCTTAATACACCCCAGCGCCAAGACGAACATTTGAGCGTATGCCCATTCGATCTGGTCGCGTAGTTAGATATCCGTCCGTGTCTTGCCGATGCTGATGCGTACCTGAGACTTTATGATTAACTGTGTCGTATGGAGCCCAGAAACCCTTCCCGTATAGCCAGGTGGTATCTGAGTAGGATATGCCAAAGCCCCCGTATAAACGCCATAAAGTTGGGTGATACCGAGGCCGACCGTTAAAAGCTGCAATGCCGCGGTCAGTGCTAAGTGCTACGACACGGCCCTCGGGTCCTTACTGTTGCCAGTACGATCAGCCAGTCGTCCGCCTTGAGGGGCTGCTTCTGGACCTTGCGCGCCCAAAACCGCAGGCTGACGAAAATGATGCTGATGACGGGGAAGGCGACCGCCACGGACACAACGTGGGCGGGATGGTCGAAATACAACCTCTGATTGCGCATGTTGGAGAACGTGATGTTTCCGTTAGAGCGGGGACATGAATACTGTTGATGAGCAAGTCGGCATGTTCAACAGTGCTTCTAGTACGAGGGCTAAAATGTAAAATCGTGAAGTTTGATATAGTTACAAAAGCTGCTGCTGCGCTCCTGTCCCAAGGTGCCGATCCGAGACGCTAGAGGAAGATACGTAGTTTAAAACTGACGAGGGTACACGACGAGACAGTCTAAGAGATATCACTACCATGGATGTGTTACGGAGAATCGGTTGGCTGTCTGAGACAAATCGGGCTGACATATATCTATATAGTTCGTGGGATAAGTACACCTCGCGGGGGGTAGGACTCGGGGGGGGTCTGGTAAGGTGCCCAACACGTCAAGACCCTGACCCCAACCATCGGTAAGTGCTCTCATTGGTAGGGGAATGAGTTGTATTCCTATGTTCCCCTATCCGAAGCTAACTTCCGGGCTCCACTACCCTCCCCCCCGGGACCGGCCAAGACCCTTAATGTCTCTTATGTCTTAGACGTAGCCGAGTTCCCGCCTATTATGTCATTCAACTTGACAGGGAGGCAAAGACAAAGATATCGACAAAGGGTTTGGTTAGTTACTCTTCTCTCTGTGTTGACGTATGCTAAAAATTATGACGGCCGTCCTTCTCCGACTCCCAATCCCCAGTCTCGCCCACCCCCGGCCTGACGTGGTTTGATCCCATCATACGAGAACGGCTCCCGACAATCTGGGACTGTGTAAGCTGGTAACGGGCGCTCGGAAGAGGCCACTAATGTCTTCCAACGTGGTGGGAGATGGGTTCCAAAGTCTTCACCTTTTTTCCCGTCGGCTTCCCGCCAGATGCTCTTATCCAGCATGCCGAGCAACACGGTCGTCCTATGTACCTATTGTTAACGACATGTTATACAGTCCCCACACCAGTTACAACCACGGGAGCGGCTCGCCGCCCGAACTCTAGTTAGTGTTTTTCCAAGTCCGCCCATGTTGTCGGGTGTATAGTAGCAGCTCAGAAAGAGTGCAATATTAGACCGCCGAATCATGTTTCTTGGGAGATTACAGGGGCATGATCGAACGTGCATGCTATGGAGGGAGTTAATGCCATCGATAGACGACTTCCCAGTGGAATCGACCTTACTACTATCGCGATGATCTTAGTTGCTCTGACGTGCTCTGTGTGAGGTGACTGGGAGATAGGGGTTCGGACATTAGCGGGTTGACCACATCCACCCCTGCGCTATCTCCGGTGGGCTAGGTCCGCGACGCCACGCTGTAGGCCACGCGTTTTTCTGCACCGCCACAAATCGCGGTAGGTTAGCACGGAGGGAAGCCTGTTCGAATTCTCCATCTTCATCTATCCAATTTGGCGGATAACGAGGGACCGGAAATGCTACTATCCTATTCCATATTTATCATTCCGGTCCAAATTTCATGTTGAAGGTACTAAGGTAGGATGTCGAGGTTCATGTCACCTGCTCCATGACCGGTCCCTCTCCCTGCTATTCATCCTAACATTGTACTGGACCGCGTACCGATCGACTTGCATCATTCCTTTTCGAATGGGAGCGTACAATCGTAACAAGGAGCAGGAAAGCAGAGACTGTCTTGCCGGGCCTCCCGTAGCTATTAAACGCTTACGATGGAACAACGCCAGAAGCGCCACTGTTGGGAGTGTCGCCGCCGGTGTCTGGTCTGTGATTTCGCACTACCCGGTTACAAACGATGTTCTTCGTCCGGCGTCGAATGTCCAGGGTACGGCAATGTAAAACCTACGAGATTCAAATGGCTCGCGCCCGGGAGAGTCAACTCCCGAAGTCGGAGGCAAAAGGGGGCCTCGCTTGGCAATGTCGGGGAAGATGACGGCGGGAGGAGGATTGGTGCCGCGACGCCTCAAGCCTTCGCGATGATAAATACCCGCTTACGTGTCCCAAGATTCGTAACGAAGACCAGATCCTGCGTTCTAATCCAGGCCGCAGGGTACTGCAAGTAGCTACCTGACCAGGATCCTTACAGGGCGATGGGCTGACGCGAATGGGGTGTTAGTTAACTCTTGTATCTACCGAGATCTGATCCCACTGCACGAGCTCGGGCAGAACCCTCACATATACCCGATCACAGCCAAACTCATGCAGGCCGCAACGATATGTCCCGATTACCTGGCTTATGGCATGGTCTGTATGACCTTAAGCCACAGGATTAACCAAACGAGGAGCGATCCAAACGTAAAGGTCTTAACGGAGAGGTTCTTTTCGTACTGGGGCCTCGCTCTACGCTCTCTCAACGAGCACCTTGGCTCGGAAGATACGCGTACGGGCGACATGGTCATTGCCGGAATGTTGACGCTATTGTTCGTTGACGTAAGTATACCTGCTCTAGGTGAATGGGTGTAAGGCGCCGTATTGAACTCTCTCGGTAGATCCAACAAGGCGTTTCGCTCAGCTGGCGGTGCCATCTAGACGGACTTCACAAGTTAATCATGTTACGGGGCGGCCTCTGTGCGCTGGCTGAATCCAAAAGTTTAGAGCCCCTGCTGCTTTGCTTCTGGTTGTATTACGTGGTTCTGGCCAAAAGCCTTCTACGAGTTTGAGGGAGCACACACTGACTTGTGCAGTGTTGCAGTAATAGGGAACACGACGTGTCCTGCACCAGACCTTTCCATGACCGGATGGCAACTCGATATGGTGGAATTCGTATTAGAGAAACCCGAGACGGTCGTCTCCCTTCTCCTGATTTGCCCTTCGCCCTTATTTGTCGAGATCATCAGAATCAACCACCTCCGGGCACGAGCTACGAGATGTGATACCGCCACCGTAGCCAAGCAGCTCACGCAAGAAGCTTATGAGATACTAGGACGCGTGTGTGGCTTTTCGCCAGATCGATGGGCCGACTCTAAGCTGATATCGAGAAAAGAATGGTTGCTAATCGGCAACGTGTACCAAGCAACTATAGCATTATACTGCCTCTTATCCCTACAAAGCCTATCAGTTCTTCCCAACACGCCAACAGCCAGGGCCCTTTGCGCCACCCACGGCCAGGCCTTTCATGAGCTGCTACACACCGGTCTCTCATCGCTGAAAATGAGGCGATTCCTGATCTGGCCACTGACCGTGCTAGGCGTGGAGGCCATTCATAGCGGTGCGGCGGTGCAAGCTTTCATAGCGAAGCAGCTGTCGGGGATGAGCCACGATGTCGGCGTGCACGCGCCACTAGCGGCGAGACGTGTCCTCGAGTTATTTTGGGGATCGGGCGAGACGTGTTGGGACGCTTGCTTCGATAGGCTCTACTCTTTCACGACACAGATCGCTGTCGATACTAGCCGCTTATATTCCACAGCCGCGTGAGGCTGTACTAATCAAAGAAAGTAGCAATTGGCATTTCGAAGTATCAGCATATGAAGTTTCTGATAGACGGCCATGACCGAGCTCCGACTACCCATTTCCCAATGTCGAAGCTGCCACGATGTTGTATATGCAGGGGATCGAGTGCGCATCACTCGCGCATCGCATACGAGGCTTGATATGGCGCGTGTGGACACACACTGGTGTTTATCCGAGTGCGTCTTACGAAATAATCTACTATGCTACCTCGGTGCGCTTAATGAAGAGGACGACGATGGCTTCCAGGCCTCGGATAATTTTGGTGAGGTAAGTTAAGCTGGATACCCCTCTATGGGCCACCCCTTCACGGACCGGGCTTTTTGTATGTTTACATGCAAACGACTTTCCCCATGAACGTAGGCCCACGTCAAGATAACGCGGCCGTCGCAGTCCGGCGTAAGAAGGACTCGTCATAAGCACCAACATCCATCCTAAACGTGGTTCTTAAAATGGCTTCCGCGCAGTGCACACAACCCGCGGAACGCAGAGGGCCGCGCCGGCTATTGACTCCTCGTGCGCCTCCTCGATGAGCCGGAAGTACTTAGCGGCCGTCTCCGACTCGCCTAGCGTGGCCATGCACTCGGCGACCTCTTCTACACCAAGGAGATTCGCCCCGCTGACGGCGCGGGCGAGGTCGGGCCGGTCGCCGAAGGACTCGATCGTCGCATCCTGAAACCCTTCCTCACCCAGGAAACGAGCAAGCTGAGTGCCCCAGTTGTGACGCCGCGCTCGCAACCATGCGGCGAGCTGGTCTAGTGCCGGCGTGGCCAGGCCCGGGTCGGTCTTGTCGACGCGCGTGTGTTCGAGGGCAGCCTCGTCCCACTGCACGTAGCCGCCAGGCTTGAGCAGGCGCCACAGGTTGCGCGCGATGGGCCGCGGGTCGCCGGCCTCGACGACGAACAGGAGCAGCCGCGTGTGCACGAAGTCGTAGCCGCCAGCCATGTCGTCGGGCACCGCGCCGAGCACGTCCCAGCGCCGCAGCTGCGCGTTGGCCGGCAGCCAGGCCGCCGGCGGTGCCGTCCCTAGGTTCAGGTCGAGCCCGTCGCAGCGCGCCTCAGGCCGCTGCCGCGACACCGCCCCCAGCCACAGGCCCGTCCCCGACGCCACCTCGGCGATGGCGGCGGCGCGCGGCAGCGCCGCCGCGACCGTCGGCTGGATGTTGAACCCGAGCGTGTCCTGCCACAGGTAGAACTGCAGGTTCAGGCGGCTGGCCGCCGCGTGTCGCCGCTTGCGGTTGCGGTCCAGGATATACCCCTGGCCGTCGACCCGGTCCCAGTCCGCTCGCATTTCCGAGACGTCTTCCGGCATGCTGCGAATAACGACGTGGGTTTATTTGGGCACGGCAGGGCTGAAGAGAAATAAATAGAGGTGCGCCTGCTAACGCGGAGAAATTGCTGTGCGAGTTTTGCGATCGAGGTGCGGTTCCGTGGGCGAAGAAAGTTGGGCCGTCCTCTGTATTTATGTCCACTCTCCTTAGCACAACCCGTGCGGGCTTTTCCGTCGGGATACCTCGTCGGTATCATCTGTGAAAAGGCAAGAGTATAAGCCACGGCCGACTTCTGTGCTCTACGTCCTCTGGGGTTTATCTCAAGATCGCAGAGTCGTCTTTCTCTACTAACGTCGACTAGCATTGTTAGACAACAACGCCCGAAGTCGGTCCTCACGACCAATGGCTGTCCTATAACTTGCTTCTTCACTAGGGGGACCTAAACATAAATCACAAGCCATCGTCACCTCGAGCGATCAAGGAACATTTCCCTACGACCGATCATAGTAAGGCGCACGCGTTCTCATGTTCTAGAAACGCCACGTCCAGCAGCGTCGGCATATGGCTTGCTGTGTCTACGCACCGTGCTTAATTTCCACCCGATCGCGGTGAATTATGCTGCTTGCTCGGATCGACCGGTAATAGAGCGGGAAAGTGCCCAATATAGCCTTTTGTCCTGTGCGGAGGCACAGTTGGCTTAAGATTTGAGGTATCTCAACGCGAGGTAAGCATGTGTAACTAGAGACATCTAAGAGCGGGCGTACACGACGGGTTTGAAGGTAACATGACACAGTTTCGTGGTGGTAGTTGGTTGTCATCTGTACATATGGTTTAAGCAGGGGCATAAGGGAAATTGGTGAGTCAGAGAGCGGGATGTAAAGACGTAAATGAACACATCAATATCCACACTAGGAGATATGTTGGGGAGTAGGTTGAAAGAGTCAAAAATGTTCATCCCGGAAAAGAAATACGCACGTTAACCAGCTACCCGCCGGTGCCCGCTCTCCGTCGCATACTCCACGTTACACCCACTTTTTGGCCCGTCGGCTTCTCCCAGATTACCGAGCTGGCGCCCGCCACCCAGACCCGATGGCTCAGTCGACGCACGCCCCTTGGCCCCTGGCTAAGTGATGATGCCTAGCTGCTGGCGACGTGACGCCCACGACGATCACAGACTGGGGGGGTATGGGAGGGAGCTGCAAGGGCTAAGCGATTGACGGTCCTCCGTGTCGGGGGAACCAGCGCGTGGGAAAGCATAGAGACTCCCATGGGACGATCTGGCGCCGAGAAGAGGGAAGATATGACGCCTAGTGAGTTAATATGGACGGTAGTGCTGAGCCTAAAAGATGCCGTTTGCCAGCGTTGCGTTAATCGGCCTAGCGCCGTTCCTGGCCGCAGGATATTATCGCAAAGGCGGGAATCATCACACGGGAGCGGGGTGGTGTTGGCCGGGGCGCTGGTATTATCGTAACTCTATGAAGCGATATTGACCCTGCGCATGGATCTCGAGTCGGCTTAAATTCATCTGATAACAGGCTTAGTATACTAGAAGTGAAATACGTTATCGCACTAAGACATGTTATCCAACGTAAGCAGGTGTTATGCGATTGGAACACGGGATGTTGTCGACTGCTACGTGAAACCGCGACTTGGATTTGCCCCGATGCCAGTCATAAAGCGAGGCGCACTGATGAACACGGTCGAGATATCGGTGGTTATACCCTGAGGCCGGATATTTGGTGTCTAAAATCCAGGCAACTCGCATAGGAACTTTTTATATTAGCAGAGGTCTTATGCTATGAGACGGTCCTTTTCAACCACTCGGGAGGTCGATAAAGCCGGCAATCCTGCCATGATCACTCAATCGTGCATCGGACGGGTCTTGGCTCGGAATCCACCGCCGGAGCTCCCATTGGTGTGCTCGCAAAGTATGGCATCTGATTGGCTGCCGAGAGGGAGAACTGCCGGAAAAGGCGATAGTACGTCCACGAGGCCTCCGTGGGAGTCCCTAGAGGAGCGGGTCTACCAGCAGAACCACGTGTAAGTAATCTTGACGATCGCACGTCGGATAAAAAGGCCGACACACGCGCCCTCGAATATCTAGCAGGCGCCATCTCTCCAAATTTTCGACGCAAAGCTGGACGCTCATCCATTGTGATAAACGACCTTTACAACCACAGACTCACCCTTCTCTCTGTCGGTCACACTCGCTTCTCGTTGGCCATGGGCGCCTCATTGTCAAGCACTCTGACCCAGATATTCCCCCCGAAACCGGGGTTTCTCGAGACCAATCTGCCTAATCTCGGCGGCAAGGTGAGTCACCCGAGCACACATCCTCTACCCCTCTTCGTAAAACTCGAAGTTAACCTCCTATGCGCCCGCAGGTTTACCTGGTCACGGGGTCCAACACGGGTGTAGGCAAGGAGCTAGCGCGGATGCTGTACTCGAGGAATGCCAAGGTCTGGATCGCGGCGCGCTCGCAGGATAAGGCGTACAAGGCGATGGAGGACATCCGGAAGGCATGCCCGGCCTCGAAGGGAGACCTAGCGTTCCTGCGGCTCGACCTCGCCGACCTAACCAAGATCAAGGCGTCGGCAGACCAGTTTCTGGCGGCGGAGACGAAGCTCGACGTGCTGTTCAACAATGCGGGGGTGCAGAACCCGCTGCCGGGGCCGAGCAAGACACCGCAGGGCTACGAGTACCACCTCGGCGTGAACACGATCGGGACGTTTATGTTGACGAAGTTGCTAACACCGCTGCTCGTGGCGACGGCGCGGAGCGACGCGGGCACGTCCCGCGTCGTGTGGGTGTCGTCGTCGGGGACCGAGTTCGTCGGCGAGAAGTCGGTAGGCATCGACATGAGCAACCTTGACTACCATATCGACAAGCCGTATCTGGTAAAGTATGGCCTTAGTAAGGCGGGCAACTGGCTTCATGGAGTCGAGTTCGCGCGCCGCTACCGCGCCGACGGCGTAATTAGCATCCCCCTTAACCCTGGTAACCTCGCGTCCGACCTCTACCGCGACCAAGGGGGGCTTTTCAAGCTGTTCGTCAAGCTCATTACCTACCCGTCCGTCAACGGCGCCTATACCCTCCTCTACGCCGGCCTGTCGCCCGACATCACCATCGAGAAGACCGGAAGCTGGGGTAAGCCGTCCCTTCTCCGTCCTCCCCGCTTCGTGCCCCGGGGATGGCGCAGGAGCGAGAGCGCTGCTAACCCGGACTAACAATTAATAGTGGTGCCCTTCGGACGTATCCTCCCGATCCGGCAGGACCTTGTGGCGGCGACGAAGACGGTGGAGGAGGGCGGTAACGGGACGGCCGAGAAGTTCTGGGACTGGACGGAAGACCAGATCAAGCCGTACATGTGAGAAGTCGCAAGCTCGGTCAATTTCTCGAGGGGTTGGGCGAATCGTGGGGTTGGCGCTGACGTTAACGAGGGAGAGTAGGAATCAACGAAGAGGTGGAATATAGATGGAGGGTGTACGTTGTTGTGATCGTCTACTGCGCCCTCTTCTCTTACTGATGTCAAGCGTTGCCATGTTGGCCGGCCGGTGGCGTGCGGCCTCCTTGCAGCGAGTTCCAGTCGGTTGCTATTTCCTGTCTGGCAGAAGCGATCAAGAATACCGTTGCATACAGGTAATACCTAAGTACTTGAATGATCTCGGTTTCGTAAACGGAAGCGGGGTTTGGCGGTTTGGTATTTTTGGTGTTGAGTGCACGGCGGAAACGACGTCACGTATATCGGGAGGCAAGGGATCGAAGGAATGCGCCTTTCAAACGCACCTATTATAGGTAAGTAATGGTATCGACACAGGGAATGATAAGTACCTAGACGAAGGAAGCATAGGACCTAAGTACCTACCTACCTATTTTAAGTACCCATGTACATGCTGCGCGATCGGACCCTGAATGCAAACCTGTACCTCCCTATACCTGCCTTAGGTAGGTACTTATTTACCGTTCATTAGCCGAAGCGTGAGCGTATTGCGAATCCGATACCGGTTAGTTTCTACCTTGGGTAGGTGCTCACTTCTTAAGTACCTCCTCTGCCCGTAGCATACCCACCCAGGTACCTCAGGTACGACTCCCTACGACAGGTACGTACCTAGCTACCTAGGTGCCTATGGCCTGATCATGGGTGGTCGCTCGACTCACACCTGCTATTTATAACCTGCCGTTTCATGTTGCATATGTAGGCGAGGTAAGGTACGTGAGGCAGCGAGGCAGGAGCGGGCGGCGACTTGCTGCCGTCATAGCCTCAGATAGGAGATACTGAAGGCAGGTACGTACGTTAGCCCGATCGGGTGGCGGCTTCGTGGCGCTTGGGCCTCTTGTCAAATAAGGACCGGCCGAGAGGAGGAGCGGCTTTGATTGGTGCCCGCGAAATCTACCCTTGGCTCCTTCCCCTTTCCTTGCAGGTCGCATCTTCTTCGTGCCCCACATGGACCCCACTTGCCGTCGCCAGCCACGGCCGGTGCGTGCCATGTTGCCTTGGTCCATCTCGGTGGGCCCACATCCCATCGTCTCACCTAGCTCTCGCTACGCGTCTTCCCCCTCTTCACAGTCCGAATGCCCACCTGCGCTATATCGCCCGCACACCCTCTCCGGAGCCGCCCAGCCTCCAGGACGGCCACGTTTCTTACCTGCAGCTACGCCTCTTCCCGTGTGTCTCGCCGCGTCGTCATCAGGCAGAATGCAAGTCGAGATCGCCTCTCTCCCGTGCGCCCCTTTGCGACCTGCCGACGACATCGCCACGAATTGGTGCCATTCGCTAGTCTATCGGCTATACCTCGACACCGAACTCACCGGCCGCGGAGCCAGAGGGTCTGGCTCTCATTGGCCCGGCTGGTTTCTCCAACCGCCCATATGACCCCGAGTGCAGGCTGATAGGCGGGTTGGGGAGCAAATACCGCGAGAGGCTAGCCAGTCCGTGATCCGCTCGTTCTTGGAAGCGGGGGGATGGGCAAGCAGAGTGCCCCAGGGGGGGGGGGGGAGGGAGAGGACAGGAGGGAAGGGAACACATCGAAGCTCAGGTAGCTCAGGTTCCCACCCTCCGTCATTTGTCATTTGCGGGCCAGCCATAGACGGGGTACCTCTCCCGTCGTCCCCTTCTAGCCTCCCTTGCTGCTCTAGTCTCCCCTTTGTCTCCTCCTCTTCGTTCTTGGAGTGCAAGTTGCATGCCTTCGCCTTTCGCGACTCGTCGACCAATTTCACCCTCGCCGAATATGCGTCGCTGTCTCGGACGCTCGCAAGGGATATCGCCGACGACAGATGACACTCGATTTCCCCTCCGCATGGCACGCAGTTCTCGCGTTCCGCAGGCATCATGTCATGGTCATTGCTCCGTCCAGCGCTAGTCGCTAACCATGCTGCACCTCGTACCACCGAGGGTCTCGTCCGCAGAGCAGCATCGCGTGTCCTAGGTCAGTAGCCTCGCGTGGGGATACGTAGGGAGCTCGAGGTGTCCCAACGTAGAGTCCTCCAGGATATAGGTGCTAAGAGACGCTCGCACATAGACTGGACACCACGACCGGGCGGGGCCTCTGGGGGAAATCAACGACGGTGCAACAGCACACGTGTGAAGCAACCCACCATCTTACCGGCCTTGCCGAAAAGTACGCTTGACCATAGTGGCGCTGCCTTGAACAGAATCATTCCCGTGGCTGCGTACTCGACCGTCGTAGAGTCGTCTTCTACACCCTACTCAGATCTTACCGTCGGCGTCCCTCGCGAGACGTACGACAACGAGCGTCGTGTGGCTATCTCGCCCCAGAATGTTGCGCTTTTAAAGAAGAAGGGCTTCGGGAGGATCCTCATAGAGCGTGGTGCCGGCGCGCGAGCCGACTTTCTGGACGAGGCTTACGACAAGGCCGGCGCCACCCTAGTCAATAGGGATGAGGTCTGGAGTAAAGCCGATATCCTGCTGAAGGTCCGCGGGCCTAGTTCGAAGGAAACCAAGCAGTTGAAAGAAGGCGCGACAGTTATCTCGTTTCTCCAGCCGGCGCAAAACAAGGATCTCGTAGAACAGCTCGCCGCCCGTAAGACCACATCTTTTGCCATGGACATGATCCCGCGCATCTCTCGCGCGCAGGTATTCGACGCTCTTAGTTCAATGGCGAATATCGCCGGCTATAAGGCAGTGCTAGAAGCGTCTAACAACTTTGGCCGTTTCTTGACTGGCCAGGTCACCGCGGCGGGTAAGATTCCGCCTTGCAAGGTCCTCGTTATCGGTGCTGGGGTGGCCGGCTTGAGCGCGATCGCAACTGCGCGCAGAATGGGCGCTATCGTCCGCGGCTTTGACACGCGCGCGGCCGCAAGAGAGCAGGTGCAATCTCTCGGCGCTGAGTTTATCGAGGTTGACATTCAAGAGGACGGTTCCGGAGCGGGCGGTTATGCGAAAGAAATGTCGCCCGAGTTCATCGCCGCCGAGATGAAGCTATTTACCGAACAGGCGCGGGATGTCGACATCATAATCACCACGGCACTGATCCCTGGCAGACGTGCGCCCACCCTGATCACCAAGGCTATGGTCGAGGTCATGAAGCCCGGCTCAGTCGTCGTCGACTTAGCTGCCGAAGCAGGAGGCAATTGCGAGGTAACCCAAGCTGGGAAACTTGTGACACACAACGACGTGAAAATCATCGGTGAGTCTTGAGGCGTTACCTATGTATTTCGCGAGGATGTGGAGGTGCTTACCTTGCCTATGTATAGGTTACACGGATTTGCCGTCTAGACTTCCCACGCAGTCGTCCACCTTATACTCGAATAATATTGTAAAATTCCTTCTCTCGATGGCACCCAAGGACAAGGCATTCGGTATTGATCTCAACGACGAGGTGGTTCGAGGCGCAATCGTTACGCACAACGGAAAGATCCTCCCTCCTGCGCCCCGGCCCGTTCCACCACCCGCACCAACCTCTAAAGCGGCGACCAAGGTCGAGGAACAGGCCGTCGCACTGACACCGTTTCAGAAGACATCGCGAGAAGTAGCTGCTGTTACTGCCGGGATGGGCACTGTTCTGGCACTTGGGAAGCTCACCGGGCCTATCTTTATGGGGAACGCTTTCACTTTCGGTTTGGCTTCCTTGATCGGGTACCGCGTGGTTTGGGGTGTCACCCCGGCTCTCCATTCTCCCCTGATGAGCGTCACCAATGCCATATCTGGTGTGTAATCGCCCCGTTTTCGAGGCTCGTCCAGAGATACTAATGCATCGTAGGGATGGTTGGCATTGGTGGTTTGTTCATTCTGGGTGGTGGCTACGTCCCCGAGACCTTTCCCCAAGCCCTGGGTGCCGCCTCTGTGCTTCTGGCTTTCGTGAACGTGTCGGGCGGGTTTGTGATAACTAAGAGAATGCTTGACATGTTTAAGCGTAAGAGACGCGCTATACCTACGTACTAGAGAGCCACCGGCGACTAACTTTGCATAGGTCCCACGGATCCGCCGGAGTATCCGTGGCTGTATGCGATTCCTGGGGTGGTATTTGGAGGTGGCTACCTGGCGGCCGCAGCGACCGGTGCCGCAGGACTCGTCCAGGCTGGCTACATGGTTAGCTCAATCCTCTGCATCAGCTCGCTGTCAGGTTTGGCGTCTCAGGCCACGGCGAGGATGGGCAACTTGCTCGGGATCCTCGGTGTCAGCTCCGGCGTTCTCGCTTCTCTACTGGCTGTTGGATTTACCCCTGAGGTGTTGACGCAATTCGGCGCCCTAGCTACTATCGGAAGTATCCTCGGGTTCCTTATCGGGAAGCGCATTACGCCAACAGATCTCCCTCAGACGGTCGCGGCGCTA
Source organism: Durotheca rogersii (assembly GCF_024521655.1). NCBI lineage: Eukaryota > Fungi > Ascomycota > Sordariomycetes > Xylariales > Xylariaceae > Durotheca > Durotheca rogersii. The sequence continues at coordinate 152,599 of NW_026251263.1, forward strand.
CACTCTGTTGTCGGTCTAGCTGCAGTATTGACTAGTATTGGCAGCGTGATGGGCGACCTCTCAGACATCACAACACTACACCTCGTTACAGCCTACCTCGGCGTCTTAATCGGCGGTATCACATTCACCGGTTCCATCGTTGCGTTCATGAAGCTTGCCGGAAAGATGTCTTCGAGGCCACTAACCCTTCCGGGAAGACACCTCATCAACTCTGGCATGCTCGCCGCTAATATCGGGACGATGGGGGCCTTTGTCACCATGGCTCCCGGTTCGCCCATGATCGCCGCTGCGGCGCTCAGCGCCAATACCATCCTCTCATTTGCTAAGGGATACACTACGACGGCTGGTATCGGCGGAGCGGACATGCCAGTTGTGATCACCGTGCTCAATGCCTATAGTGGCTTTGCTCTGGTCGCCGAGGGTTTCATGTTGGAAAATCCGTTGCTGACTACCGTTGGCGCCCTCATTGGCGTATCTGGCTCGATCCTATCGTATATCATGTGCGTGGCGATGAATCGATCCCTCACTAACGTGCTATTTGGCGGCATATCGGCACCCAAGGCGAGCGACTACAAGATTGAGGGATCGGTAACTCAGACCAACGTCGAGGACACGGCCGAGGCGCTTGTAAACGCAGAGAGCGTCATCATCGTGGTCGGCTACGGCATGGCGGTCGCGAAAGCGCAGTACGCCATTAGCGAGATTACGAGGACGCTCCGCGCGAAAGGGATTAAAGTTCGCTTCGCCATCCATCCCGTCGCGGGCCGCATGCCGGGGCAGTGCAACGTTCTGCTCGCGGAAGCCAGCGTGCCTTATGATATCGTGTTGGAAATGGACGAGATTAACGACGACTTCGGAGACACGGATGTCACGCTCGTCATCGGTGCCAACGATACGGTGAATCCGATTGCCCTGGAGCCCAATAGCCCCATCGCGGGTATGCCCGTCCTTCACGCCTGGAAGAGCAAGCAGGTCGTTGTCATGAAACGGGGCATGGCTAGTGGTTACGGTTAGTACTCAGTCTAAGAAGACTATTCCTTTGCTACGCGAGCTGCGCTAATGCCACATACCAGCGGATGTTCCCAATCCCATGTTCTACATGCCCGGAACGAAGATGCTATTCGGCGACGCCAAAGTTACTTGTGATGGTAAGTCGCTCATATTTACGCCGGTTCTCATGCACTCTCAATCCTAGCAATGACGAGAGCTAACGTGCGACAATAGCCATCAAATCCGCCGTCGAATCCCGGATCTAGAAGATAACCTTCTAGAGTGTTTCTTATCTCTCGTCCCGAAGCATTTTATGTCGCCTAGATCTAGACCTAGATCTACGTTACCAGAGCAGCGCGCATGCCCGTCCGTGTTCTAGAACTCTAGAGTGGTGGTAGATCGAGCTTTACTAGCTCGCTCATGCAACTTCGTTAGCACTTCTTGCGGGGAGACTTGGCGAGAGGGTCCGCGACTTGGATCTGAGTCATACGAGAAACCATATCCAATAACAATACCTATTTTATATCGTTATGCAGACCAGACCAAGACCACATTCAAATGGTGCGCATATGTCCTTCTATTATCTGCGACACGACCGTGTACGTGGAGAACAATTGCTAGACATGATACGTTCCCCAATTCTCGCATCTTCCCTGGCCTAGCGACGTGATATTGCATGGCCTCATCCCCCTCCACCAGTCCCCCTTCTCCCTCCTCTCCCTCACATTCACCGACCAAGCAAGCCCGAGGCATCAACCGAGTAGGGCACATACTGGCCGCGGTCGTCGCGGCCGCGGCGCTCGGCGCGGTTGACCACCTCGTGCGACAGGCCGTCGCCGAGGGGCTGTAGCAGGCCACCGCGCCCTAGCTGTCCCGCGGCGAGACCGTGTGCATCATCCTGCAGCGCGCCGAGCTGCAGCGGCGCGAGTCCCGCGGTGGCGGTCTTGGTCTTGGAGAGGTTTTCTACGCACCCCCAGGGGGAAGGGGGGTAGATAGTTAGACCGGGGTTAGACCGGGGGGGGGGGGGGGGGTGCTCAGGAGAGTTGGGGTGGGTAGGATGAAGGGAAAGAGAAAGAAAGGGAAGGCGAGAGACGTACGGCGGGTCGCGTAGCTCGCCTTGTTGTCCTGCGTGAAGTAGCGCAGGTACAGGTCCTCGAGCCAGGGCACCCAGATGTGGTATTGCTCGTTGTACTTCTGCCTGGCCCACTCCATGTTGGGAGTTGAAACTTGTCTGTTGTCTGGTTTCTTTTCGGAGGTGAGTCACGCGATGCTGTCGGGTCTCGTCGCGTGTTAGTTTTTACTTTCGCAGGGGGAGAAAGGGGAGGAGGTCATACAGGTTGCAGTTTGCCGGGAGGAGTACCGGAGGGTGGGAACGGGGACGAGGGTGCGAGGTAGCAACACGGCGATGTGTCTGTGTCGGTATGAGCATGGGAAGTGAAGGAGATAAAGAAATTAATCGACGAGTGGCTGAAAGATATTAATACGAGGACTCGTGGTTATAATGTGCGAGCGAGGGCTGTGGAAGGATATCTACGTCGACAGGCAAAGTGAGCTGTCCGCCATTTTCTCCCCCCTCCCCCCCTTTTCTCACCTCCACCTACGTCACGCTCACGTCCCCCGAGCGCTGGTTGGCCGCCGCGGCCGGAGGCGGACGAAACAGGAAATTATAGATGCCTCAGCCACTGACGTTGGTGCGCCCGTCCCACGATCACAGGGCGGGTGTCATCGAGATGGCAGATGGCGTGGCCGGTCGCAGGTCGAGTAGGACAACCGGCTTAGCTAGAGAGACGGCTCGAGATCTAGCTTACTCCTGGGTACGACGTGGTACGCGGTATTAGAGAGTGAGGGGAGTCTGCCGGCGCGGGGAGGGTGATCTAATATATACCTAGGGTGTGATTAGTGGCGTCGATGCTCGCGCTTGGCTCGCAGCATCACTGGTATTGTGTACGCTCGGCGGGCGTGAATTGCTAGTGGGAGGGTTAATATTAGCAGTCATTTGTCTGTTATACTTGTATTCGACCAACTGCGTTTTGTTGTCGTCGCGTAGATACCCTAGAGCTTCACAACTGGCAACAGTCGGAACAAAAATGATGGCTCCTTCCAGACTACTCTCCAGAAAGGGCATTCAATACACGCTAACTGATCCTAGATTCGAGGTCGTGTTCTCTTGGTGAACCTGATTTCGCGGAGGTGAGGACGGAGTCTCAGGAATTATTACCTAGCGGTACGCTGTGAATTGAGAGAACGACAGGCTTGTTCGTAAGTGCGAGGGAAACACCGCCGAGGAAATTTCTCGCACCACTCGTTCGCAAACTTGTACAGATGGTTATGCGGGCAGCGCGAGGAGATACGTTGTCGGTGTTTCCAACTGGTGGCTACGCACGTCGTGGCGGGGGACAAGGGCGAGGCTTCAGTAGGCTTCGTAGTTTATACCTACCTCCTAACTCCTAGCACAGACAGAAGTGGCAATATCGGGCATCCAGCGCAGTACGGCTTGGAGGTATTAGCCGTTGGTAGTTGCTCTTCTCCGTGCCGGACACCGGAAATGCCGGCGCGGAGGAATCCGGCGGGGACGTCCGGGTGATGCAGAACGTTGTAGTGTTACGGCGACTCGACCTGTCTCGGCCGAGGGCAAATAAATAGGTAGTTCCACCGCGCTGCGCCACGATACCGTGCCATCGAGACTACGGGTGTTGTCCCGGGGATTCCGTATCTACCGCAGGTCGACCGGGCATGGGAACGGGACGACAAAGGCCCTCCACCCCAAGGATGGACGAAGAGGTAAAATGGCCTTGTTAGACTCCCTATTGTTCTGTGGTGTCCTTCCTTGTCTATGGAACTCTAGCCGTGCTCCCCGTCTATGTGTCGGCGCGGCCACGGGACAAAGACGGCGGTGTTCGAAGACTTGTTCGCCTTGTTCCTCCGATACGGCCATTATAACAAGCACAACGACTACTTTGTTGTCGAATACAATCCCTTGCAACCAACAGCTAGGCTCTTCCGCACCATCACCAGGTCGACGCCGTCCTCATAGCCCAGTCAACTGGAACCTACGCGGTCTACGGGCTGGAGGAGGAAGGGCACGGATGCTCTGCACATGAGTGACGCCTTCCTCTCTCTTTGTCCTCGGGTTTCCTCGTTACACCGACAGTGAATTGATCTTCTCCCTTCACTTTCTCATTCTCTCGCTTCCTCCTCTCTCTGTATCTCCTCCTTCTCCATCAACATCCCATCGCTTTCCCTCCGCTCGCTGCATCCCGATTGTCTTATCTCAGCTGCCGTCAACCGTGAGTCACCCCTTCGTCACGCAGGCCAGCAAGCTGACGGCGATAATATCTATCTCCAGCGCCTCGGCACCACGTCCATTCTATCACCATGTGCCGCAACGTCACCCTCGAGATATGCTGCGCCAAAGAGCCGACCAACACCTTCCCCTCCACTCTCAAGATCCTACCCATCGTGGTTTTCTGCGCCGCTGCCTACGCCAGCTCCCGCCACGAACTGAAGCCGTGCTCGGCCTACGATCCCTGGCACATGCGAAACGAGCGTATCTTCTACACGACCTGCGGGCGCTGCATCTGGATGTGGGTGGCTGCCAGGAACGGAGCTAACGAGGCGGGCGAGAATGGCGGCGATCCCGGCAGCAAAGAGTGCGCCATTATCGACGATGCACGCGCGGGCGGCACAAATAACTTGGGCAGCCAGGAGGTGACGGAAGAGAATCTCCGACATATCCTCGAATACAACCGGCTGCTCATGCGTGAGCTCCTCGAGGCGATGCACACACGCCCCTACGTCGAGGTCCTGCGCACCCTACCGGCCGAGTTCGGCGTCGAGAAGCGCTGGGTGCTGAGCGGCTCGCGATGGATCGAGGCTCAGCCGCCGGCGCCTCCTGGCTTGGGAAACAGGGATCTAGATAATAGCGCGGACGACGGACTGGGTCCGGAACCGCCGGTGGATACCGAGCTGAAGGACTTGAAATGGTGGTTAGACCAGGGGTTAGGAGATTTGACCGACGAGATCTGGAACGAGTTTTGCAGTTATTACACCTACAGCCCGCCCTTATACCAGACACAAGTCTCGTCTGGCAGCGGGTTTCCCCCATCACCGGCCAACGCCGGGTGGCCTGAAAGCCCCTAATTTGCCATACCGGGCAACAAAAGGTGATGTAGTCGCTTGCGATATGAAGAGCCTCCCATCTGGTAGGCACCTCCCTGCCTACCAGGTATGCGGCAAGCTTGTACCCACGCATTATCGTCAAGGAACTTCGTTATTAGAGCGTATTAGGCGTTCGAGACGGCTCTACGGTTAGCAATTGGCACGGGAAAAGGGCTAGGTAGGTAGGTATGTATGTAGTTAGGTACGGTATTATACTCATCGCAAAGGCACGTTATCATAGGGATTCAACAAGCACCTAAACGTAACAATACTTCTGTTTTCTCTTTCTCTTTTAGCTGTGACCTGTTCTCGTATCCTCCTCCGCCTTGGTAAATACGATAACTCAGGAAAATTTACGAGCGACTTCATTACAGTCTCCTTGCATCCGAAACAGAGTTGCCAGAACGAGGTAGCAGGTGATGTTACGAGATGTTGGGTATCAGGGGGGAAGGGTACCGATAAGGATTACCTAAGCACAGGATAAGGGGTGATAAAGCTGCCCCGCATACGGAGTTGAGAACCCCCCTCCAATTGAGCATCCGCGGGCCCGAAAACTCGACGATGCACACCATCCATAGGAGAAGTCCTATCTAACTTGCCCTCCCTTTCCAACAACAGGCATTAGCATGAGCGAGGCAAAACCCCAATAACTCATCGAGTTATACCAACCGCACACCCCGAGATTCCTACATACTAACCCGCTCCGTCGCCTGCAAACCGCATCGATATCGGGGATCGATCGGCCCGCGTCGACCACACCCGCACTCACACCAGCAAGAGGATAATACCCCAACACCTGCGACATCTCAACACTACGCCATGTCGACCGCTACCACCGACCCCATCGTCGCGCCATCGCCGGCCCCACCCGCCAAGACCGTCCTGCGCATCGGCACGCGCAAGTCGATCCTCGCGATGAAGCAGGTCGACATCGTGATCGAGGGGCTGCGGCGGCTGTACGGCGACGCGGTCAGCTTCGAGGTGCAGGGGATCAGCCCGGCGGCGGACGTGGACAAGGTGACGGCGCTGTACAACTTCGGGGGCAAGGGGGTGTGGACGAACGAGCTGGAGGCGGAGCTGCGCGCGGGCGCCGTCGACATCGTCGTGCACTCGCTGAAGGACATGCCGACGGAGCTGCCGGAGGGGCTGGTGCTGGCGTGCGTGCCGGCGCGGGAGGACGCGCGCGACGTGGTGGTGCTGCGGCGGGACCTCGAGGGCGCGGCGCGGTCGCTCGCAGACCTGCCGGCGGGCGCGGTCGTCGGCACGAGCAGCATCCGGCGCATGGCGCAGGTGCGGCGGCGGCACGCGGGGCTCGCCTTCGCGGACGTCCGCGGCAACATCGACACGCGGCTGCGCAAGCTCGACGCGGCCGGCTCGCCGTACGCGGCGCTGGTGCTCGCCGCGGCCGGGCTGCTGCGCATGGGCCAGCGCGCGCGCATCGCGCAGTTCCTCGACGGCCGCACGCCCGCCGGCGGCGGCATGCTGCACGCCGTGGGCCAGGGCGGCATCGGCATCGAGGCGCGCGCCGACGACGCGCCGACGCTGGCGCTGCTGCGGCCGCTCGAGAGCGCGCCCGCCCGCCTCGCCTGCGAGGCCGAGCGCAGCGTCATGCGCACCCTCGAGGGCGGCTGCAGCATCCCGATCGGCGTCGAGACGGCGTGGGTCGGCGACGGCGACGACGACAACGGCGGCGGCGAGACGCCGGCGCGGGAGGGGGACGAGAAGAAGAAGCGGCTGCGCCTCACGGCGACCGTGGTCAGCGTCGACGGCACCCAGGCTGCCGACGCGGACGAGGTCGCGCCCGCGGCGACGATCGAGGAGGCGGTGGCGTTCGGCGAGCGCGTCGCGCGCACCCTGGTGGCGAACGGCGCCCAGACCATCCTCGACGCCATCAACGCCGACCGCGAGAGGAGCCAGGGCGCGGCGAAGCCGTGGGCGCCGGCGTGAAAGGGGGGGAGGGAGGGGGAGAGAAGGGAAGTGGGGTGGCGGGGTAGAGAGAGGAAGAAAAGAAAATAAAAGGGAAGTAGGGATGGAGACAAGAAGGGCGGTAGAGTAGAGGGAAATATGCAAAGAGCATCTAGAGATGAGATATGTCACTTGCTCACTACGTGTCGGGTCATCCACAGCGGTGCCGACCGTGGTGTTATCCGGTACACGGGACGGAATATGAGGCGAAGAGAATAACCTAGACGCATGGCAGGATGGATCACGACGATTACGACGATGGCCATGGGGGGACGATTCTGTATAGACTAGGCCAGCTGGCATCTATGTAGCTAGGTTTGTCTAGATGATGATCTTTTTCTTTCACCGACTACAGCTACGCTTCCCCTTCCGCCGTTGTGCGGGCGGATAGGTAGTCGGCTAGTCTGTAAGTTCGGGCCAGTCGGTCACAAGAAATACCGCCCCCCTACCCCTGCCAACACATACATACATACACACGAGGTTTTGTATGATACAAGGTTGAGCCCGTCTCCCTCTCTGTGTCTAATAAATCTGCCTCCCCTCTTGATATGCTTCCGTCCTAGCTCGATGTTGAAGTTCCGTTTCTCTATACCCCCCGAGAGAAAAAAACAAAGCAAAAGCTGCACCCGGCTACAGCCCTCCCCGTTATCTAGATTATGGTAGGGGACACACCCGTCGCTTCCTTCGCCGCTTAATAACCGCATCGTGTGTTTATGCTCTCACTGCAGCGCCCTTCCACGGTCCCCAGGTTGAGTTCGGTGGCCGCCCGCTCGAGGGAGAGCAGAGCGTGCGCATGAGGAGGGGGAGGGTGAGGAGGGGGTGCAGGGGAGCGGCAGGAGACAGCGAGAGCGAGAGGTAGGCGAGAGCAATTTTAGTGCTCGGCGTCGGTGAAGGCGGCATACTCGTCGGGGTTGAGGAGGGCGTCGAAGTCCTTGCGGCCCTGGTCGCTGAGCTCGACCTTGGCGATCCAGCCGCCGCCGTGGGCGTCGTCCTCGGGGACCTCGCTGATGATGCCGGGGCGCTCCTCGAGGGGCCGGTTGACGGCGACGACGGTGCAGGAGACGGGCGAGTTGATGTCGGCCGCGCTCTTGACCGACTCGACCGCGCCGATCGCGTCGCCCGCCTGCACCTCCCGCCCCACCTCCGGCAGCTCCACGTACACCACGTCCCCCAGCGCCTTCGCCGCGTACTCCGAGATCCCCACCACTCCCGTCGTCTTGTCCGCGCTCACGTCGATCCACTCGTGGTCCTTGGTGTACCGCCGGAGGTCGCCTGCCCCAGGTTAGTTAAGAGCCGGCCGCGCGCGCGTGGATGCTCCCCGATGGGACTCGGGAAGGGGATGTCGGGGTTGGGGGGGTGAGAGGGGGGGTGCTGGTGCGCGGGCAGATAGACCGCCTGATGCGTGGTTTTGCGGCGTCGGGCGACATCGGAAGGCGAGAGAGAGAAAGAAGTCAGCGAGGAGGGACTGCAGCTACTTACGGCAGGGCGAGGCAGAGAAGGCCCGCAGTTGCCAGCCCGGCGGCGCGCGGGGGGTGGTAGCGGCGGCGAGCCTCGAGAAGGTCGTCGACGGCCTAGCGGCGCGGAGACATCTCGCAATGGACGCCATGACGGAAGAGAGAGACTACGTGTACGAGGGGAATGACAGGCAGGGAGAAATGACGGGGGAAAAAAAAGCCGGTGGTAGGGACGAGTCGTAAACCGCAGCTCTGGCCAATTCTTCTTATCCTGGTTTCCTCTGTGTTGTTCTCAAGGCCGGTCTCGTTATTCCCAGCTACGCTGCCATTGACCGATGGATCTGTCTTCGCTGGGTGGGAGCTGGGCTAAGCTCGTCGTATCGCAATCGAAATCGGTGCTGGGGGGTGGGAATTCCATGGGACCGAAGAGTTTTCCGATGTTTGTAGGCTGGCACTGTGCACTGCGCCTGGGAAAGGCGCGATAGGGGACAGTGTGGCACGGTGCGAAGGGCTGGTGGCGGCCGGTATCGTTCGATGCCGCGCTGGACCAATGGCGAGCGCCCAGCTGTGCCCCGCGCCGGCGGCGACGAGAGAACACGCCAATTTCGCCCTCTCCTGATTGGCCCGAGTAGCCAGGAAACTCCGGGCAGAGCATCCCATTGATAAGAGGCATCGGCTTGTGCATATTCACGTCTACGCAGGTCTTCCTCCCCAAGTTGCTGCACATTGGACTGAGGTGTTGCATCTGTCGGGGGGGGCTCATATCTTGCAGGGGTGAATGAATACCCAGGTAAGTACCTAGGTAGTTAAGCTACCCCTCACTCATCTCGTACTTACATCAGCATCATCAACAACAACAACAATAACGCCCCAGCTCGCATCCTACCAGGCATCCGGAGCGCGAATAAATAGCGGCGTACGACGGTAGGAATCTCTCCCCGTCAGCCAAATCGGAGGAGGGCACGGGGAACTCGCTCGCAGCGATTGGCCCTCGGCCGAGCCACTAATACACACCAGCGATGTTGACATTCGCGATGCACGCTAGTGGATAGGCTGGGCTGCCGGCGTGAGTATTCTCCACGGCGGCGTAAACAAAATATTCGCGTCCGCGTCCGATGCGGCGGTGGTCTCGCCAGCTCCCCGCCCTGCCATTCGCCAGCTGTCACGGGCGCGTAGGCGGTTTTAGCCGCTGCTCCCCCCTCTCCAGGCTCGTGGACGTGAACGAAACCGTATCGAGAGCGTATTATACCGTAGGATGGAACTGGAGAGGGGGAGGGAAGAGAGAGACATCGCTGGTAAGGGATCGGACTCCCAGGCTTCGAATCGACGCACACACGCGGGTTTAGGCCTTCTGAGGGTGTGACGGAACGCCTGCGATGCATACGCATATGTGGTGATAGAGGCAGCACAGCAAATAAGGCTCAAACCATTGTAGTAGGTATTGGTTTCCGCGTTGGCGCGCCTACATCCCATCTACGCAGCCATGCTGGGTGCGAGAATTGGGTAGGCAGGCATGGGATATTCCCCGCCATCAGCTTGATTTCACATATCACTTACCTAGGCATATTCGAACCTGTCGCCATACCACCGGGACATGGGGAGCGTTATAGCGTGTGCGATATTGGCATGCAGACGATTGTATCCATAAGTGCATATGTCGGCAACCCGCCGGCGGCATTGGTGCTGCTTGTATTGTATGCGTGCCCCTCTGCCTACCACCCACCATCTACTCACAGCGTAGGCATCGTCGGTACCCAACCTACCATCCAAAATACCGGTAGTATACGGTACCTCCCATTACGCAATTTGGGCTGGGTACCTTGGCAAGGGGCCTCAGGTACATACAAGGTCGTCTTCGGGCGTGGAGCGTGGCCGTGTTGGTGGCATGTACCCAATTTAGGTCGGCTAGGTACCCTTGGTCGGTCATTTCCACGGGGCGATGGTACCGCGTTCCACCCCCCAAATTCACTCCCGCGGTCCCGCATCGGTAGCCAACTCTCCACCTGGCCTGGTCCTTTTTTCTACCTGTGCCCATCCATCGCCATCCCTCATCCACCACCATCCACCCGTCCAACTGCGTCTCGCTCTCGCCCTCACTCGCCCTCACTCGCTGGACCTCGCCGGGACGCCCTCATTCTCTCCAACCGGGCCTGCCTTAGCTTCGACGAAGGTATGTATCCGACCATCCCATGCACGAAATAACACTCGCCTGCCCGCCGAGCCTGGATCCCACCCAGTTAGGCCTTCATCCCCTCTCGCGAACCACCAATCCCCAGCTGGATCGCTTTGGCGACCTAGATGCGTCGATGGCTGTGTGATCACACCGGATATCCCAGCCTCGTCCCTCTTCTGCTCTCTCTCCCCTCACACGCTGCCTGCTGCCTGCTCTGCCCAACTTACCTAGCTGTCTACGCCCGGGAAGTTAGCTTATTTTATAAGCTTGCCGCTGAATCCATCCCCCCCTCCCCCCCCCTCCCCCCTCTCCTCTCACCACGCATTGATAAGTAACGATACTGACTGTCGCTGACGCTTAGATCCGATCCAGAACTCGTACCGACTCCCCCCCCCTCTCTTCCTCTCCCGTTCGCCGGCGCCTTGATTACCTGTTCTGCTCTGCGGGCATTCCGATGAAGCTAGCTACAGAACTGCTTTGAGACCGTCTTCCGTCAAACACTTCTACCGCATCCCCTGCCTCCCTCGCCCCTCCCCACCACGGCCGACGGCTTCTTCTCCACCCCTATTCACCCCCTCTACCCTCTCGGTTAAAGCCTTCAATCTGGATTCTTCAACTCTATCCTTAGGGTCTGGAGCCCAGTTCCACGACGCCTTCGATACGATGGATCAGGATCTTCTTGGCACGCCTACCGCACCCCATGACACCCTCGACGATGCCCTAGCTGGCGTCGAAGGGCCGCTGCATCTGGCCAGCGAATCAGGCAATCTGGAGCCCCATCATCGACAATCGCAATCCCTGGATCGAGGCCTTGCCAATAACGCACAGGTAGACGACTTCGATACCGCCGTTCCCTTCGACTCCCCCCAGTATGATACCCCTCCGCCGGCTATGCAGAGACCGGCGTCATCCGACTCCGCTGCGGGCGAGAAGCAATTAGCCGAGCACGCTTCGAGGGAGGCCAACGGCGCGGATCGGAACAATACCCGCAACCACGTCGTCATCAAAGTCGGCATGGTCGGCGACGCCCAGATCGGAAAGACGTCTCTGATGGTGAAGTACGTCGAGGGCAGCTGGGACGAGGACTACATCCAGACACTGGGCGTCAACTTCATGGAAAAGACTATCAGCATACGCAACACCGAAATCACCTTCAGCATATGGGATCTGGGTGGCCAGAGGGAATTCGTCAACATGCTACCTCTAGTCTGCAACGATGCCGTGGCTATACTGTTCATGTTCGACCTGACGCGGAAGAGCACGCTGAACAGCATCAAGGAGTGGTATCGCCAGGGGCGAGGCTTCAACAAGACGGCGATTCCGATCCTGGTGGGCACCAAGTACGACCATTTCGTCAACTTCCCCCGGGAGGACCAGGAAGAGATATCCAACCAGGTAGGTTGAGAGGGCGTGTGACGGCATCCGCAGCTTGCAGCAGCTGACAACCCGACGCAGGCGAAGAGGTTCGCCAAGGCGATGCGCGCTGCTCTCATCTTCAGCAGCACCAGCCACAGCATCAACGTGCAGAAGGTGAGCGGCCATGCATGGTACAGTAGTCACGTCCGAACCGGGGATGCTAATCCTGCCTGTTCAGATCTTCAAGATCGTCTTGTCGAAGGCGTTCGATCTGAAGTGCACGATACCCGAGATCGAAAACGTTGGCGAGCCTCTTCTTCTGTACCAGTCAGTCTAGTTCTGGGCGCGGCCTCGGCACAACGGCGGCGTCTGTTGGGGCCATGGTTGGGTAGACGCATTCACCCCCCTCCCCCCTTCCCCCTATCTGCATGCTGATAATCACCCCCGCCGGTGGCGTAATTTACGATACCGAACGGCCGTCACAAGAAGACGATTCCCGCCGCCACATGCAAGATCGGTTCATCGCCAGATTTCGATGCTTCGCGACCCCCGACGAGCACCCATAGGTTTGGGGCGAATTGATGCTTTGGCCTGTCCATGAGCGTTCCCTCGCCTCGCCAGTTGGCCTATCCAACCCCAGCCTCGTCAGGAAGAAAGTACTCGATTACATTTCCTTTGTATATCAAACGTCGCCAGACGTACCGGCCGCTCCATCTTGGCACCCGGGGACAGACTTCCGGTCTGGGTTTTTCTTTCTTTCTCGATAGGGCGAGGGGAATAGAATTGGTTTCCCTTAACCCCATGTTACCACACCGCTGCACGCACCTTTACAACCCAGTCCATCTAGCGCTGGTAATTAAATACTGGAAAGAAAAGAAAAGAAAAAACAAGCAACATCGCTACCCCTGGATGTGATCCTCTCCGTTGCCTCATTCTTCATTTCCCATTTCCTGGCACCCCCAGCGGAATCGAAATCTACAGGAGAAGGCCTACTTCATGATGGGGGGAGATGAGTCATACTGGGGAGGGGGAAAGTGGATGTAATAGTGTTGTAATGAAACCCCATCTCGCGCTACAGTCTCGTGTCGTCTTTCCATTGTCGTGGCGTTTATTTTGTTTTTTTAAGCATCCATCCTGTTATCGGTGTTTCATCTCCCCCTCCTCTACCACGTTAACTCCTCCCCGCGCCTCCACCCGTTTTTCTGTCGTGTTTAGGCGCGTGGGTGTGAGGTAGGGAGGGCAGAGGGGGAGAAAACGATGAGAAAGAGGGAGACAGGGAGAGATGGAATCGAGGAAGAACGACAGGCGGGAAGGGGAACAGAGAAGACGACGAGGACTACTACTGACCAACTCTACTTGCATACCCTCTCCTCGGACTAGCCGGGGAGGGGAGGGCGCGCGGAGGGCGCGCGAGACGGTAAACTAGCCAGATAGAAAAGCGGCACCGAAGCGCTCGCGGGCCTACCGGAATTGAAATTGACGAACATTGATGGCGATGAAGACGACGACGAAGGGAGCGCCCACGTCGTCGATTCTCCTCCCCTTCCCGCTCTACCCGTCCGTGAATGTGCGTGAGCGTGAGCGTACGTACCGAACGGAAGACACGCACGTGGTCCGAGTGCCGGCAAGATGAACGCAGGGCCCCTTTTAATATAAGTATGCCTTCATCTGCCACCTTCATATTCTAGTTTCCCTGACTGCCGTTTTCAGCTGGCCGATTGACCGATTACAGCTTTTTACAGCTGTAATCTAGTTCGATCGGCACTGGGTCAGCTGTTGGCAGTTGGGTAGCCCTTGTTCATGCCTCCATCACAGCGTACCCACGCTGCTCCTGTTCAATGGCGACCACCCAGTAGCTCGACCTCACCTCATCTTAGGAGTGACCTTTTGCGACCGTTTTTTACAGTCGATAGGTTCACGATACGTCGATCAGGAGATTCCCTAACTTTCAACTGATCAGGAGCTGTTTTCGTGGCTCCGGAGCCGTTTTCGTAGCTTTTGGCCTGAATGAGCCTTTTCAGGTCACAGCTTTAGGTAGCAGGATCAACACGCTCGCACACGCTTGAAGGCATTCGTTCGCTACCGATCAATCTATTTCAATTACAAGAGGCTTGCCATTTCGATTGCCCTTATTTATCCCAGCCAGTTATAGACGACACCTAGGGAGGTTTCCTTGCCTCTCCAACCCACAGGTGCCACGATGCCCTCACAAGAAAATAACCGACACGCGCCTTATACCCACGATACGCCACGAACCTGATCGGGGACGTACCGATCAGCGCAAAGACCTACAGACGATACCGATACGAAACGAATTGAACGGATATTGAACAAGATAGCCCAGGAACAGTACAGGAACAGGAACAGGAACAGTCAGGATAATGCCCAGAGACCCCTCTTGTCGCCCTTACCGATATGTGGTTCGTAGGAATGCCGTGAGAGCCCTAGAGCCAGGTACAGGGGAGGATAGCAAGCCTCTTGCAACTGAGATAGACTGATCGGCGAACGAGCGAGTGCCTTCAAGCGTGTGCGAGCGTGTTGTTGTAAAAAGGGGGGGTGGCGGTGACGTGGTCAGATCAACTGAGAAAAACTGCCATCTAGGCACTTGTTGAAAACGGAGGCGAGACCAGATAAAAATGGGCATAACTCCTTCAAAAGAGATAGTTGAGAAACGAGGATAAGGATTCCTGCTGATCGGCGAATGAGCTTTCAGGTAAGCTGATCAAAAGCTGTTGGGAGGGCGTGGTTGTTGAGAGATGGCCGCCATGGTTGTTGAGAGATGGCCGCCATGGTTGTTGAGATGGCCGCCATGGTTGTTGAGAGATGGCCGCCATAGTTGTTGAGAGATGGCCGCCATGGTTGTCTGCCCTCCCTGTTGATCCTGGGCTGAAAAGTTCAGACCAAAAGCCACGAAAACAGCTCCTGATCAGTTGAAAGTTGGGGAATCTCCTGATCGACGTATCCCGAACCTATTGACGGCAAAAAAGATCGTTCAAAAGGTCGCTCCTAAGACTGAGGTGAGGTTGCTGACGAGTTACTGGGTGGTCGCCATTGAACAGGAGCAGCGTGGGCACGCTGTGATGGAGGTACGAACAAGGGCTACCTAACTGCCAACAGCTGGCCCAGTGCCGATCAACCTAGATCACAGCTATAAACAGCTGTAATCGGTTGATCGGCCAGCTGAAAATGGCAGTCAGGGAACTAGAAACTGAAGAAGATGGTGGATGAAGGCATAGCAAGAAACGAGTGAATGCTGTAGGTCGTGATATCTACAGGTCTAAGTTTAACTGATGAAAATATGAGTGCGAGACCGATATAAATACACATCCAAAAGGCTACGTGGCCTAGTCCCACCGCACCACTACATTACCCCACCTAGTACTTACGGAAGATAAGGCTAGCTATTATTTGGTAGGGGCAGGGTGGCCTGTGGCCCGTGGTCAGGTGACAGATGGTAAACCCCGGATGGGAGCCCCTGTAGATACCTAACGTAGGCGTGTTAGCCAGCAGCCTATCAGTATACCCGCGCCGGGCGGCACGGAGGCCGTTCATTTCTTCCTTTCTTTCTTCGGCCTACACATCTACCTACGCCCTATACGGCGCTGCTCTGCGCTACGCAATGGTGGTGGTGGTGTTTAGTAATGGTAGAACCCGGGTATCGCGGACACACCTGCAGGCGCCGCCGTGCCGTGCCGTGCCGTACGGGCCAAATCAGTACGGTTGGGAGGTGTGCGGGAGCCTGGCCGGGGGCGGGGGTTGAGGCGGGATTCGGTAGTCTATTTACTACGCAGACTGTTCGTTTCTATGCCCTCGCCGTCCGCAACACGGGGCGAGCTATCCCTCCCTCCCACGCAGGCCCCCTTTTCCCCGCCGTTTCTTTTTTTTTTTTCCTGTTCTTCTCTCCTCCCATTTCCTTCCGCGGCTAGGTCCTCTCCCGCCCTTTCTCTCCGCACCGGGTGCGTCCCCGTCTACGGTCTCGGGGGCGGGGGGGGGGGGCAGCGGCCTAGCTGGTATAAGCGCCCCCCCAAGAAGAGAAAACTGGGGAAAGAAGAGACGGGAAAAGGGAAGAGAAGAGGGAAAATTCGATTTTACATCGTGCGCCGATGGCTATGCATAAGTGTAGGTAGGTAGGTAGGTAGACAGGTAGGTGCGTGGACGGAGGACCACGGGCCGAAAAGAACGAAGAGGCGCACGCGCACGGAAGGGAGAGCGAAATGCTAGGTAGGTAATACTAGTACAACAAGGTCCCGCCGCCGCCGATCGTACAGCTCGCCGCCGCGCCCACGCTCACGTCCGGGTCCCGGGGGGGCGAGGGCAGGATTCTACTCGTACGTGCGCGGATCTGACGCCCGAGGGGCGTCTCCGCGCCCGGCTGCCCCCTACGCAGAGCCCCCGGCCTTGCCGTCCCCGTCTGCCTTGCCATCCTGCGCGTCCGCCTTCTTCTCTCCCGCACCGCCCGTCGTCTTCTCCTGTTCCTCTTTCTTTCCGCCCTCCCCTTCCTCCTCCTTCGCCCCGTCCCCCTCCCGGCTCTCGGCCTGCGCCGCTGCTTCCTCTGCGCCCTCGGGCTGCGGTGTGTCGCTAGACTCCTCTTCGGCGCCCTTCTCGTGCTCCTCCTCCTTCGCGTGCCCGTGCCCGTGCGCGGGCCCCTTGGCCGGCCCCGATGACAGCAGCCACGTCAGCCCCGGCACGGTGACGGCGATCGAGCCGATGAGCCTGCGCGGTCGCCCCCCGTTAGCTAGCCGCGACTCCGCTTCGGGCCCCCCTTGCTATCTGCAGATGCGGAGAGGAAGAAGGGGGGGGCAAAGAACAGCGACCGATCGGGTCGGCACTCACCAGGGCAGATCGCTCGACTTCTCCGCGCCGCCCGCGTGGCCGCCGCCCGCGCCAGCGTACCCCCGCCGCGCCGCGGGCAGCCGGGCCCGCGGGTGCTGAGGCCGGCGGGCCGCGGCGCGGAGCGCGGCGCGCAGGATGGTGCGGGGAGCCGCCGTCGACATGGCTCCCTTTTTTTTGGCTTTTACGCTTTTTCGGGGTTCTGCGTTTCTTCCGTGTTGGCACAAATAAACGGGCCCTCAAAAAAGGCAAACTATCTCATGTATGCAAGAGTACGATGCGGGTTGGCTGGCTGGCTGACTGCTTGACGCCTTGCCGAGGGAAGAGGGACGACGAGGTAAAATTTGCCTCGCTCCCTATCTGTCTGTTGCGTGTCCTCCCTCCCTCTCAGGATCTCTTGACGTGATGTTTTCAGAGCTGGGGGGGGAGTTCTCGAAATGTCGGTATCTCGGCAGGGAGAGTCCGGAGGTAGCTGTCTGTTGCGATTTACCTAGGCAACGGAGGCAGGCGGATGGAATCGGTGGATGAATAGAAAGCTCTCTTCCTTCCCCGGTCGCGTTACTTGGGGGGGTTTTTTCATTCCTCGTCTCAATTCCGAGGATAAACGATGACGAAAATAAAACCCCTGTCAATTCTTCCTTGTCTGGATGTTGGCAGAGGTAGGGCGCAGCACAGCGCGGTGGGCAGGTTATGGGTGTGTGCGTTCGGTTGGTGCCGAGATCGGATTATCCCTCAATCCCGTCAGGACACGGCGACAACTCGCTTAGGTCAGAAGGCATGTCACGGCATGCCACAGAGCACACTCACCAATCTGTCCTTCGCGTGTCTTTCTGTTAATATCGGGTCGTGTCCGTTACCGAATGCGGGCATTGCTGGCTCCCATGCCATCGGGAATGCCCAAAGCTGGTTGCACCACACCACCAGCTGGCGCCTCTCTGATCGATCGGCACACGCCCCGAGTACGTGCCCAACCTACCCTGCGGGTCCTCGTATATGTGTAGGTATATGTGTAGCCATCCAGGACCTGTAGTGGGCATCTGATAAGCAGAGATGGGCCCAGAAGCCACACGCCAAGTCCAGAGCTCGGGAAGTTGGTGTGGAGCTCGATCCATACCCTGGCGAGTTGGGGGGGGGCCTTGGAAGATCCGACTGGCCAGCGTCCGCTCGTCTTGCACACCCTGGACCCGACCGTTCCGTTAGTTGGCGAGCTATACTGCTCCTGGATAGAATCCGTCACCGTCGCAGCGCCGAGGACGAGCAAGCAAGGCCATGTGTCTCTTCCATACGCGAGTTATACAACTGGCTAGGCCACCAAGCCTAGCCTACCTTATTCGATCGGCCAGCTATCGGAGCGCCGTCATCCTGCCCCAAATCCCCCTCCCTTCCCGGTCAGGGGCGCCTACGTACGTAATTATGCTTCTTGTTAGCGAGTTACACATCTATCCTCTCCCTTTTCATCCTCCCATCTCCCTATTCTCATCCCGTAGTGTCTTAAGCTGTCGCTCAAAGTCCTTGTTGATCCACTCCCAGTACTGCTGCCACACCGGGTTCTGCACCGTCGGCTGCTGCCCCTGGCTCTGGGCGGCCGCACCACCGGCGCCGCCCGCCGTTCCCGCTACTGTCGTCTTCGTCTTCTCCGCTAGGAGAAGCGACACCCGGAGTACGCTCTTGACTGCCTCCTCCTGCTTTTCTACCTCCTGCTTCACCGCTCCGTCCCTGAGTTTCGTCGATAATGTCTTCCTATAGCACTCCGCCACCGTGTCCAGCCGCCGCGTCGTCTCTTCTGGGTCGATGACGATCAGCTTGCTCAACATCAGGTTGCAGAGCGATCGGATGTCGTTGTCGTCGCGAAGGCCGGCGATCACTCGGTCGTAGAACTCCAGGGAGCTCACCCGCGAGAACGCCGTTTCCATGAGCGCGTACAACGTCTCGTAGGCACTCTGGACGTCTAGTCAGCAAACTAACTGTCCCTGCACGTGGCCATCACGACACGGGCCCTTCAAGGTGTACTTGCCTTGCGAACTTCCAATCCGTCATCCACGAGATGTTTGAATGGCCCCATCTGAACCTCCCGGATGAGCTGCGGCTTTATGACCGACTCCGTCATCACGTAGGGGATCAATTCCCCGAGATGCGGCAAGATCAGGTCCGGTTTGTTATGTGCTGCCGAATTCAGCGTCGTCATGCCGAGTCGGCGGATTTCCATGTTCTCGTCGCTCAGAACCGTCAGGAGCATCTCGACTAACGCCGTCTTCAACATCAGATCGAACGACTCGTCGCTGTCCGGCAACGTATACCGTAGCGCCTGCACGGCCACGCCCCGGAACACGGGCGACGGGTCTTTCAGGAGTTCCTGGCAGCATAAGTGTCAGATTTCTTCGAAATTCAAAAATAAAATTTCTCTTGGCGGAGAGAGAAAATTAAAACGAAGGAAAAGGGACTACGGGGACCTACTTGGAGTTTGGGGATATAGGTCTTGGGCTCCATTATAGCCAGTCGCCCAATGCACTCAGAACAAATTGCCTTGTTGTCGTCGAAGCGGGAAGCCGTGAATAAGAGTTGCCAGATCTCCTTCTCGTACGAACTTATATCGGTAGACGACGCGATGGCTTGGTGAAGAATCTCGCGGGTCGATTGGAGGAGCAGGTACTGCTGGCTGCCTGGCTGTTTGATCGCGTCCAGTATCGTGGGTAAAAATACCGAGATATTGCCGGCACCAGCGCGGCCGAGAGCCACGGCGGCGGACACCGAGACCTTGTCTGGCTCGTCGTGGAATTGGCCCAAGAAGATCGAGGGTTGTAGTCGAGACTTCGGTCCCAGTCGGAGCCCAATCTCCCCCAGGATGGCCAAAGCGAGGCTTTGTCGGGCAGTATCCGGTGGTGATAGCTTGCTAGACTTGTTAAGCTCGTCAATGAAACTATCAACGGTAACGCCGACCTGGCCCCCGCTGGCAACGAACAACGCGCCCGCCACCTTGCCTACCACCGTAGGGTCGCCCGCTACGCCAACTCGCAGGACGCCTTCCATTAATGACTTGCCCATACCGCTTTGCCCGATAACCGTAACCAGGGTTACGAGCGAGTCTAGTACTAGACCGGCGATATTCTTCTTCAGAAGCTCGCACAGGGGCTCGATAATTTTCGACGACGAGATGAGCTTGGGGTGCTCAGACTGCAGCTGGGAAATGACTAACAGAGCCGGGCTCAAGAGGTAGGTTTCGTTAGCTGCGATAACGGGTAGGATGGCGGCCGCGATATCGTTGGCCGTGTTGGCTTGGATGTGCCCCTTGGCTACCGGGCTCATGATCAGGTGGTTCAAGGCTTGGATACTGGCTGCTCGAAGGGCACGATTCGTCTTCCGCAGCTGAACGCAGAGTTCTAATGCTACATTCTGCGTCCATGCAGGCTCGAAACTACCCGGGGCCGAAGAATGCGCCGCAAAGTTGTCGATCGCGCGCACGGCGTACAGGCGCGTCGTCTCATTTCGGAGGCGATCGAGGAGCAGATCCAAGGCAGCCTGGCGCTTGCCTGCGGAGAGCAGGGCAAGGCCCTCCGCCGAGGATGTCCTCGAGACGAGCGTCCCAAGCGCCTGGATGGCTTTCTGTCGCACCTCCGTGTCGGCGTCATTTGCCGAGGCACGATCTAGTATGATCTCGTATAGCTTATGTAGTTCGGGCTTGTACTTCTGGATAGTGAGCCTAGCCCGAGGAGGGGTTATGGCCTTAACCAACTCTTCTGCCGTGCGGATCGCCTCACTAGATATCTTATAAAACCTGTCGCGGACCGCCGACACGACGCCGGAAACTATCTTTTCCAGGTACGGTTGGAATAAGCTTGACGAGTGAGTCTTGACTATATCACTAGTAAAGTGAAGGACCGCCACGCGTAGCGTAGTAGCAGTTGCGGATACGGCGCCTCCCGATAAGGCGATAGACGATGAGCTGCCGCCACCGGTGATGCCCTTGGTAACATCAATTATTGGCTGCATGACCTGGTCAAAGTAGTCGGACAAGCCCCCGTGCTGGACCAGAATCAAATCATCTAGTAAGTTGATCACGGCTTGCTTAGTGGCAATCTGTTTACCTTTCAGGAGTTTGGCTACCGCCTTGACGACTTGTGGCGTCAATTTGGAAAGATCGGCGCGGGGGCCAGTTGATGGGACAGCTTCGCGAGTAGGCGACGTGAGACCAGTGGCTCCCAAGTAAGGCGCCTTGTTGGTGTACACCAGACTACCACTACTCTTCCGCCGACGTTTTCGGTTACCTCCGAGAGTATGCAAGAGTTCGTCGTCGGCTGAGATGGCCGCAATGACGCCTTCGCCGGTCTTTCGAATCAGAAGTGCTACGGTCCCGATAATCTCCAAACGAACGCTCTCTTCTCGTTCGTCAAATCGCTTCACCAGCGGGGTGGCAATTTCGCGATATAGAGTACCCTTTTCTAGCAGGTCTGTGCTTCGCGTAGAAATCAGCGTGTATAATGCCTTCGCGGCGCACCTACGGACCTTCCAGCTTGAGTCGTCGTCGTCGTCAAAGCCAGTATCGTCCTCGAATTCGTCGTCCGGATCGGCGTCTTCGTCTTCGTCCGCATCCTCGTCTTCTCCACCCATCTCCTCGTCCTCGTCAACGGCGTAATTGGGGTCATACTTCAGGTAGCGCAGACATGCCGCGATGACCCCATCCGTGTAATCTCGCATCTGCAAGCCGCATGATGCCAGGAATGACTCGAGTGCAACCAGGGCGGCTTCCCTAACCTCGTTGAACTCGGGGTTTAGCTGGTCGTTTCCTTCTTCTAACGCTTCGAGCTGGTTCTGTAACTCCTCCTGGCTCAGGGGAGACAAGACAAATGCGACCAGTTGCGGGATGTATTGTCCGAATTTGAACGGAATCGACCGAGCTAGCGAACCCATCATGGTAATATAGAGACGGCGCATAATGGGGTTTATTTTCGGCGTATTTAGCGCCTTCTGGATCCTTGTTACGAACCCGTCGAGAACATCGCCGGTGAGGAAGGGCGCAAGAATGGCAATCGCAACGACAGCGCGTTTCTTCACGGAAGAAGGCGTCTCCGTCTTCTCCAATACTTGAATGACCACGTCTTGCAGCTTCTCGACTTCGAGAGGCTTCAGCATAGGGCCAAAGCATCGAACGACTTCGATAAGGACGTCGATAGACTCGGCACTGGTCTTCTCTAGTATTCCAGTGTTGCTCTTCTGTGGAGTGGCGCTGGCGGCCGAATAGCCCAGAATACGCGGGATGAGGACGCGACTGATGATGTTATAGGTGTCGATCACCTCTCGAGAGGGAGTTACTCCGTGCATGGGCTTCGGGAGCGAAGAGAGAGCGGCACGAAGAGCGAGGGAAGGTATGGAATCGTCGACCGAATTCTTCATTTCCATCGTGCTTAGCTTGTCGAGTGCCGGGGACAGGACGGTGATCGGAATTTTGGCGATCAACGGGCCCATGCTGTAAGACGAGGTAAGTTATTAGCCGGAGTCTGCGTGACGGCTAAGCCCAGGCGACGCTCCTACCATTTCACTGCCAAATTCTGCACCTCTCCATTCTGATCATCCAGGGCCTTGATGACAGCATCCACAAGACGGGAAGAAGTGTTATAATCATGTCCCAGAAAGTCGGCCTTCTGTTTCGTTAAGATCTGATGGAGGTCGTTCAATGACATAAACCGGAAATCGGGGTCCTGGTCAGACAGCCTTCCTAGGAGCTGGTTGATGGTCTGGAGATTCGGGTTATTCACGGCAGCGGAGGACGCCATGGTGATGCGAATGTCGAGCGCGTTGTCGGGGTGTCGGGCCGAGCGGAGGAGAGGGGGAAACTTTCGGAGGCCTAACGAGAAAATTCGCGTGAGTCTCGTATCAGCAACAGCTGGGAGATCGCAGGAAGAATGCCATCGAAGCAGGTGAACATGCGGAAACGGATAGTATAGAAACAGATTTGTTCGTATCGTCTTCCAGGCAGGCTTACTCCGTGTTATTGTGGTTTAGTGATGGTAGACGGTGGGGTAAGAGGAGCAGCCAGGGATGCCAGCAGGCAACGAGCCGTTCGAGACCCTAGATGTGATGCTGATGCCGACGAACGCCGCGCGTGGGTCGATCGCGTACCAAGACCCCTATCGACGCCCTCGAGCAGCCCAACTACTGTCCCCGAGATGCTCGGGCTCGGTAGATAGATACCTGACGACTTGGGCGGCAGGCGGCCTAGGCGACGCGGAAAGAAAGTACGAAATCACCAAGAATTGTTCGAGGTCAGAAGCATGCTATTGGCGATACTTCAGTTGTGGCTGGAGGAGAGGGCGGGTTGGGAGAAGAGAGGTAGCAGGCAGATAGCGAGAGGAGAGAGGGGGAGAGAGCGCGAGGCAACGATATCGACGGAGTCGACGGCTATAGTGGGGTTCAAGCTTCTCCTTCCCTCTCTCAAACTGTGGTGCCTTCGACAAATTATTTCATTCAACAGGCGCCATTGGAGGGGCACCTATTGTGGCTTGGACGTGGCGAGGGCAAGTACCTGTGGCTGTGCAGATCCTGCTCCCTGATAACTCGATATCTTCAGTTATGCGGTCTCCAAGATTATACAGAGATGCGTCATGAGGTGCCTACTTCTATATATGTAAATCATGTACGTTAGGTATCTACCTAGGCCATCTTTTAAGACATTGCGTACCTAGAGGTTGATAAAACCTAGGTATCACCCAGAGGCACCCTGTCTCTAGGTATGTGTTCCGCGGTGCCACAGACTCCGAAGGCGGAGCGGCAGACGGCGTAGGCGCCCGCTTCCTCGTGATGATCAGTATGAGAGCATCCGTTGTGGAACAAGTGCCGGTGCTTGATCGTGAGAGACGGCCACATCTATCTCTGTTGTTAGTCATTCTCGGCAAGAGTGATTGATCAATCACAGTTCCTTGGTAGAGCCGCCGTCAGGACCGGGACAACCGTGAAGGTCCGGAACATAACCGATGGTACCTTGAAACACCCATGACACGAAGATACTATCCAAAACTATATTATTGCTGAATACTTTATAACATGCAGCTTGGGTCAGGAAACACCATTAACACCGGGCAAGTGTCTCAAAAATGGCTTTGTCGACCCCCTGAAATGCCCTGGCCATTGGTGGTACTGAACCTTTTCCAGCTTTCTGGAACGGATCCGAAGGATAGTTATAGCAACCAAAAAGGCTCCGATCCCAGTGATGACGGCGCCTAATAAAGATAATCAAAAGGAGCGTCGGTCAAGTGTACCGGAAAGTCCATAATCAGCACACACTCACGGCTGATTCACTGCCTGTATACACGTCACATTGACCCACGAGAGGTCAATTAATTAGCAAGCGAGTTCAGAGCCTCGCACATATAAATGCTTCTCCTTGCTCATCCTACTCTTCCTCTTCTTATTTCCCTATAATACCATCTAGCATCCTCTACCAACTAACACGGTTGTTCTATAACTACTTACCAGGTCGCCTAACGCTAACAAATCACCGCAAGATTCTGCCCATCTGGGGAACCCACCTCACCCCATCGCTCAAAATGTGCCCAATACCCATGGAAGTTCAGAGACTTATTGACAGCTGCCACAAATTCAATAGCATTCGCTGGGAAGTAGACGATAGGGTAAAAGACAAACGATTCGGGACCGCGGAGGACAGGAACAGCATCGCAGCCAGAATCGCCCTAGACCAAGACGGCCTCTCCCGCTACAAGAATCTCTTCACGATCGTACGGGGATCAAGATTTGTGATGAGCGCATATGAACCACGCCATGAGCCGCAAGAGTGGCCGGAGGTCAAGAGCGAGTACGAAGAGCTCATGCAAGTTGCCCCTGGCCTTTTCAGCCTCTACAATGGATACGCCGACAAGTTGGGCATTAAGCCAGTGTTCAGAGTAGCGTTTCCTTAGGGTCAGCGCAATGGTGCACAGAGATGGACGTTAAAGACGGAGACAGACTCGGGTAGTTCCCCAACATTACACTTTCGTTAGCCATGGATAACGATGGGGACGCCCCGAGATATTAGCTATTTGAATTCTCCAAGGTTCACAACTTGGGAGCCTAGTTGAAAAGTCTCTTGACTGATCGCTAAAAGAAGCAAGCCATACTCCCTTTCCGTGAAGTTCTAGTCTACCTACGCCCTCGGCGATCTTTATCGATATTAGCTACGGTTACCCCATGTTTATCTAGGCATCTGGCATATCGACCAAGCAATCAATCCCGGAGTTGTGCTAGACGACTCTGTGGTTTGGCCCAAAAAGTGCGTCAAGTAGCTGGGGTTGCTACCTAGGTACATTGTAACAACTTACAATCAGAAAGACAGACAGTCAGTATTTTAGATTTCGTAGATCCGTGATCTGTTACCGTGTAAGCTCTACATATCATTCGGAAAGAGTAACGGCCCTGAATCACCGGGGATATAAACCACCAAACGTGGCAACATTGCAGGGCAAACAGAGCCAGCGGTTATATATATATCAGAGGCCTCCCTCCCTCCATTAAAATGTAGCAGCTCCTATCTATCCGTATATTTACATCCCCATCGTTACCTTCTCAGCATTATCCACTTCAGAAACAACGTATCCGCGATATAATACCACTTAATCACCAAACACAGCCCGGTTTGCCTTCTCTGCCTCCCATCTGAACAAGTTGGCAAGCGCAAATGTCGGATACCGTTTCTAAGCAAGAGGCCCCGAAAACCCCGCCTCAACAGGATGGAGGCAAAGCTACGGATAACAACGACCCCCCGAGCACACCCAAGCCTCCCGGACCTGTACGAGATCCCATCAGCCCACCTCCTGAGGTTATAGAGGCCTCGGAACGGCTCCAAGAAATTGTGGCAGATAGCGGGAACAGCAACGAGAAAACCGGTGGCCAATGATGGTTGGTGGGGCGGAGTCAATTACAAGAGAGAGGAACGGCAGGATTATGGTGGTGAGGACAGGGTCTGCGAACCATTTCGGAAACAAGAACAATAATAGAAATTCTTCAACACGCATCGCTAGAACGTAATGTGACGTGGCCAATACAAAAATTCCACATGTTTTTCGAATCAATCAACCTGAGGCAGGGCTATCTTGATGTCGCAGCTTGGAAAATCCGTATTGGAGTTATTAGACAGCGCGAAGTTTGCATATCTTCATCGCCTTGTTATAAAAACCTCTGCCATGGACGGATGGATATGAGCCAAGACGGGGAAACCCTTCGGATAGGAACTGCTCCAAAGGAACTGCCCTACCGTAAGGTCTCCTACGAAACGGCAACAGTCGCCGACGACCGCAACTTAGCGTTAACGACAGTCATCAGCAGCGGTAACAATTGTTGCGTCAGCTGTAACTTGCTGTAGCCAGCTGGAGGGCGGCTACTTGCGGAAGATCAGGGCGGCTGCTGTGGTCTAAGGAAAACAAGAGGAAAGCAACAAAACAAGAAACAGACAATTTGACCAGAAACAGGAAGTAATAACAGGTAACCGAGGGTCGTCGGTGAGGTCCATCTTGAAACTATTTAGGGAATAGCTCTACTACTAGCAGGCGACTCATACGGCGTTGAAGGCTAACCAAATTTTGAACAACAGCTTTTCTCGTTTTGATTGTTGGTGTAGAAACGGTCTTGGAGATATGGGTGTGGCCCGCACTTCCATAGTCCATTGCTGTTGGTCAGAGATCTGTTATCGCCGAGGAGGTTAACGATATCTCCCATAAGCAGGGACGAGTCAGAGGTTGTTTATTTCTACTGAAATTTACGTGAATCACGGTCCAGAGCATTCCCTCGGTTCTTATCCCTTATAAGGGGCTCCTTACGGCCCCTAGCACCCTTTCCATCACAACGCTCCTATTACAACATTCAACGCTGACACGTAGAAAAGTCTACTGTGATAAATTTTCAGCTTGCGTCCCCCCCCATTCCCTAAAAAGGACCCCCCTGCCAATTTCTTGAAATCCGTTCAACCTTTTCTGGTCGGATCAAGAATTAAAGGCTCGTATCTACTTCCTCCAGGCGTGGGGTCAGCCTGCCCAACCCCCTTCATCCTTACGCTCTCAGAACTAACCTAGGGCGCAGACCTCACAATCGACGAGACAGGAAACTCACTGCTACCGATCACAGAACCATGGAAGAAGAACGCAGGGCGCAGCTACTCCAAGCGCTGGAGGAGGCGCGAGTAGCGGAAGCGGAGACAGAGCGCGCCGTCAGGGAGATCACCGCCCGCAAGCTGCAGTGGGAGCGGATGCTTCGCGAGGCTACGCACGCGTTAGAGGTGGCTAAGAGGAATACTGCGAATGCCGAGCGCGAGCTCGGCAACCTAACCAAACCTAAGACTAGAAAACGGGGATGAGCCGGATGTAGGGGGAGGTGCGTAGGCGCCGAGGCTTCACCCTCACGGGGGCAGGCAAAAGGGGGAAACACCGCGGTACACGCGATGGCCATGTCTCCTACTGTCTTGTATGATTAGATCCTGCTGTGCTGCCACGATGCACTTAGGTGTGGATCTCAGCCTTCCCACATGTTCCGGGAGACTTGAATGCCAACCACTAAAACCCATACCCTACTCGATCCCCGAATATACAGCCTGGTTTTGTATTCGGAACGCCGAAAGGCTACGCAGTTCATCATCCCACGCACCATATTAGATTCAAGGGGTTACACCTCTAGGAATTGGGATGATTCTCAGGTAAGCTAACCGCGAGGCTAACTATACGCCTGCCCCTCTACGCTACCGGCACTTCACACATGCGTGATACCCAGACCTGGATCGCAGGCGCACGCATGAGCCGAATCCGCGCGTGTACGTCCAACACCAGCGAACGCGCCATCACGAACTTCGACCATCGATTTCGCACCGACTCACGTCGGGGCAGTGACTCGGAGCGACCATGCCAGCTCGCCCGGGAGTCCTTCACGGCACCGTGAAGGGGAGTAATAACAGCCTATCTATAAAAAAGGGGTCTGCCCAACCCTCTGACTCCAGAAGCCCAGCCCAGCCCAACCGCGCACGCCATGCACGACCTGCCGGCGCTCGCCGAGAGGCAGAGTCGCCTGTAAAACTATTACTACCGTCGCACTGCTACCATGAACCCGGACGCGCCGCCCCCGCCCCCGCACCCGCGGCGCCGGGGCCGGGAGCGGCGCGCAGATCTCGCTGCAGCATTTTTCGCCGCGGCAGCCCGCGCGCCGGCATTCCGCGGCCCGCCAGCTCCCGGGGCGCCGCTCGTCGTGATCCCGGAGTCGCTGTTCCCGGCGGTGGCGGCGCTCGGCGCGATCGACCCGGCGCTCGGCACGTGGCTGCGGGCCGAGCTGCCCGGCAAGTCGCGCCAGCAGATGCGGCTCGTCGTGCTCGGCCACGTCGGGCGCATGTGGCCGCGGCTGCCCCCCTGGGCGCGCTGCGCCGTCACCGACAGCATAGTCCTGGCCGACCGCGAGATCTCCGCCGAGGCGGCGCCGGGCGGCGCCGCACGGGCTGTCTAGTCTCTTCCCCTCCCCCCCAACCTTTTTTTTCCGTTTAGGAGAAAGAGACGAGGAGTGTGAGAAAGGGAGAAAGGGGACTAGAATGTGGATGAAAAAAACAAAAAAGGGTAATAGCAAGAGAGGGGAGGGAGGGGGAGTAAACTCATGGATTAGGGGAAAGGCAGGGGACTGCGTGGATGGAAAGGAAACGGAGGAAAGGGAGAACCGGGACGTATCTCCCTATGTGGGTCTGACGATGAGGGGTACCTAATCATTGACGAGCCTCGCCAGCGCTCGAATGATCTGGGGACGGAAAGCTGGGTGTTATTGTTAGCGTAGCCTCATACCTGTCTAACTACACTACGCTGTTTCTACCAGGCCAGAGGCACCAGTAACCACCGGGCACGGCTCGTCTAGATTTCTGCTCACAGATACCCTAGTAAGTAGGTACATGATCTCTGTTTTCTCTGTCGAGCAAGCCCGCGACCTAGAGGCTCGAGCCCAGACGCCAGAGATTATCTGCCCGTCGCGCTCAACAACGCGATGTGTCTCTAACCGAGCAAGTGATATACAATTCGGGTTCCCTTTCCCCACGACAGTCAGCCCTCTTTTCCTCTCCTCGTTAGGGCCTGCCTTCTTAAACCTCGCCTCCTTCGCTGGCGTTCCTATAACTGAACCTGCTTTTCGACAGCTTCCCCACGTCGCCGATGCTTCTCTCCCACACCTTGTACTTGTCCTGGTAGTAGTTCACCCACTCTTCTGTCGACATCTGGCCCTCCTTCTGGATCGCCACCAGCTGCGGCGCCAGCGTCACGAGCTTACTTCTGTACGTATCTATCCCGATGTACGTGCCCTTGAGCCACCGGCTCCCGCTCTCCGCCGAAAACCGTCGCCGCCCGTGCAGGACGCGTAGATTGTCGAACAGGACGCACTCGCCTGGCTGCAACTTGTACTCGTACACCCACTGCTCATCTTCTAACAGCTGCCGCATCTTGGCCGTCGCCTCAAGCCATTTCCGGTACATCTTGATGCCATTCTTCGTAAATTCGAGCCTCTGGTTGCTGTCCTGGAAGGGCGGCGACCAGTAGACCTTATAGGAGGTCGTCAGGATTGGGCGCGAGAATTCGTACCAGTTCCCCTGCTTCTTGTAGTGGTACTTGAGCCACTTATGTTTAAGGATGTTTGCCAAGGCTGGAGGGCCGATGCCCATGAGAAAACCGGCCCTGTAGCTGTCGGTGAAGATAGACTCGCCGCCCTCGCACGAGTTTTCGATGCAATGTAGGAGCTGGATGCGGGGCGGATCCCGCAGGTACAACATATCCTGGTGCAGACCGAGAAAGGAGCTAGTGTAGGCGATGTTTTCCGCGTGCGGTTTCGAGCGCACGTCCCAGCTCTTGCCGTAGAAGGTCTCCTGTGTATGCCCGATCTTGTTGGCAATGGTGATGACCGACTCTTCGGACGGGGGTACGTTACGTAAGAAAAGCAGTCCGTGGGTATGAAGGTGGTACAGGCCGGAGAGGAACCCTTGCTCGCTGGCCATCCAGTCATTGTAGTCGATGACGGGACGGTCACGCTCCATGGCTGCCCTGTCCCACAGAGTTAAGAAGGGTAACGTGAACGGAGCAAAGGCGTGGCCTGGTTTGAAGAAGGATGCGACTTTGGCGGGCGAGTAACGAGAGACATGGGTGCCGGAGGTGAGAAAATCGTTCTCCCAGCTCACCTCCAACCCGCCGTCCTCGGTCTTACGCGTACTCCCGACGGGAAGGTCGAGGGGCACGTCCAAAGTGCAGAAATTCTTCTGGCCCGAGTCGGGGTCCACGCATTTGTCGCAGGTGCACGAATCGCGCAACCAGTGGCGATCCAGGAGGACAGGGTCGTCCTTTTGCGAATGGGTGAGGAGAATGGTGGTATTTACGGTGAAATCGGGGAGACCGCTACCATGGCTAGGCGGGCTAGAGTCGGGTTGGCTGGAATTAAGCCGTTCCGTCGGCTCTGGCGAGGGAGAAGGTGATGGCGAAGGGGGGAGGGAAGAGAGCTGCTCGCCGCCGCTGTAACAACGGGGACCTTGAAGAACATTTTTCAGCTGATGTCTCGGGGCTATCGGGGCTGTGCGTCTACCCCATATCACCGGCGACGCCCGATGAAGATAGCGGCCAAGGGAGGGCACGCTCGAGTATGCGTGGAGACCCTTGAACATGGTGGCCAACTGCAGAGGAAGAAGTAGCTGGCGAGCGCCAGCGAATATAAGGGGACGAGAGAGACGACGAGGGAGAGGATGAAAAAGAGGACTCGGGCTTGGTGGATCCGATTGCGATAGTGAAAATTCCGATTACGTAAGTGGACGGTCGACCGGATCGATCCATCGGACGCATCCGACAAAGATGTCTGGCACCCAATCAAACGGTGGAGCGGGCTGCTGGAGGAATGATCCCATTAACCGAGCTATTCACTTAACGGAATTATACACCAATAAAGAGAAGGATTTGCCCCTGACGCCAAATAGTAGGCACGGTTTATTTGCCCCGGGACATTCCAACCATGGGCTATACGCACTATGGGAGCTGTGGGCATGCGGACGTATATCGAGAGAGAGGTGGAGGGGAATTCAAATACAAGTATACGGGTGCATCTATCCCGCCCTGTGCCATGTCTCATATACCAGGGTGTAGGTATTGTTCCCAGGGTTGTGCGTGCCGGAGCCGGCCCTATCGGTCGGTGTCGGGGGAGCCGTCTGGAGGGAAAGACACCGCCGAATACAACTCAAGAGACGTATGCCTGGGGGCCAGAGGGATCAGCGACGTTCTCTTTGTTTTGCGGATGCCCCGTTGGTGTCTTCGCCCCTTCAAATGCTTCTGCCACTGATCTGCCGAGCTGACAGAAACTCCACACGTATTGCATGTCTCAACCTTCAACGTAAGCTGTTCGGGGCTGCTACTCGCCCTGAAGGCCGCTAGGACCTCGCCGGCTCTACTGGACACTTCGGCTGGGTCAGGTAAGGGTTGCCCACTGAGAAATGTTCGCAAGAGCCGCGCCGCTGGCTCGAGTACGTCAGCCGAGAAGCTGTCGACATTGGAGCTGTTTAGTAGAAATAGATAGTCCAATGCATCGTGATCTCGGAGCATGTTGATGGTCTTGTGTCGGATCCATCGCAGCTGATGTCTTGCGTATTGTCGTGTCCCGGTCCTGATTCTTTCAAGTCCGGCTTCTTTCCGTCGGGTCCTCTCCTCTGGACTCGCACCGTCCTCTTCGGAGTCGAGGAAAGGCTCCATCTGTCTATACCCGATGGACTGCCAGATCCCTCGGGTAAGGTTGACGACCTCGCCTTGCTCGGATCGAGCTTTCCGACTGTTATGCAGGGCTCTCACCTCGGCTATGAGTCCTCTCTCGATCATCTTGTCCACTCTCTTATCGAGACGCGACTGTAACACTTCGGGGTCCGTATGCACCCAGAACATTAGTGCCTGCCAGGGGTCTTTCTCCGGATCCGGTGCGGCTCTGGCCTGCTTCTGCTCGGCGTATATATCTGACGCTCGTTTGCCGGTAGAGAGGAATATCTGCAGAGATCGCCTGATCTTGCGTCGATCTCCGGGGTGCCATCGATCCGCCATGGCAGGATCCACCTCTCGAAGGCGTTTCAGCATTAGATCTGTAGGTGCGTTTAGGATAGAAAACTGTGTTAGGTGCTCTTCGTCGGGTTGTGCTGGCGAGGCCTCTTCCTCGTACAGCGAGCCGAGAATGCTGTCCTCAAAAAGCAGAGCATGGATGTAGTAATGAGTTCCTCCGACCACGATGGGGAGCTTTCCTCTGCTTCGGATCTCGCAAATAAGCCTGGCGGCCTCGCGCGCAAAGATATCGGCGTCCCAGGTCGGCTCACGGGGATCGATCGTTGCCAGCAGATGATGCGGAACGCCCCGACGCTCTTCCACAGGAAGCTGGTTCGTGATGACTGGCAGGCCCTTGTACATCTGCATGGCATCGGCATTGATGATTTCGCCGTTAAACCGGCGCGCCAAGTCTACGGCAAGCTACGACCGACATTAGCCCGAGCAGGACGGTAGAGAGCGGGCTCTTCGTCGGGAGGAAACCAACGTCTGATTTTCCCGTGCCGGTCGTACCAAAGATAGCCACGAGGGGCTCTCGAGGAGGACCCGCGGTGGCCATCCTCCGCACATTCCTACCGAGAAAGTGCACGATTTGCTGTCTCCGTATCATAGGCCAGGAACGATCTCATCGGTGGAGACGATCGGATAGCCCGTAGGTCGTATGGAGAAGAGAAAATGCATGCTTCTCTAGTTATTACGCAAGGGGAAATGTGGCTCGGCACGAGAATGATGAGAAAAGACTTAGGTGAATGCCCCCAGTCTTCTCGGGACAACGACAAAAATATTCAAAGGTTGTTCAAAGAGCATCGCAAAGCCACTGGAGATATTCTATCTAACCAGCAAGCCGCACCTCGGCCAAGGTTGGGTGTGGCTGTGCCCGCTTACAGCGGGACTCGGCGACTTTACGTGTACTCATAGGTACCCGGTACTAATCCTAGTCTTACCTCTTACAGGTACCTACCTAAATATAATAAGTCCCCCCTACACTGCTCTAGGTACCTACGTATAGCAGGTACTTGCCCTGAGAGGTACCTTTCGACTTCGTTCCCCTCGTGCTCTGGCAGGTATGTGTCGGGCCTAATGCTACCTAAAGTACATCGGTGGGTAGGTACCTAGGTATATTAGAAATCGGGATCTGTACGTACATAGGTACCATAACTTCCATAGAGGTACCTACCCACCTAGGTACCAAATACCCGTGCATATGCATTGCTCCGACCGACAGGTGAGAGGTCACGTGGGCATGCGCGGATGAGGGATGCTTACCTAACTCCGCTCCGTCGCATTATGGACACATAGTTCAATTTGGGGGGATTTTTGATGCCAGATTTATCTCGCGACTTACTAAATCCTCTCCTTCTTTTCCCCCGACAGAACCCCATCGCGACGACCCTTATATCAACGAGGGCCTTTCGTCGCTTCGCTTCACCCTTTTTTCCTTTATTTCTTCTCCTTTCTCCCTATAATCTTTCCTATTTCTCGCACGCCGCCACCATGAGTAGCCGTGAGTCTCCCTCATCTGCCTGGCCTTCCCGCGCTTCGCCCTCGGTCCTCTGGGGGCTTGCGACGCGACCGAGTCGCCGCCATTGAGTCCCGAAAGCAGCTAACTTGGCCCCATCAGTGCGGTTCCTCGATCTCGTTAAACCCTTTGTGGCTTTCTTGCCCGAGGTTCAGCAGCCGGAGACCAAGGTCCCGTTCAATCAGAAGTTGATGTGGACCGGTCTGACGCTGCTGATCTTCTTGGTCATGAGCCAGATGCCTCTGTACGGCATCGTATCCTCCGACACCTCGGATCCCCTATACTGGCTGAGAATGATGATGGCGAGTAACCGGGGAACCTTGATGGAATTGGGTATTACGCCGATCATCTCTTCCGGCATGGTCTTCCAGCTCCTCGCTGGCACCCACATGATCGATGTCAACCTTGACCTCAAGTCCGATCGTGAACTCTACCAGACGGCCCAGAAGCTTTTCGCTTTCATCCTCTCCGCTGGCACCGCCACTGTCTACGTCTTTACTGGCCTCTATGGTCGCCCCTCCGACCTGGGTGCCGGCATCGTCTTCCTCCTTATTCTGCAGCTCGTCGTGGCAGGCATGATTGTCATCCTCCTCGATGAGCTGCTACAGAAGGGCTATGGGCTGGGAAGCGGTATTTCCCTGTTCATCGCGACCAACATCTGCGAATCCATCATGTGGAAGGCCTTCTCCCCTACCTCTATCAACACCGGCCGCGGTCCCGAATTCGAAGGCGCCGTCATTGCTCTCTTCCACCTCCTGATGACCTGGCCCAACAAGCAGCGTGCTCTCCAGGAAGCCTTCTACCGCCAGAACCTACCCAACATCATGAACCTGCTCGCCACTCTAGCTATCTTCGCTGCCGTCATCTACCTCCAGGGCTTCCGCGTCGAGATTCCTGTCAAGTCTAACCGCCAGCGAGGCGCTCGCGGCTCGTACCCCGTCCGCCTCTTCTACACCTCTAACATGCCCATCATGTTGCAATCTGCTCTGTCCTCCAACATCTTCCTCATCAGCCAGATGCTGTACTCTCGCTTCTCGGAGAACCTCCTCGTCCGCATGTTCGGCGTCTGGGAGGCCAAGGACGGATCCTCTCAGCTTTCGGCCGTCTCCGGACTCGTCTACTACATGTCCCCCCCGCTCAACTTCCGCGACGCTCTCCTCGATCCCATCCACACTGTCGTATATATTGCCTATATGCTTACCGCATGCGCCATCTTCTCTAAGACCTGGATCGAAGTCTCTGGCTCGAGCCCGCGTGACGTTGCCAAGCAGCTGAAGGAGTCGGGTCTCGTCATGGCGGGCCACCGTGATCAGAGCATGTACAAGGAGCTGAAGCGCATCATCCCTACGGCCGCCGCCTTCGGTGGCGCGTGCATCGGCGCGCTTTCTGTTGCCAGCGACCTCATGGGAGCTCTAGGCTCCGGCACCGGTACACTTCTAGCCGTTACGTAAGTTCAATTTCCTTCCCGCCATAGGTAACGGGCGCGACGAGATTTTTCTTTCTCTTGCTAATACGCATTCTGAATCAGCATCATCTACGGGTACTTCGAGATCGCAGCCAAGGAGGGCGAGCTAGGAGGCATGAAGGGGATGATTATGGGGTAAAATCAGTCGCTCAACTTCATAGATGGGAAATCCTACTCATTGGCTGCTGCGCGACATTTTCGGGTGCACCGTTGTTCCGCGCCGCGTGTAATACCAAAGGAATATTTTTCAAAAAGAGAAAAGTCACATGTGGGTTCTCACCGGGGCGGCGGAGCTTGGAAAAAAAAAAGCCATCAACGGTGGGCTGAAGCGCTTCTCTGCCATGGACCCCTCGTTGAGGGGAGCTCCAGGACGCAGAGTGTATTAGTCTACGTACAACGAAAAAGCCACGCGGGAGTTATGAAAACACGACAGATCATTGTTACATACTATAGAATTCTCCCTACGGCTTCTCCTGTCGGGAATACGCGTCGTGGAGGCTCCCTTTAGAGAGTGAAAGGCGGACACTCTTCCGTATCTATGTTCCCGTTCAGCGCCTGAGATCGTCGGGTAGGGTGAGGAGAGAATGTTAGTCGTCTGTCTTGGAAACTAGTTAGTTACGTCCCTTGGGAAGGGTTAGCTAGGCAGCACGACGCCAATGCTGCAAGTCTACCCATAGGGACAACGCAACGCAGAGAACCCTGCTGCTTGGCGCGAGATCCTCCCGGCACTAGATTCCAATCCCTGGGACATTCGGATAGCCGGTGTGCGTAGAGCGTCACGGACGTGAGCTGATTCCACAACCAGCTTGGACGTAGGTACGTAGGCAACAGATCTAGTTGCCTCTACACTCTGCAAGGCTCGAGTTGCTCTGGTGAGAGACGTATGTGGTGTGCATGTGTGCGTTTACGCAGGAGGCACCGGGCTACAAAGGATTACGTACAGGAGCAGATGATACTCGTGGTTATAAGTATGTAGCGGGATTCGTCTGCCTCGGGGGGGGGCAGCGTCGATCCCCGCGAACGCCGTCTTTCGACAACACTCAGCGCGCTTCCGCGACGCATTGCCAGCCCATCCCGCGTCGGCCTCAGTCCGACTCGTCCGCGTTTCCCGCCCCCCATTTGCGCCGCAGGGTGCCCAGCCACTCGGAGACGCTGGCGAGCTCGCCGCCGACGCGGACGCCGCCCTCGAGCCGGCCGCCGACCCGCACGTTCCCCATCAGGCACTCGATCCACTCCTGCTTCTCGCGGCGCGGCAGGCACAGCCAGTCGTGCGTCGCGTTGCACGCGAGCCCGCGGAACGTGAATATCTTGTCGCCGCGCCGCACCCTCTGCAGGCACTCGCCGCAGAAGATGGTGTCGAGGCAGTACCGGCACGCGTACACGGGGTTCTCAAAGTCCCACTTCCGCTCGCACGGCCCGTCGCAGCCGCTCTGCACGCGGAGCCCGGGTTCGGCCTTTGCCAGCTGGCGGAGCCGAGCCCGGACCTCCTCGAGCCCCTGGGCGGCGCCCGCGCCGCCCGCGCCGTCGCCGCTCGGCGCCGACGAGGACAGGAGGCCGTCTACGTGCCCCAGCGCGAATCCGAGCTGCTCGGACAGGAGCTGCGGCCCGCGGAACTGCGCCCGCACCGCCGCTTGGACGTCGCGGCTGGCGTGCTGGGCCGCCTCCGAGTCGAAATCCAGCAGCCAGCCGAGAACGTCGGGCCCGGGCGGCTTGCACAAGAGGTGCGAGAACGCGGACAGGGCGTTGAGGTCATCCCTGCAACTCAGCAAGACCGCGGCGGCGATGCCGTACCCTTCCCGGTCGTTTTCGCTCACGTCGTCGGATAGCGCGTCCAGCCCGGAGCTCATGATCCCCTGAAGCACGTCCTCGCCCCGGCTCCGCGCTTCGCTGAGGACGTAGAAGGAAGCCAGATACGTCTTGGCCGGGGACAAGATGAACGGCAAATCGTTACCGACAAACGTCCTGAGGTCGCGGATGTGCTTTTCCCTGCCGGACGGGTTCGTCTCGGCTCGAGCGCGGTCGAAGTGGTAAGCGCTGATGAGCCTTGTCGCTTGCGGCCCGGGCCAAGAACGCGTAAATCCTGTAAACCCACTGCAGCTCTCAAGGCACCGATTCCACGAACCAATATCGGCGTCGCCGAGCACGGTGTCGTCTTGGAAATAGTGTCGGGCGGCGCCCTCGTACAACAGTAGTCCGGCCTTGACATACGATTGCCCCTGCGATTGGGCAAGAGCGATGGCGACTTTTATCTCCTCGAGAAGAAACAGGGAATCGCCGGATTCGGCAGACACGAAGGAGAACAACCTCATGATCAACTCATCGGAGGCGTCATCCGCTATGAGTTGTTGGAGGATTTCGGTTAGGGAGCCTGGCTTGCGCTTATCGTCAGGGCCGTTAGTGAGCCGGTGCCAGACCTTTGCGTAGCCCTCGTTGTGGCCGTTCATCAAGCAACTCCTGAGAAGCCGGTACAGGGCTTCTGCCTGGCTTGGCATCAAGTCGAGGACTTGATTCACGTACTTGATTGCAGGTTCCGGTTGATGAAGTTGATAGTGCCACTCAGAAAGCCGGAGGTAGATGCTGATAAGCCTTGTCTTGTTTTGTGGCATGTCGTTCTTTGCCAATCCTGCTGTCGCGTCCGCTTGGGTGCTCCTTGAGTTGCCCGGGTTACCCCCCAGGCTGATCGTAAGCCCCTCGTCACCCGATGGATCCTGACTGCTGAGTTCGATGGCCTTCTGGTACGAACTGATGGCCAAATCAGATTCGTCTCTGTGATAATATGTATCGCCTAATCGTTGATACCAGAGGGAATCGGGCACTGCCTCTTTCAAGGCATGTTTCCGACACCAATCTTCTACCATAGTAACAGTCACCTCCTCTGAACCTGAGTTCTGGGCGGCATCATCGCTCGGGGCGGTACCTCGGCCTGTATTTGGGCGACCGCCATCATCATCGAAACCGATCTGCGTTATATCAGCCCGCATTCAAAACATCTAACGGCGTCCTTGAAATGGGGGGAGGGGTAGCACGAGGGCATACCATTGTGAGATAACCATGGAGCCATCGGAAGACCTTGGGTGCTCTCCAAGAATCGTCCCGTAACCAGCGCTTAGCCAACATCTTCATGATGTCCAAAAGTACCAGGCGCTCTGGCTTCTTGTCTCTTGCCACATCCTTAACCCATTGGCTATCGCGTGGTCCGAGATGGCCTGTGACGGATTTGTCGCCTAGCCACTTCAGGAATATGCCAATTTCGCGCTTGTCGCCGAACCACATCACCCATTTGCAAATGTCCCAGTGCTTCTCGATGCCTCTGGTGTTTAGAAACAGTCTGATTAGCCCATCTCCAATCTCGCGCTTCTCCGAGGCCTTCAGTATATCGGGCCCATTCGGCGTCTCTAAATTCTTAAGGTCGTTCAGATGATCGGGAAGAAAGCTCAGCGCGTATAGGCCGAGAGCTTCTGTTTTGGGGTTTGGATCTTCCGAAATAAGCTGGAGTATGCGCCTGACGATAGTGAGATGGGCTTCGAACTCATTGACCTGGATATTCTCTTTTGCGGTATTCTTAGTGCCGGTATCGTCGTCCAGGTCATATCTGTTGATTTCGTTGGCTAGCTTCCAGAAGAATGACTGGACGCTTGTACGATCACCTTTTGTGATAGTAATCGTAGCTGAGAACCTCGGGGTCTCATCCATATTCCGAGGTTCTGTCCTCGGCTTTATCAAGCAAGCCGCCATACCATCGACGACTTCGACAGATCCATCGTCGGAAACATTAAAGATTTTGGCGTACTTTGTCCTCATTTTCTTCCCGAGTGGTTGTATGGAATGCTTGCGGAACCGGAGAAACTTATTCTGGAGTGAGCCGGAGTCGGAAAGGGGTTTCGGTTTCGGTGTGGACTTACTAGAGCAGCCTTCAATAGCTCAACAGTAAGATTGTTAAACTTGACAAATATGGCCCATTTAAGAAGCTCGTTGAGCTCGCAGATATCTTGTGGGCCCAACGCGAGTTGTAATTCGTTGATTTGGGCTTGGAGTATCGCATTCTGGTCTTCGCGGGAGGCTTCGAGCACTCTTTCTACTTGTTCCTCGGTACCATCGTTATCAACGATGTTGCGGAGGCTTTCCAAGGCGGTATTGACCTTGTAGTAGTTCCCCCTCATCTGAGTGGAGAGCTTTTTGAGAACGCTCTCCCTTATTCTCGTCGAGTCATCGTCGGATTCCTGCAGTATGTCCATCTTCTTCAGAGTGTCGTCGACGTACCCTCTGAGGTCACTCCCGTTGTGTTGCTCAACGTTGATCTCCAGATGGCGGAAGTGCGGTCGTGGCTCTAGTGAGTCCGGCCTCATAGACACAAGAACTCGAACGGAAGGCTTGGTTTGATCTATGTCCCTGATGATGTCCATCAATTGCCCCACCGCTTCTCTAGCACGAACCCCTAGGTCAGCCAACCCATCGAAGAGGAGGTAGTGCGTTGCCCGTCCCCGCGGTGAGCCAACGCCAAGTAGTTCCCAGAGCTTTGCACAGGTAGCGTCCTTCAAAAAAACATCGCTGACCTCTTCCTTGCCAAGAACTTCGGACAAAGCCTTCTCAAACGCACTGTCTTGCTCTGCTAGTTGGCAGGCCATGGCCTTGATGGCCGTATGGAGGGGCTTCCAATTTTCGTCATCTTTACCACTTCCTTTCTTATTTGAGGAGAAGAAGTAGCTTCCAATCAGTATTCGAGACGATTGCACGCCCCCGTACTGGCATTTCCCCCGGAGCTGATGGAGGATGACGGACGTGAGGAAAGTCTTGCCAGTGTTGGGACCGCCGGAGAGAAAGAGTATATTACTTCTATTGGAATCTACACCGTCAGCCCATTTTTGGAACTCGGGCTGGTGCCAAATCCATTCTCCCGTCCCGCTCGCGGCCGCTTTCCAAAGTTCGTCGCCTGCATTGGTCGATGGTTCCTCTACTTTGGTGCTTATCCCGAGCTTTTCGTTAATCATTCTTAAACGGTTTCTGCTGCCTTCCTCTCTCTTGCGCTCGTCATCCGAGTCCTTCAAGATGGTGATATTAGCATGAGTCTCTAAGATGGCTTGCTCTGTGCGGTCTGCCCTGTCGAGCAACCGTTTGAGCTGACTGTTGGAGTCGGCAGCAAGTTTCAAGATCTGAGTTCCTTGTACTTGGCTGTGCGACTGCGAGAGGGTTTTCAACCGATTCAGCTGGTCCCGGACGCCCGAGTCATCCTTGAGCAGAAGAAGCTTGGCTTTTATCTTGAGCTTCGTTCGGAACGAAGTCGACTCTCGGAGCACGATGGACAATGCGCAGATGTCGACGAAGCAGATCATCATCTCCTGTATGGCCAGTAGCAGCTCAGAGTCGAGGTTGTCGAATTGCTCCATCTGGTCGTACATCTTGAAGTGGCTCAACGTAGGACCAATGGCCTCGAACAGCCCATTCACGGCGGTATGGAATTCGTGAATCTCCTGCGGGATATCGAGGAGCAGCGAAATCGCGTTGAAGCACATGCTCGAGGCGGGGAACTGCGATAGTCTCAGCGTCCATCGTGAATTACGGCACAAATCTGTGCTGGATCCATACCGCCATGTCGGCCGCCTGCGAGGTTATCCCGCCAAACACCTGGAGACATTTTATCACGTACATGCCCCAGGCGGTCGCCTTATCGGCGTTGGATTCCGCTTCGGGCTCCCGTAGACCTAAAAGCCGGCTGCGCTCGACGGCGGCAACACAGGATTCCAGTGTGGTGGGCGGGTTCTTGCGTATGGACTTTCCGGTCTTCTTCAGGAAGTTGTCTGCGGCATTCTGCCACATCGCCTCCAACTTGTGCGCCATGTCTCCCGTCCCGCTCTCTCGACGTCCCGCGATACCTCAGGGATCCTGTCACGTAGCTGGTTCCAAGCGACGTGCCGGCCGACGGGTGGCGCGTGGAGCATGCAACGGGAGGTGTCGGAGAAGGCCCTGCATGGGCCGACTCGCCAACTAGAAGGACAGAAATGAGAGTGGAGGCCCGGCTGGCATACCTGCCTATACCTACCTATAATATAGGTGCCCATCCTGCTTAGGTAAGCTAAGTGGCCCAAGGAGCCACCAGAGTCGTATTCCTAAGCGACAATTCTCTACGCGACACATGCGAAGGCCGGGGAGCAGACGATTGCGCAAGGGTAGCAGATCGGGAAAGGAGCGGAAGATGAGCGGGTGGCGGTGACGCAGGCCACCGTTATTGCTTAGCATACCCCCTACTCCCTCACCCGCGGATCAGAGGGGTAGGTAATACTGCCACCAGCGTCTGGTCAGTAACCGCCGCAGGAATAGGGGCTGTTGGTTGGCGGAATCGCGCAGGAGAGCAGCAGGTCGCATATGAGTGCCAGGTATCTGGACAGCATTATACAAGTAGGTATGTATGTGATAGGTCTATTCGTCGCCGTGATAACTGTCTAATATCTAATACCACCTAAGTGAAACAATCTCATCAATGTCCTTGCCCCAATCATAAAAAAACCTTGAACGTAAGTCCTCCTTAAACCCCCTTCTTTCAACCAGACAGTCTCCTGCTTGGTTGGCAGGTATAAGCTCAACATCGCCTGCATCCGAGTATAGCAGTCCGTCCATGATGGAATGGTACTCCTCTACGACACGTAGTGGCTGCTCTTGGTCCTGATCACCTCGTGAATCATGTCTATTATTCACGCCATTCCTCAGGTCCTCAAGTAGCCGCTTCACGTCTTGGTGTAGCCATAAGGCTATCACAACGGTAAATTGCTTAAAAGCCAATGCATGCCCCATCTCTGGGTCGGATAGAGCATAGACAAGAAAGAAGGCAGCTCGTTGGAAACTTTGGGAGAGGGAAACAAGGGAATTGGTTCGAGAGATGACAGAGCCTGGGGAAAGACTCGGTTGCATCTGATCGCAAAGACCCAACCACGATCTGGTGTGCTCACCTGGAAAACATCGAAAGGAGAGGAGTGAAATACAGACCTTGGTGATCTTGAAGAGGCTTTCCGGAAACCACCGGTCCCGGGTATGCTCCAGGTACGTTTGCGTGGTGTAGTGAGCCAAGCGGATAATACCACTTTCCCCGTCGATAGTGACCAATCCGGCGCAGACGGATACTGTGTCGCGAGTATCCGGCATGTTGTCTTCGTCGATCTCGGACTTGCCGCTTTCTGCTGCAAGCAGTTTTTGGAGGGAGGAGGCGTGTATTGTGGGTTCAGACCAACTAATCCACGATAGAACATCCATTGCAAGGTCTTTCATGTCCGGCAACTGTCCGGCGATCCTCTCCATGACTTTCTCGTACGTGTCCGTGAGAAGTTGGCTTTTCTCGTCTCCGCCTGGCCGTTGGCTTCGGTTTCGAAGGTCCTCTAACGTGGCACGGATCGCTTTCGGTGTCATTTTAGCACGAAGGATATCCAAATGCAACTGTGCCAGCAGGAACCTAAGCCAGTATTAATATTAGCCAAGGGTGTCCCGTCTCTGTAACCGCTGCCATAAAAAAAAACCTTATATTCCGTCCACTGCTTCCGAAATGACGCTTACGATCTCCTCTTGTAACTGCGGATTGCGTTGAACGAAGTCTCGTAGCTCTCTGATACGGTGCCGTACGTATATTTTCACATCCTCCTCGTTTGCACGGATCTTCACCATCATACTCTCTTTGAATTCTCTCACAATTAAAGGAATAAACCTCGACGTCGCCATAATGTTAACTCTTTGGTGTCTCTGCAAGTGAAATATTGTTGACAGAAAACTGTCTCGGCAGGAACTCGACGATTCGCACTCATCAAGCGCATCCACGACGACGAATACTCTCGTATAGAGACTGGCAACGGATCTTAATGATTGCGAAGCCTCGTCCATTGACGGTCGCGTTTTGTTGTTTTGTTGTCGATCATACATGTCCTGGACGGCGCTTGGGAGAGGCGTCTGCCACTGGGCGAGTTGCCGAAGCAAACTCAAGATTAGGTCGATTCCAGTCTTCTCTTTGCTTTCTCGAAAGTTGAAGTAGATATACGCCATACCGATAGTCGGGTCGTTACGCAACCGAGACATGAGGTCATCAATTACGGCTGAAGTGAGGATTGTCTTTCCTGCGCCAGGAATCCCCGGGCAGAACAGAGTTTTACGGCCTTCTTCCACCCATACCTTGTATTCCGGCGATTCGAGAAACCATTTTCCAGTCCCCGGCTGCCTTCGACTTAGGAAGTCAGCCTGTTGGGAAGCATAGTCGAGTGGCGAGAGCCACTTGAGGACATCCTGACGCCGCTGATCCTTTTGTCTCTTCACCAACTGCACCAACTGCACCACCCCATCATGGATGACTTTCTGCCTCCATGCATTCAAGAGTTCAATATTCAAGATAACTCGTCTCCTGAGGTCGCAAATATCCTCGGGTTCCCAGTTTACTCGCTTCCATAATTTCTTCGCGGCGTC
The DNA here is from genome assembly GCF_024521655.1 of Durotheca rogersii. Classification (NCBI taxonomy): domain Eukaryota; kingdom Fungi; phylum Ascomycota; class Sordariomycetes; order Xylariales; family Xylariaceae; genus Durotheca; species Durotheca rogersii. The sequence continues at coordinate 195,986 of NW_026251263.1, forward strand.
TCTGGTGCGTTTTGGACTTGACTCTAGGCATCTATACTTGTCCAATGTCTTTCGGATGTCTTCAAAAACACGGCGGCAACTCTTGCAAATGTCCTTCAGGTCGGCTTTCTGTTTGCTAGAAACCCGGGGGCTGGATAGTTCAATTTCGATATCGTCGAGAACGATGGAAAGATTTCGTGCCCTATTATGTTAACGTAAGTCACCGACAAACTCGGAGCACCCAAATTTCGCTTAAGAGTTCATACTCGTCAGATATAGCTTGGAATTGAGTCGGAGCATCCACAAACTCCCTTCTGACCTTTTTAGCGAGTTGGACTGTTGTCAGGAAATCGCCGACGCTAAATCCAAAACTCATCTTGGTTGGGAACTAGCCGCCCGAGGGTATATGGACATTATATATAGACACGAAATGACCAGGCGACGGGAAGTTTGGCAGGTATTAAATGAGATCAACTTGGGCACATTAGGCACAGGCGATCCCCTCCATGCCCCTCAAAACGTTGCTCGCACAGCCACAACGAAACCCGACACGTTGTATTAATAATGACGGAGAAGAGTATTTATTCAAGGCGAATGTAGAGTGAGGCTATGTAGAGACCCAAGCCTGTCAGCAAGACAAGTAGAAAAGCCGGGACGGGTGTCCATATTTTTCCGGACCCTAATCAATATTACAATACGAAGTCTAGTGGCAGAGCCATACATGCCACTCGGGGGCTCTACGGCGAAGCGTAAGCTGGACTCCGGCTCTATAAGCCGCATCGCACACTAGTCCTAGATTCTCGCGCCTAGCAAGCTCAAGAGCAATCCAAAGATAGACTGCAACTCTTTAGCATGGAAGGATATTGGGAGAAACGTGAGAGAAGTGCTTCCTACCCAGGATACGCGTAGCTTTGTCTTAACCTCCACCCCTTGCGGGCCTCTTATGCGCGCGTAGGAATTCGATCGACTCGGTGCCATCGCTTCGGCGCGATTTAACATCAATGAAAACGATCCAGATGATCAGCGGCATATCGAGATAGAACGGAACGGCGCATTGGGACGTATTATCATCAACCAAGTCATGCAACGGGCGCGCTGTAATATCTGGGGACGGGCGGCGACGTGCCGGAGGGCCCGCCCGGAACGAAGTCCGTTTATTACCCTCGTGATCAAGGATTCGTGGCAGGACCTTGAGCGCGATAACGAAGGTGACTCCTTTGGAGAACTGTCCGATATTAAAGACGTACGCTACGTAGAGGTAAGTGTTACTAATACTACGAAACAGTCCCTCTTCCGGACGGCAGGATGGACGATGTTTACGTGGGCATCTGGAAGGGGTTGGATATTAGGAAAGCTTCTATTAACTAATACCGCCTGCAGTATCTAGCCGCGCCGGAGGGGCTCGACACCCTCGGCATCTTGCAAGACAGCATTACAGGTCAAAAAAGATACTCTACTACTCACTGGCGCCGTGACCGCCCCGGCTAAGCGATCGCGTTTAGTATCTCCGATCAAGCCTGGCAATGAACCCATGCCACCAAATCGAGTGCATCGCCGCGTCGTCCTTCGTGATTTTGGGAGACCCATTTACGAGCCAAGGTCCTCGGCCGCCTTACCTACTACGATCGAAGCGTGTATTAAGGGCCGTGAATCGCTATATAAGATCAGCTTCCGAGAGAGAAAGCATCACCCGGGAGATCTATCTCAACGGCAATGCATCGCGCAGTCCCGCCGCTGTGCTCGCAGCGCCCTTCCAACCGCGGGTCCGTCTCTATCTAGCACATTCACTTACCCCATCTCGGGATCACCTATATTACCTAAGGCCACACGCCAAGTTATGCCTGGCAATGCGGACCTTTCTGGGGTAACACAACTTGCAACCACTCGGACGTCTGATGCTTCGGGTACTGTATAGAAGCAAGGAGCATGTAATATTAGTGTCACTTCGAGGTAGTACGGCGAGAGAATGGCCATATTCACGCATTTCATCCCCGGATCGCATATGAGCTACCAGACCTCATAGCGGTCACACATATACCTAGGAGACGAGTTCTTTGGCAGAGTCCAAGACGCCATTAGTCGCTGTGTTATCCTTTCCCAGCGTCCCGGCTCCAGACGGGCCCAGGACCACGTTGGGAAATTGAGCGTGCATCGCGTATGACGCGGTATAAGGCTGCATCTCCAAATGGGGGGCGAGGAGGTCTACAGTCCCCGGTGAGAGCATGATTGTATCACGACACATAATCTCTGTATCACCCGCACGGGTTCTGCTCCAGGAGTCCGGCGGCGTAAGTGACGGTATCCGAGAAACGGGTTAGCACGCCCGAAGTCGAAACCCGTCGTAAGCGCCACGCAAGGTTGAACATGGCTAGATGTTCTGCCTCATGACCGATCAGCTGTGGGCTCTTGCGTAACTATGCATGGCCGAGACATGTCGACTTCGGGCGTTGGAGTAAAGGGGGGACGGGAGGGAAGTTGAAAAGGGCCGCTCGATCCGCTGCATACCGCACAGCAAATCAGACCGAGATGATTTCAAAGCTCGAGTCTAGGCCCCTCACAACGGTCTCTCGTGGCGGCGGCTGCCTGCAGCCCATCGTAATGTGGTATGGAGACAAGGCAATATCAGGGAGTTATATTAGGTATGTATTCTCTTTAACGATGCGGCAGGTGGCTTGACCATAGTACGACTAAAAAGAGGCCTTGGGTAGACGAGAATTCTGAATGGCAGTCCTCGGCCGCACGGATACATTGCAAGACTGTCGAATGTTGGGTCCGTGGAGAACTTGCATGGGAGAATAGCCCTCGTAGCCGACTCCTCATATGCACTGCTCCGGGGGAAGTGACCCCAGCTGCTGCCGGCTCGCCATGTATGTAAGACGGCTTCGAAGGCAGGGTACCGGCAGCTCCTCTCGCCGCTTTACTGTTCTGTATCCGGACTCGGAGGGCTCAGGCCTCTGCTAGGTCGAGGAGCCGCATGTCAACGCGCCACGGAAAGAGGGCTCGCCGTGTCGAAGCGACGTAGAGAGCGAACAACCTGGCCCACTGCAAGCTGGCTCGCAAAGGGCTGGGAGCAGGTTGGATGGTTGTGGTACACGTATAATACCTATATAGGTATTTCTGAAGACGGCCGTGGAGTGTGGGATAGCCGGCGTCTGTGTCCTAGAAGTTGGCCATTGGGGGGGGGTGGTAAGGGAAGTGGTTCGGACGGATCAAGAATGAAGAAGTCGGCATATACGGCATATACGGACGCAAGAATAACGCGGTAAGCTACAGGCACATACGCGAGGTAACGATGATGACCTGGTACAGCTTAGCGGACCGTTCGGCGGGTTTCTCCCCCCCCGGTCGAGATTCCCCACAGGCATCGCGGCGGGACTTGGTTCCCTGTTCTGCAGAGTTCGTTATTATCACGGTGGTACAGCCCTATGGTTCTCACTCGCCTGGTCCGAAGCCGACGTCTTCCCACCGCGAGTAAACCTTGGTTAACGGGCCCGAACAGATCCAGTTCATAGCGAGTCCCGTTCGAAAGCTGGACCACATCTCGAGGAGAGAGTAGTGTCCAAGGCTAAGACGAGGGCGGCTTCGCATTTGCATGCCGCAACGATGCCTCCCTCTCCCTTCCATTAGGCGTGGCGGGATTCGATAAGGATGATGCAATGGATGTAGATCCTGTAGTTTGCTCTATGTGCTACGAGCGCGGCAGAGGGATGCAGCACGCGGCTGAGCGTTGCGTAACAGAGCAGAAGGGGGACTGCACGGGCAGATCCATAGGTCAGCTACCTATAGACAGTTGTGCCATGTGATGTTCCTCTACGGGTACTAATATCCGTCTTGGGATTTGCGATGCAAGCTGAAGGGCCCACCTCGATTTGCAAAGGCACTAAAGCTAAAGCGAGGCAGACGTGCTACGTAGTAATATTAGCTTGGGGAAGACATTCAGCTAGCGGCGGCTGTTGACGAAGATGGAGAACAGGTAATATTGGGTTCTAGAAGGGTAAGCAGAAGCTAATACCATTACCGGTCATAGCGGCTTGCCTCCCTTACTTGGAAGTGATAGGTAGGTAAGTGGGCACGACGTAGAGTAGCAAGGCTTGTTGTCTAGGTACGCTGGGGGGTAGGTAGTGCAAAAACGACAACACCTGCATGGGCACACAAGATAAACACAGATAGAAGGGATATTAATGTTGCCTACTGCGAGTACGTGAGAGCTATCTGGTCCGCCTATCACTTATAGGATTCGGGTGATATATTAAATCGCCTGTCGTACTTCCCCCTTCCGCCCCCCTGCCTCCACCCAAAGACCAAGATGGTTATTGCGTGAAGATGATGGCCGGGCGCATCGCGTGTGCAGATGAGAATTGATTGATCACAGATGCCCAAGCCGCTATGCGCACCGTCGCGGGAGTGTGTCTGTCGTCTTCTGCACCGGGTTACCCAAAGGTAGGGGGGGGGGTCGAGTAGGCTGTGGCTTTATGCCAATCACAAAACGCAAACGTCGCTCGAACTGCCGGGGCGAGCAAGCACTGGGTTTAGAGGAGTCATCTTTCTGTCTCTTTACGCGGGCACGTGTAAATAGCGGTGGGCGTATGCATGCCAGGTATTGATAGACGGTGTAGGCGCCTGCAGAGGCGGATAGCGTGTGTCGAGGCGACTCTCTACGTGTAGTTGGAACCGGGGCGCAATCCGCATCAGAAGGCTGGGAAGCCCGGCAAACTTCGATACCGTCCATGCACACCAGGCTGGGGTGCGGTGCATACCCCTTGTGCGGCAGATACGTTATATCGATGTGCGTATTGTGTGTAGGTAGGTTACATATAGGATGTAGGCATCATCGATTCGGCGCGGGGCGATCTATTGGAAAGAATTGCGTTGTGTAGTATTCTCTCCCTCGCTCCCTGTTATCTCGTACTCAGCACGCCGATCCATCCCCCCGCCTACCTACCTAAGTAAGCAGAGGGGATGGATTTCTCCGGGATTACCTATAAGGTGTTGGGAGCCTACCCACCTATTATTCTACGACACCGCCGCGAAGGTTCCCCGGCGCACCCACAAACCACGTCGGTGCGTAGATGGCGAATCCAACCTTGTCTCTTCGCCTCTCCCGTTCGTTCATGTGCTACGTTGGGGTACCTAGTATGGGCCTGCTTAATGCCCGCACACATCGCGCGTGCCTACGCAGACAACCATCGAAGGCATGTAATTGTATGTATGTATGTATGCGCCGGGGACGTGCTAGAGGCGGAATTCTAAACCGGCATCGCGTGCGTGAACCAGAGAAAGCCAAGTCAACCTTGGCGGCCAGACCGGGGTTGGCTCCGGTTTGGCTCCGTCGCGGTTCGGAGGCGACCAGCTACCCGAGCTTCCGAGCGCTGCGTCTGCTCGTTGCGTGCGGTCGCCCGCGCCTCTCCGTGCCGCCTCTGATTTGCGTGCAGATACGGTCGGCTGCTGTTGTTGGCTTTGCCTGGGTCATCGCTCTTCGTCTTCCCCTTACCTATGGGGGGCACGCGTATCCCGGACGGCCATTGCCGCGTTGTTGGGCAATCGGGTCAGATGCAACCAAACAAATATCTCATCTGATTATGTAGGAACCTAGAGGTGCAAATACCGATGCGCCCGTTACACCAAACCGGCACGAGTCGAGCTGCGTCCTCCTGCCCAGGACTTGTCTACCTGCCGAATGGAATAGGTGCGAGCTGTGGCTTTGTGATCGGTCGCGAGTCGTGACTTGTGACGGGTATCCGAAAGCGGGGGGGGGGGAGGGAATCTCTAAGGTTGCTACCCTCCCCGGGGCCTGGGCCTGCTGTGCTGGGTACACACGTATATACATCCGCTGGCGCCAAGATGCTACCGCCTCGTGAAGCACGCCGTCCCATCGGACGCGGTCCTGTATCTCATATGCGTGTATATGTGCAATATTATACGATGTCTGCTCACATTGGCAGATCTGCAATCCGCCTGCCTGCAGTGTGTAACTACTTACATATCTACCTACCTACCGTGGGAAATACGGGCCAGTCGACGTAGGAGGTAGGTGGCCGGGGGACGACCTCATGTTTATCTCCTATATCGCCCTCGACCCTGGCCCGGCCGGGTGCCCTGTACCGCCCGCTGGACGCGCAGCCTGGTAGGGGGCGCCACCGCTACCCACCTACGTATCTAGCAGGTACCTGTAGCCTGCATGCGCACCTCTCATGCCTGCTGCTGGTACTACGCAGGTACCTCTGCCTCGGGTGGGCGTTGCTACGACCGCTGGAACGGAGCACTATGACTACCTAAGGTACCTACTGACTAGCCCGTCTTCGTCTTCCAGTGCCCCACACACCCACACGTCCTCTCTCTCTCGCCATTCATTCACCATTCCACGCATCGCATCCCTAATCCTTTCTCCTCGCCTCTCTTCCGTTCTATGTATATTCCCTCTTGCTACTCCCTCCTCTACTGCTCCGGCTAACCCAGCGCCCTCTCCCGTCCCTCTCCGACCTCCAGTATCGTCGCTGCCACGGCCAACCAGGCGCCGTCGAGCCTCGTCTGCGATACGTGCGCATTATATACAGTCCCCCGGTTGAACGTCCTCTCTCCCATCTCTGCTCGGTCTGGTGGTATCATCCAAGCGGCCTACCGCTCTCGCGAGTGGGGCTGGGGAGAAGCAGAGGAAACATGAGCTTTGCCTCGTGTGCGTGGCCGGTATGGCGGATTGACGACTTCACCACCTGCTTCCAATCCGAGTAAGTCGCCCCCCTCCCCAATTTCTGATATTCTTCTGGTCCGAGGTACCATTGTCTTACCTGCTCGCCAATCGCCCCCCGGCTAACCCGCCGTCCTTTCCGCGCCGCGCTCTAGCTACCTCCAGATTCTCTTCCCGCTTATTCTCGTCGCCTCGTCCCTCCTGCACCTTTCACTGCATGCTATCTACCGTAATGTTCGTTCGAGGTGGCCCGATACCTACCATCGCGTTCCCGATAATAGTAATCGAAATCACACCGAAATCCCCCCCGAGGACGACGATTCCTTAAGCACCGATGACGACGAAGCGCTATCCATCCACGCGAGCGGCGTCGGCCGCCTTGCTCTGGTCAAGACCACATCCAGGGGTTCCGTCGTCCAGGCCGACAGCCCGGCCGGTCAGGACCTGTCCGTGATCGTCGAGGAAGTCGCCGTTTGCGGATTGGTAGCTATCAATATCGTCGCCCTTGCCACCAGTGCCTTTGCCGGCCGCGGACAGTTAGCTGCCGTCGCCGGCCTAGTTGCCTGGGTGTACACCCTTGTTCTTGTGACGCTCCGGCTGTTTTTAGGGAACACGAAATGGAGACTTCCGCAGCTATGGGATCATACTGCCTTCATATACGGGTTCCAATGGCTCTTCACCGTTGCCATATTTCGCTCCGTTCTCGTCCATACTAAACCCAAGACGACACAGATCCTAGTCGTTGCCGAGTTCTGTTTGATGACGCTTTTGTTGGGGATAGCCTTGAATACTAGAAAGGGCAACAAGACGGTTGTCATGGAATGGGAAGGGGATATCGAGCCGTCGCGTGAGCCTCTGGCTTCGGTTCTCTCCTTGCTGACCTTCTCCTGGATCGACCCCATGCTCTGGCAGGGCTACAAGGAGCCTCTGGAGATGAAGAACGTGTGGAACCTGTTACCGCGTGACAAGGCCGCCATAATCCTTGCCAACTATCGCCAAGTTAAGAAGACGACATCTCTCGCTCTGCATCTGACCAAGTACTTTCAAGCTCTGCTCGTCATCCAGTGCGCCTGGGCTATACTGAGCGGCGCTCTGACCTTCGCTCCGACACTTCTCCTGAAGGCGATCCTCGAGTACGTGGAAAAGCCGACGGCTTCTCCCAGAAGCGTGCTGTGGCTCTACGTCATCCTCCTTCCTTTGTCCGATATTATCCGGTCCATCGCCGACGGCCAGGCCCTATGGATCGGCCGGAAGATTTGCATCCGAATTCGCGCCATCATCATCGGGGAGATATATGCCAAAGCTCTGCGACGCAAAGCCGCGAGCGGGCAAGACGCCGTTCTCGGGAACACGGAATCCGCGAAGCTGACGAGGCTAGATAAGCTGAAAATACTCCTGAGGCTCAAGAAGCGACCGGACAAGAAACCTGATGCCGCGAATGGGGACGTTGCTAAGGAGGATGTGTCCGGGAACGCGGACGAGCAAGCAAACTTGGGGACCATCATTAACCTCATGTCGGTCGACAGCTTCAAGATATCCGAGTGCACATCCTACCTGCACTTTCTGCTAGCATCGGCACCTTCGCAGCTCGTCGTATCTATTTTCCTGCTCTACCGCGTCATGGGCCTAAGCGCCATCCCCGGCCTCATCGTCATGGTTTTGCTCCTACCCATCAATATCGCCCTGGCCAAGGGCTTCAACTACACCCAACGCAGGATCATGGCTGCCACAGACAAGCGTATACACACCACCAACGAAATCCTGCAGAATATTCGGATTATCAAGTATTTCGCGTGGGAGAAGCGCTTCAGCGATATTGTCGATGGGAAACGAAGGGCGGAGCTGAAGGCTCTGAGAACTCGGTACATGATCTGGGCACTCGCTGTTGCTATGTGGAATACGGTGCCAGTTCTGATTACTTTTTTCTCCTTCCTAGTCTACACTAAGGTTGAACAGAAGCCGCTCTATCCGTCCGTCGCGTTTACTGCCATCTCCCTCTTTATGCTTCTAAGAGTGCCTCTGGATCAGCTAGGAGATATGATAGCCCATGTTCAAGAAGCCAAGGTATCGGTCGATCGTGTCGAGGAGTTCCTTACTGAGGAAGAGACGGAGAAATACGAACAGCTAGGATCAGACAACGTAGATGCGAACGGCGAGAGGCTGATCGGGTTCAGAGACGCCTCCTTCATCTGGGGTGGTAAAGACGCGGTCGCGGCCGATGGCTCGACGGCGTTCCGTTTGCTGGATATCGATGTCGATTTCAAGATCGGCGGTCTCAACATAATCGCCGGGCCGACAGGCGCCGGAAAGACTTCGATGCTCATGGCCTTGCTCGGCGAGATGACCAAGACTAAAGGCGATGTCTACCTGCCTGGCGGTCGCAGTCGCGAAGACGTTCGCGTGGATCCCGCAACGGGCCTAGCCGAAACTTGCGCCTACGTTGCTCAGACTGCCTGGCTAGTAAACGCAACGATCAAGGAGAACATCTTGTTCGCGGCACCCTACGATGAGAAGAGATACAAGGACGTGCTGGTGGCCTGCGCTTTGGAACGCGACCTTGAAATCCTGGATAACGGAGACGAGACTTTGGTGGGAGAAAACGGCATCACGCTGTCCGGCGGCCAGAAGCAGCGCATCTCTCTGGCCCGCGCCGTGTACTCGAACTCTCGGCACATCCTGCTAGACGACTGCCTCAGCGCTGTCGATTCTCACACGGCCCAGTGGATCTTCAGCAACTGCATTAGGGGCGGCCTGATGAAAGGTCGGACCTGCATCCTAGTCACACACAACACGACGCTATGCGCCCCCTCGTCCGACTACATTGTTCTCCTAGACAATGGTAGGGTTGATATAAAGGGAACTGCGGAGCAGGTGATCGCATCTGGTAAGCTCGGCGAAGAAATTCGGTCAAAATCGCAACCCGGCTCCTCCGAAGTCTCGCGAGCCCCCTCTCGAGTCCCTTCGAGCGTCGGTGACGAAAGCGATCAGACCCTGATCGACCACAACGGACGCGGAGCGGTGAAGACGACCTCGAATGCTAAGCAGGAGAAGCCGCAGCGGAACACTCTGGAAGAAACGAAAGCTACGGGCGCCGTCAAGTGGCGGGTTATCGGTCTGTACCTTCGAGCTATGGGCTCTTGGTGGTTCTGGGCCGTCGCCGTCGTAGTATTTAGCAGCCAGCAGCTCAGCGGAGTCGCTTCAAACTTGTGGATCAGGGAATGGGCAAACCAGTACACCTCGGGTCCCGAAAGCACTCCCAGCATGCTGTTCAGCCTCTCTTCTCAGCACTCTACCAGCTCTTCGGTTTCGTCGTACGCGTTCGCCTCCATCGCCGGCTACACCAAGAGCTTATCCTCTTTCATCACACCGGCAAGCTACTCGAGCACGGATGTCCCGGAAGTCAACGCTGATTATTACCTCGCCATCCTCGCATTAATAGGAGTTTCGGGCGCAGGCTTGGCTTTGGCCCGCGACCTGTGGTTGTTTTTCGGGTCGCTTACCGCGTCCTGGAAGCTTCATACCCAGCTCATGTCTGCTGTGTCGAGGGCGAAGTTCAAGTTCTTCGACGTAACTCCGCTCGGTCAGCTGATGAACCGATTCAGCAAAGATCTCGAGGCTATCGACCAGGAGGTTGCACCTGTCGCCATCGGCGTCATGACCTGCGCTGTGGGCATCATGATCACCGTGGCGCTAATAGCGGCCATGACGCCCGGGTTCCTGGTTGCCGGCGTCTTCATCACCGGCCTCTATTTTGTGGTCGGGGTGTTCTACCTTCGAGCGTCTAGAGACCTCAAGCGGCTCGAGTCGGTGAATCGGAGCCCGCTCTTCCAACAGTTTGGCGAGACCCTGTCGGGCGTCACCACTATCCGCGCGTATGGTGACCAGCGGCGGTTTATCCGGGAGAACCTCGCCAAGATCAACACCCAGTCCCGGCCGTTTCTCTTCCTCTGGGCAGCTAACAGATGGCTAGCGTTTAGAACGGATCTCCTAGGAGACTTCGTGTCGTTCTTCGCTGGCGTGTTCGTGATCCTCAACCTGGGAAAGATAGATGCCGGCTCCGCAGGCATATCTTTGAGTTACGCCATCGGGTTTTCCGAAAACATCTTGTGGCTGGTGAGGTTGTACGCGATGAACGAGCAGAACATGAACTCGGTCGAGCGGATCAAAGAGTACCTCGACGTGGAGCAGGAAGCTGCTGCTATCAACGAGAAGAACCGTCCGGCCCATAGCTGGCCTGCGCATGGCGCAGTCGAGTTTGTTGGATATTCCACAAGGTACCGCAAGGAACTGGATCCTGTCTTGAAGAATGTATCCTTCAAGATCGAACCCCGTGAGAAAGTGGGCATCGTGGGCCGAACCGGCGCCGGAAAGAGCTCGCTTACACTGGCAATATTCCGCGCCCTGGAAGCCGAGAGCGGTAAGATATTGATCGACGACGTCGACATCGGCACGATCGGCCTCAAAGACCTCCGAGAAGCCGTCACCATCGTACCTCAGGACCCGACTCTATTCACCGGCACGATCCGAACCAATCTAGACCCCTTCGATCTCTATAGCGACGAAGAGATTTTTGTCGCCCTGAAGAAAGTCCAGCTCATCGGTTCGAACGAGGCGCCTCCTCCGGGTTCCCAGGACGGCCTGTCGGCGACCAGCCCCCCGACCCCGACCACAACGAATAAGAACATCTTCCTCGACCTCTCCTCGCCGGTTGCGGAGTCCGGCACGAACCTTTCGCAGGGGCAGAGGCAGCTCCTGTGCCTGGCCCGCGCGATGCTCAAGAACCCCAAGGTGCTGGTGATGGACGAGGCGACGGCGTCGATCGACTACGCGACGGACTCCAAGATCCAGGGGACGATCCGGGGCCTGAAGAGCACGATCATCACGATCGCGCACCGGCTGGCGACGATCGCGGACTACGACAAGGTGCTGGTGCTGGACCACGGCGAGGTGGCGGAGTACGGGCACCCGCACGAGCTGCTGAAGAAGGAGGGCGGGAACTTCCGGGGCATGTGCGAGATGAGCGGCGACATGGAGGCGCTGGCCAGGGCGGCCAAGAAGGCGTGGGAGGACAAGAGGCTCGTGGACGACGAGTAGGAGGGAGAAATCGCGCAACGCGGCTCGGGCTCGGGCTCGGCGGGAGGAGAGTAAGTAAGCAAGCTAAGCGAGAAGGGGGACCAGGGGAGGGGAAGGGAGGTGAGGGGCTCGACGACATATGATAGAATTCAAACGGGGGACACAGAGAGGGAGAGAAGAGGTTGTCCAGATAGACCCTGGAGCTACTACGATACGCCCGTTTTAATGTGGGATAGCAGTGAGAGCAGCAACAGCAGCAGCATCAGCAGCAGCACATACGAAATGCATGCGATACGGTTTTTTTATTTTTCCTTGTTCGAAATGTTTTCTCTTTTTTTTTTAAAAAAAAAAACCCCCCCCCTTTCTTTTTACCTCCCCTCCTCGTCGCGCCGTCGCGCTGTCGACGCCGTGGCCCTACTAGTGCCCGGGACTCAGCGCGCACGCGCTGACTACGGCCTGACCTCTTCCTCCTCCTCCTCCTCCGAGCACCCCCCTCCGCGGGCGCGTGTATATATACCTAGCTACATGCATAGACGTACTTGACGGGCAATAAAAGTTAACGGGCGGTTGCTTTGCAAATACACGGATTTATTTATTTGTTCGGTTGGCTGGTGGGTAAGGGCGGTGCGCGGCGAGGGGACGGCGCGCACACGTGGTGTGGTAGGGCGCGGCCAGCCAGCTTGCGTCGGGGCACGGCGGAGACTGGCTGCGAGGAGGCGTGGTCGTCGGCGCGGAGGGCAGCGCGAGAGGGCCGGCGAGCACAAGTGCACGTCCCGTCTCCCCCCCCGTGTTCCCGCGCCGCGGGTCTGGGTGTAGTAGCATAGGCAGATAGGATAGGATACGGTGAAGCACGGGCACGACGGGGACAGGTGGCCAGACGGACGGCACGGGGGTGGCTGGCTATCGACCGGCCACGCCGTGGTCTAACGCTGCACAGGACCGCGCGTCACGAGGGCGCCTTGTCGCTCGAGCACGTGGCGGCATTGCATATTTTGTATTCCGTTACCCGCGCCTATTACTGCCTGCGCCTTATCCCGCGTATTGCGCGACGGGCGGGGAGGGGGAGGGCGCCGGTTCGCCCTCCCGTGTCCGTTCCGTTCCGGTCTGGCTCCCGCCTCGACCGGCGCACGCATACATATATCTATACGTACATACGTACCCTACACACGCGTATACATTCTGCTATACTGTTCCCTCTGGGACAGGAGACGAGATCGACGGCCGGATCCGTTTGCCGTCGGCGGGTCGACATGCGAGCCGCTCCGCTCGCCACGCGCGCACCCGCCCGCCACACACCAACGTCCCGCACCTCTCCTTACTCGGCGAGCTTAGCCTTGGCCTTGCCGGTGGCGCCGCTCTTGACGCGGCGGGCGGTGGGGCGGATGATGTGGTCCTGGGGGATCCAGCTCTCGTCGTAGCCCTTGTCGTTGGAGGACGAGCCCTCGCCGCCCGACAGCGGCTCCTTGTCCTTCTTGTCCTTCTCCTTGTCGGCCGCGGCGCCGGCGCTGCCGCCCTTCCTGGCGCCGCCCCGCCTGCCCTTAGTCTGCGGCAGCAGCGCCTCCACGTACGTCTTGTACACGAAGTAGCACGTGCCCCCGAAGGCCGCGGTCAGGAACAGGTAGAGGAAGAGGCTGCAATCAAGGGAGTTTCCCCCGGGGTCAGTCTGATTCTTCCTCTTCGTGTTGTTGATCGGTGTGGCTCCAGTGAAAGGAAAAAGGGGGAGAGACTCACATCTGGGGGTCGAAGATGCTGGTAGGGGCCTCGACGACGTTGACGGTCTGGTCGTAGATGCCGACCTGGAAGAGGCGGTTGGCGGCGTTGGTGACGACGGCGACGAGCTGGAGGCGGAGCTCCTGGGGCTGCATGTCGAGGACGAAGGAGTAGGGCAGCGACTTGGTCTCGCCGGCGGCGACCGAGGTCTCGAACTGGATCGTGGTCAGGTTGCGGACGACGGCCTTGCCGAAGTCGGCGGCCACGTCCTTGCCGAGGCTCTCGGGGTCCAGCAGCTGGCCGCCGACGAAGGCGACGCGGATCGGCTGGTCCTCGTAGTTCGTCACGTCGATGGAGGCGCGGGTCGGGCGGCCGTTGACCAGCTTGACGCCGAAGATGTCGGCCTCGGCGAAGCTGACGGCGAAGTCGGCCTTGAGCTCCGGCTCGAGCGGGCTGGTGCCGGGGACATCGTCGGAAGCAGGCTACGGAGGCGATGCGGCCTTAAGTCAGCGGCCAACGAGCATGTTTAGGGGGAGGCGATGGGAGCCCGGGAGGAGAGTAGATGAGGTTAGTTAGATAGAGAGCAAGTTCGACGTACAGCAGTATCAGCCTGGGCGAACACGGACACAACGCGCAGCGCAAGAGCTGCGAGAACGGAGTAGCGGAAGGCCACCATCTTGGGCTCGCGGGAGGAAGCGGTGGCTGTCTGTCGTACACCAGATAGCCACAGTCGCGACTCGATCTCGGCGGGAGGTAGAGAGAAGGAGAGAGAGGGAGAGAGAAGGAGGAAGGAAGAAAAGAAGAGAAAAAGAAAGACAAATTCCTAGCCGGTGGGAAGAAAAAGAAGCACACGGAGGAACCTCGCTTTTCAACGCATCAATTGACAGGCGGAGAGAGAAGTCGGCTAAGGACAGAGTCAGATCGACGAGGCGAAGGATGAGAGAGAAAAAGCTGAAGGGATTCGCGTTGGTCGCCAGCACGCAGCCGGCCGGCGTGCAATCTGGCCAGACCAATTGGATGGACCCAATGCGCACCGCCGATTGGACGGGTGCCGGACGGGTGGCAGGGATTCGGCCAGCAGGGGTCAGGTGGCGGCGGAGGCGGCGGCCGACAGGGGCCGTTGCGGAATCGGAGCTGGCCAATGACGTGAGGTCGCGTCGCGGCTAGTGTGTACATGGTAAGACACCCTTGTCACGTACCCAAGACATGCAGTTCCCTAAGGTCAGGTACCTCCTAATCTATTGTATTTACAGGGTAGGAAAAGGTACATCTCTATATCCGAGAGTACATGTAGGTCAGGTACCTTGCATACCCCCCTGTACAGACTGAATCGGGGGTACTTGCGTAGATACTCCTCATGGCTGTGGGCTCGATGTGGCTAGTGAGCTCTCACCCCGTGTTTCCACAAGTCTCTCTTCTGCGACCCCAAGAGGCATCCAAGCATCAATATTCTTATCCCAACTTGCACAGCACGTAACCTCGGACGAGGGCCGATTGCAATCTCAAGACCACCACCACCCTATAACCTACACCCACTCGTCCCAGCGCGCCCCGTCCCGCACGAACCAGGACGCCTGCCTCTCGCCGGCGTACGCGCGGCCGTCGTCGCGCCACGTCGGGCCCTCGGCGTCGACCAGGAACCCGTTGGCGCAGTAGCGGTACGCCACGCGCGGGCTCGCCTCGTAGAACCCGTCGTACCGCGGGTCCAACGCGTCGACGAGCGAGCGCACCCCGCCACCGCCGCCGCCGCCGCCGCTGCCCGTGCGCCGTTCCGGGTGCAGCTGCGCCCACGGCCGCCGGCACGTCGCCCCCGCGCACGTCTTGAGCACCAGCAGCAGCGCGTCCAGCCGCGCGGCCACCCTGTCCGCGCCGTGGGCGCCGCCGCGCGCGCCGAACCATATGCGGTGCGGCGACGACGCCGGCGCCGCGGGCGAGGCGGCCGCGGCGGAGGCGTTGGACGCCAGGAGGTTGTGCAGCTGGCCCGGGTCGGTCTAGGGCGGTTGGCCGCGTGAGCATGTGCATGTGCGTGGTGCTGACGGGGCGTGTAGGTGTAGAGGGATGATGGGCAGGGTCAAGGAGCTAGGCAGGCGATACGTACGTTCATGTCGTAGAGCTCGTGCTCGTTGGTGCACCACACCGAGTAGTACAGGTTGTAGCCCGGCCCCGAGATCCGGACCGCTTTGTACGTGTTGAGGTCCCGAGGGTCGCCTGCGGTGGTGGGGTGGATGTATATCCGGTTAGATCGTCGACCGTCTCTAGAGGTAAGGAGAGAGGGGGGAAAGCCAAAAAGCAGCAGCGGTGGTGAGACGGTTCGCAAAGAGACATTGGTGCTCACGGTTGTATATGCCCTCGCCCATCGCGAACCCCCAGTACTCTATCCCGGCGTGCTCGCGGCGCTCTTCCGCCTTCTTAGCCTCCTCAATCGCCGCCCGCGTGACGGGGATCGCGGCGCCGTCGAAGTCGTCCCGCGGCGGTAAGCCCAGGAGCTCGAAGAAGGTAGGCACCAGGTCGACGTGCGTAGTCACGAGGCCTTCGCCCCTATCGTCGCCGTTACCGTCGGCGACTGCGGCGGCGGTGCTGTAGTTCGCGGCGACGCCGGGCCCGCGCACGAGCAGCGGCACGTTGACGTCCTCTTCGTAGCCGCACGTCTTCCCCGGCTGCAGCCGGTGCTGGCCGATGTGGTACCCGTTATCGCTCGTGTAAAAGATGTACGTGTCGTCGAGCACGCCGCCGTCCGCGAGCCGCGTCACGAGCCCTTCAACGAGCTCGTCGACCGCCTGCAGCGACCGCAGCCGCTGCCGGTAGAAGTGGTCGTTGTACTCGACGTTGGTCTCGTTCTGCCGCGGCAGTGCGAGTACCCAGTTCGCGCCCGAGGGCTGCACGCGGGCGTTGGGTTAGCCGGGTACGAGATGCATCAGTAGAAATATGGATAACCAGATCGCCGCCTCACCTCCTCCGGGTTGAAATTGGCGGTCCGCGGCACCCGGGCGTCCGGGAACAAGTGCTTGTGGCGCTCCGCCGGTACGGGCTCGGTGAACAGGACGGAGCCGAGATCCGCGGCAGCACCTGGGGCGCCACTATTGATGCCCATCTTGACGTTGGCGTGGGGCGCGATGGGCGCGGCGACAAGGAAGAAGGGCTTTCCGTCGCTCTCGACGCCGCGGATGCCGGCTTCCAGCAAGTTGTAGGCCTTGTCGGCGAGCACGTCGGTGCTGTACTGGCCCTCGTAGCTACGCGGCGGCTCGTCGTCGCGCTGGAATGTGCTGTTGAGGTAGTCGTAGGTGTGCGGGTCGAGGAGGAAGTCCTGGGTCACGTGTTAGTCTACGAGAGATAGCTTAGATATGGGAATAGGCATGGCAAGAGACACCAACCGAACTTGTGAACCCGCGCGGATGCGGTGAGTTCCAGTTGTCGACGGTGTGGGCGTTGAATAGCTTCCCCGTATAGTAGGTGTTATACCCGGCCTCTTGGAGCCAGACGGGAAGGTAGTTGTCGTTGAAGCCTTGCGAGATGAACTTGGGATAGCCGCCTGTGACAACGGTAAGTTATGAGCTTGCACATATTCGTCGGTATAAGAGAAAGGGGTGATGAAGTCCGTTTCTGAGCATGCTCTCTCCTCTTCCCCCCCCCCCCCTCGTTAAATACGCTCAGGACAGCAACCCCTTTTTCGCAGCTTCTTTAACTCCACTCCCTCCTCCCCTCCCCAGCGCCCCCCCCTCCTCAGTTCTCCTTCCCGAAGGCATATCTGTACATACCGTACGGCGGGCTCACGTCCGTCACGTTAGTGTTGTGCGCGAGCCGGCCGGTCCACAGGCTCACACGCGACGGGCAGCACACGGCCGTCGTCGCATAGTGCCGGGAAAACAGCGTGCCCCGCTCGATCAGGTGCCGCCGCGCGCGGGGCATGTGCTCCAGCGACCCCAGCGCCGCGTCCTGGTCGTCCGTCAGTACGACCACGATGTTGGGCCGCCGCCTTCTCGTCTCGCGTCTCGGCCCTTCCCCTCGCCCTCCTCCCCCTACTTGTTCTCCCTCTTCCTCCTCTCGCACGAATTCTGGGCCTCGCTCTTGTTCGTATCCCAGCGGGCGCCTCTGCTGCTGCTCCGACAGCGGGAATTGTCCACCATCCGCGTAGGGCGTGAGCCCCGAGGCCCCCGCGGCCTCCGAGTCCGGGCCGTTACCAGAGCGGGCCGCGGTAGCGACTAAGGCCGCTGCCGCTGCCGCTGCTGCCGCTGCAAAGCGCATGTTCCTCCGGGGCAGCCTCGTCCAAATGGGGTGTCGAAGTCAGCCAAGTGGTTGGAGTAGCGAGCGTTCAGATCTGGAGACGAGAGAAGAGGAACCAGGAAGAAAAGAGAGCAAAAAGGAGGGAACCAGGTCCCCCCAGCTTCGGTTGCTAGCGATTGTATTTATTATGTGCCTCGGCAGATTTCCAAGGTAGAGATATCCCAGGATACGGGAGTCTGCCGTTCAAGTAGTTCAGGATGGCGCTATTGAGTTGGGCCCGTCTTGGGTTAGACTCGGCGGGTTACCGGTTGGCCGTTACCTGCTACTTCATACGTTCGAGGGCACATCTAGCCCTCAGGCACCTGCATACCAACGCCAGCTCCATCCCGGGTCAGGTATGCAGCCCCAATGCCGACCTCGACGCGTGCCTCTTATATGCGCATGAGGTAGTACCCTGAGAGCGTGCAGCATAGGCACGCTACGTAGGCAAGGTATGGGGGCAAGAACCTGCGATATATGAGTGTGTGAACGTGCGAGCGTGTGGATGTGTGGATGTGTGGAAATGCCCAGCGCGGCCCCCTACCCCACCCCCATCCCAGATGACCACATACGCGGGACGGATGGCGTGCTTCGGGAAAGGAGGAAGATGATAGCAGGATGCATAACGCCATGTCGTCAGTGGCAGGCAGCCCGTAGCGGGTACCAGCTGACAATGCGCTGACTCCTAGACACAAATGAGGAGCGAGTTAGAGAGGGCAAAGAAAAGAAGGGACGCCGTGGTTGCGCGTCGCGGACGGGTAGTTGTAGCAACTAACTGTTAACCCGCTGCAGCGTCAGCCACTTACTACCTCTTGACGCAATCTTGCGCCGACAAGGGTGAGAATAGTAAACCATGGCAACGCCTACCTAGCCCAGACGCCTCGTCGGTGCTGCGGTATACTACCTAGGGGCCGGCCGGGGGTTTGCTTATAAGCCAGGAGCGGCACCGTATAGAAGAATGCCACCACTGCACCGCCGTCCTCTGCTCCCGCCTACACTCTGATAGACAAATCGAGACGCCTAGAGAGGACGTCGAATCGTCCCAACAACTAGCAAGACGCGCCCTACCCTCCTGCTATTAATCATGTCTAGACGCAGATACCTAGTGAAACGGGGTACGGGGAAGGCATCGATAAAACCGAGACAAACTCGCTGTTGCCCTAGAGTATGGGAATCTATACCTATATATTAACCATACTCGATGCCCGCACAACCTTTCACCGACTCCGTGGGGACTCATGCTTCACCCGTATGAAAGAGAAAATAAAAAGGCCACGCGCGCAAACATATAGGTGAAGCCTAGCCGAACGCATACCGAAGCGAGAATGCTCGTTTCTAAGTCAGATCCCAGCCTTCGAGCAGGTCCGCGCTACTCCCACCCGTCCCCAGCCCACCGAACATGCCGTCGTCCGTTCCGAAGTCGAGCCCGCCGTTCGAGTCCGCCCCGCTGCCGAGTCCCATCTCGTTGCCGCTGCCGCCGCCAAGGTCGAGGTTCATGTTCCCGTCGTCCACCACCAGGCCGTCGTTCTGCGCCGCCGCGAGCGCGTCGCCTAGCCCGGCCGCATTCCCGTCCAGGCCCAGCGTCAGGCCCCCCTGAAGCATCTGGTCGGCGGGCGGGGGTATCAGCAGCTGCGCCTCCACTTTCCGGTGCAACCGGACCACGATCTCTGCCATCGCCAGGTCCGATTTCTGGAGCATCTTGCAGTCCTCCGCCTCCGACTTTAGCACCGCTCGCAGCGAGAGTCGACGCTGCGGCGGCATTATTGGATGGTTCGGGTCCACGAGCATCGCCAATTCCGCCGGTGGTGGCAAATTGCTCACGTCCGGCGCGCATATGAGCGCCGTCGCCACGTCGTGCGCTACGCTTCCTCGCTCATTCTCCGTGTGCGCCTTGACTTCCTCTAGAATCAGGTGCAAAAGTCGCTTAGCACCCAGGATCTGCAAAGCGGCGAGAACCTGCCGGTGCGTGTATGACGTGGGCATGGTATTCAGCGCGGGATCGACGCTCCAGGAGACGAAACCTTGAAACGTACTCCGGATCGCTGCCGCCAACCCGCCGTTCGCCGTACCGGTCCACATCTCGAGCTCGTTATTAGCAGCACCGCCCGTTCGGCGGGACAGCCGGATGTTGTCCTTCATAGCCTTTAGCAGAGGTTCTATCGACTGGCTCTTAGGGTCGAGACGCTGATAAGATCTCAACGAATACTCCAAGGGAATCGCGATTATGTTCACGACGGCCGAGAGCATGGCCTGGGCCTCGCTCGACCCCTGCTTTGTCAGGAGGATTAGCTGCAGAATCCTGATGATGGCTCTCTGCTCGTGACCCTGGTTCAACTCGGTCCAGAGGTGATTCGACATGTATATGAGCGCCGGTACGAGGGAGGGGAGGAGAAAGGTATTCACAAGGTCTAGAATTTGGAGGTCAATCATCTTGTTCCGAGACCACCCGATTGCCAGACGGTATACTCACATTCGACGCCAGTCTTCAAGCTTTCTTCGTCGAGGTAATTCGTGCTAAATGCCAGCACGATGTTATAAAATAAGGTAGGGACAAGCAGGTAGAAATCCTGCGGCGAACACTGAGACAGCAATTCGTCGGTAAGCCCGCTGGATTCTGTATCGAAGAGGCCGTGGATCCACCTGTTGAGGTGGCCTTTCTCCTTCTCTGTCAAGTCTTCGAAGGGCTTGCTGAGCTGGCCGCTGCTGAGCAGCTTCCCGACAAAGGAGTCCGGAGTGCGGATGCCGAGATCCAGAGGTGAGAGGTTATACCGGTGGACAAAAGCCAGCACGAGCAGCAGCACAGCCCCGAACTCTTCGTAAACAGGTTGGTACTCTCCTTGATCTTCCTCGAACCGCCAATTGTCCAGCAGCTCGCAGAGTGGTTGCAGCATCGTTATCGGCTTGTCGAAGAGGAGCATCACGTCCAGCGACAGCGGCTTCTTCGCGAGCTGGCTACACAGAAGCTTCAAGGTCATCGTCTCCTTGTTATTGCAGAGACGACCGATCACCTAGTCGACTCATTAGTATCCGAGTACCCCATACAGCTTACAGTTCCGGATGGTTACCTCGGCCAGGGCTTGACAGACTGCCCCCACATTGCCGTCCATGTTGTCCAGCTCGCCGATTAGGCGTTGAATTTTTTCCGGGTCGCCCATACATCCCTCGACCAGGTGTTCCTTCACGCACCGGCCCGCCTGCGGTAGCGTCTGGTAAGTTATTTCGCCTAGCAACCCCTCAATACTAGATTCCGGGATCAGACCGTGGAGACAACAAGCAAAACAAAAGTCCTGGCGAACACTGTCCGTGAAGGTGTTGTTATTGTTTGTGTCGTCGAACATGGCAGACAGAGTGGGAAACGCATTAGTATCCACCTGACTGAGCGCCTCGGTGATGCAGTATTGGGGTGTCAAGGAGGGAAACATGGACGGTTCGAGCTGCGCAAGAAGTAAAGGTAGCTTGTTAATTAAATAGGAGCGCAGAAGATGGCCTCCCTGCTGGTTCTCGTTGCGGAATACGTTATTCGCAAGAACGTCGAACGAGGCAAGGATGAGGTCGATCGCGGTAGATTGCACGTCTCCCTATCTCCCTAGTCAGTATACACGCTAACGCCGAGGACTACATGGATTACGGCTGACCTGGTATCGGTTATGCAAATAATTGAAGAGCGTAGCATCATCTATAAGCGGTCGACCAACAAGCTACGCGATGAAACTAGGGTCAGCAGCCCCTCATATCGCAGCATCACCAGACCACGAGTTCTTACAGCGGCGTTCAAGTAGATATACAAACCGGCCCGAGAATTTACGGTTGGAAGCTCGGTCACGGAAAAATTATCGAGAGCCATCGTCGACTCTAGGAGATCGTCGATTCCCGGGTTGCCGGTCTCTTTCTTCTTGTTGGCCGGTTCAAACGACGCGAGGGTCTCGGTACGGAACAGCTCCAGCCGGCTCGCAATCTGCGATGCGCTCTGGAGGATCGAGGGGACAAAGCTAGCCAGGCTCTTAGATAGTGCTCTTCGCGCATCTAGCCACGATATCAGCTCGGTCGGCAAGACACCGGTGTAAAAATAAAATGAAACAATAAAAAAAACAATCAGGCCTTGCAAACACGTACCTCTAGCTACGGGGCGACTAAGAGCGCTCAAGACGGTCTGGCTTTCGCAGATGCTAAGGAGAAGCATTACAAAGGCTGCTCGAGCCGCCTCCATCTCGTCTCTAGACTGTGGGCTCTGCAGCTGACCCATGACGTCCTGAGCGAAGGCTGCCGAGGCCGATGTGAATAACGCCATCCACTTGGCCATCAGTTTGCAGGTCTCGAGGGCGTCGTTAGTGTTCTTGAGGCCGGTTCCCTGGCCAACCGCCTTCGTGAGGCGGTAAAAGATGACCTCCTCGGAAGCGTAAGAGCTCTCCCACCGCAGCGATGCCACATCGGCCGAATTGTGGGGGACGGCATTGCCGGCCTTTTGGGCCTGGGTGTGCGAGGTCGAGTATTGGTACAAGGCCTTGAGTATAGAAGGGGTGTCGACGAGCTTGTGGTGGAAGAGCACTTGGACGTAGCGGGGAATGCGAGGGTCGAGGCTCTCGCTGTTGGTGGGCTGGGGCCGCAGGAATACGTCGGCGATGGTGGCCGAGTTGAGCGGGTACCTGGCGTACAATAGGGGTATGTAGCTCTCGAAGGTGTCGGCATCGAGGCGGGAGGAAAGGCAACGTGACAGGAACTTGACCCACTCGCCCCTCAGCCGGACGTAGTCGTATACGGGTGCAATATCCAAGTCGAGCTCGGCGTCCGCTCCAGCCACAGCCTGGTCTATGTCCATCTCCATCTTCAGTCGACGGACCGGGCCCTGACGCAGCCGAATCTGACGCGGGACATGGGTAGATCACCGGGTTGTTTAGCCTCGCAGCTGTCTCGGGCGAGCCAGCTAGCTGTCGCTCTGCTCGTGCGTGTGCTGCGCGGCGCGCGGTGCGCAGTGCGCGGTGCGTGATGTGGGCGTCTTGGTGTGCAAATTGAGACGGCGAAAAGGACGGAGGGAGAGAGGTCGCTCGCAAGGCTGGACGGCGCGCACAGCGGACGCCTGAAGGGCTACCCGGAGTACTGGAGTACCTCTGCTTGGTGGCGGGAAGGTGTGACGAGGGCAGAGACGGCGCGACGCGGCGCGACTTCCAGGCAGTTGACGTCGGTAGTGGGAAGTTGGGAAGTTACCCGGCTTAGCGCTACAACCTGCACGTTATTGGCAGGTGCTTGGCAGGTGCTGGCCCCGCCCCGAAGTCCCTCGCTCCTGCCAAGCTCCCGCTCAGACGAGAGAATACAGCAGTTGCCCCCGCGTCGGGTACCTTCCGCTTGCCGACGTACATAGGCTTGGGAGCTTGGGAGCTTGGGCCAGGTGTGAATAGCGACCACTTCTATCTCTCTCTCTCTCTCTCTCTCCTCCTCGTACGCAGGGGGGAACCACTACTACTATTAACTAACCAACGTCCGTCTGAATTCTCCACAACCTTGAATTGCAAAGCCGCAACCCCCCCGTAGCCAACAATGTGTATGTATATACAGGAGGTATGTATTATAGGTAGGTATATGCCTCGTATCCACGCCTCGTATCCACCAGACAAGTACAAGTCCCCTCTGAAAGTCGGCCCTTCTTCTACTCCTCACCTCTCCCCCCCGCTCGCTCCGAGAAGTCGTGGCGCGATCAGGGAGGATCGTATAGTAGCCCGTAGCCGTCGTGACATGCAATGCGATTTTGGGTGAGGAAGGTAGTGAGATATCTATGAGCAGGCGGGTAGGGAAGAACCGCTCGCGTTTTCCCTCCACCCGGTGCATTACCACGAGTGACATTACATCTGTACAGATAAAGAAATATTACAGCCCGGCGCCACTTCAATGCTGTTTAACTTGAAGGGCCTGTTAGCCGGGTATCCCCCCCCTCGTCTCGTTACTATGAAATCGAATCCCATGCGCCTTAGGCGGTCATTCTCCCCATTCGTTTTCAATACCCGCTTCTTTTTTTGGTTTTTTTTTGGCCGGCCCGCAACTCCAATCTAGTAGTTCCCGGACAAGAACGTCATCTTGGTTTTTTTATTTATTTAATGAGTTATATGTTCGTGCTCGCCTCTGCGGGGACGCGACGGGAATCCCCCATCGTCTCCGCCGCTGCTCAGACATCCTCGCTCTTTATAACGACAGCCATATCTCTATCGACGTCAGGTGAGCGTGGTCCGACCATCCAGTCCTGCATTGCCAGCCACTCACTCCAGTTCGCCTCCGCGCTGACAATCTCCTTCTCTGTGACGTTCTGGAGCGGCCGCAGGAACGGGATATTCTGCCCGTCCGGCATGTCGTACTGCGACTTGACTTTGAGCCAGCCGGCACTCTTGGCAGCGAAGAGAAAGTTTCTCCGCTCGACTTCGTGGAGGTGGCCTATGCCTGCCACCCAGTCGTCCCCGAAGAACCCGTGGAGCACTCCGGGAAGATCTAGCCCCGTCGCCACCAACCGTCTGATGTATGGAGTAAGAGAGATCGTCGTGGGGGGCTCCCGAGGCATCGGGAGCTTCCCGGCGGCGATGGAGGGCGGAGGCGGGATCCCCGAGGGCGACCCGATCGGTTTCGACGAGACGACGGGGTGCTGCGGCTGCTGAAACGGCAACTGGATATTCACGAATGCGGCGACAGCCTGCACCGGCCCGCTGTGTTGGGCGTGGTCCAAGAAGTACCGCACGCAGGACTGAAACTGGGGGTACCACTCGAGGATGTCAAACTGCGACTCCTGGAATGGGATGAAGGGACCCGAAGGGTCGACCTCGCGCGCCATCCCTCGCGCGCTAGCGGACGGGGAGGGTTGAGGGGGTTGGAAGGACGTCGGGAAGCCGGGGGGGGCACCTCCAGAAGGTCGGAACGCCATACTGTCCAAATGGCGATAACGAGCGTGTCGAGTACAGCCCAGAAGGATCGAGGGGGAGGGGGAGGAGAGGGGAGGGGCGTCTTTGGCTAGTCGAAAGCCCCGCAGAAGTGTCTAATAACACTCGGCTATGCCTGTTGGATAATCCAGCGAGGTAGGTGCTGTAGCTAGCTCGCGATAGTTGGTCGACGACCAAGATAGGTCTATGTTAGGCAACGAAGAACTAGAAGAAGGTGTGCCGATTCAGACCGTCGTCGATGTGCCACGTCAGATCGATCCAAGACACGCCAAGTGTAAGAGAAGATTTTAAGGCGATGACGGTGATAGGGACGAGAGAGGGAGGGTAGCGGATCTTGGAAGGCTTTAATATATCCGAGGAGGCTCGTAGGATACCTCTCTTGCCTGCCCTCATCATACCCTTCGTCCAGACTAGTCCCGCATTAAGCAGAGAGAAAAGGAGAAGAGGTACCTACATGCCCAGGCAGGTATGTCATCCCTCTAAGCCGGCGAGCAGGTTAAAAAGAAAAAAAAAAGGAAAAAGAAGAGACAAAAAAGAAACCAATGTGACTGGGTCACAGAGCAGGTCACGGTAACCGGCCCTCGGCAGCTGAACCACGAGAACTACCAGAGGGTCCGCCACCATGCGGCATGTACAAGTCCAGGATTTAGATGTGATCGTTGTGGGGGGCCGATCACACTGGTGAGGCTTAGGTACTCAGTACTTAGCAGGGTTCAACGAATTACGCAGAGACGAGGAGAGGACGTCGGCCAACGGAAGGGAAACAAAACAAAATTGCGGAAACCCGGCGAGTCTGACATGCAATGGGCGTTAGAGTCCAGCTGCATGCGTGCCATGTTGTGTGTATGCGTGTGTGATCTGTGTGCGTGCGCGTGTGCGTGCGTGTACACACCTACGTGTTGTGTGTAAGTTGTAGGCATGTAGGTGTAATCGGTTTCCCTCCTTTCCCTGGCCGGGATTCGCTTTTACGCCGGTTTTCTTCCTGTCCGCTGTTTTCTTTCTCCTCGTCCTGGTTCTGTCAGCCAATCCGGGCCGCCCCGTTCGAAAGGAATGCCTTCCACATATCCACTTCACCTCGTGTACGGTGGGCATGCGCGCATATGCCCACTATTCCATCTGCTCCCCGTACGTAGGCAGAGAGAGGTAGGTAGGTAGGTGGGTGTGGGCGTATGTAGTGTGTAGTAGCATTCGGTATGAATCCATGCACGTACACACATGTATGTAGGTGATGGTAGGTAGGTATGTGGGTATTATTATGCCCTAGGGCGGCTCTGCAATGATGACGCAAGGAACTGACCTGTCGTCTTGGAAGTTCTTGGTAAGACCAGATGCGAATGGGGGGGGGATTAGCGGCAGTCTAGGCGGAGATCAGAGATAGCATTAAAGGCCGAGCCAGAGGTGGACGGTCGTTTGGTTCCTGATGTAGGAGAGAATTGCAGATTGGCGAAGCGGGCAATAAACTCGACGATCCCTCCATCGGACAGCGTCAGTTCCCAGACGGACTACAAGGGAATATGTAGGGGCTCGCGAAGCATACAGGGACAAGGAATGGGACGATGATGACGATGCTTATGATAGTTTCGTGAAGGTGAGGCTGCAGAAGCACCCATGCTGCATGTATCGACGCATTCATATCCATGTAGGTACATACATATACCATAGCGAGGAGTAGAGGCGCTAGACACTACCAATATAACAACGAAGGTTATAGAGCATCTGCTGGGAGATGCCGGAGATCTCCTGAGCGGTCCCAAGGGAGAGAGGGGGGGAGGCGGCATCAGGGGGGATTTACGGCGGAGAGCCGTGGACCGTGGACCGGGGGGGAGGAAGTCTAGGGAGTCCAGTCTACGCAGGTCGCTGCGGCGTTGATATGCCCCGTCCTGATGCCCCCCCGTTGCCTGGCTAGCATGGGTAGGTGGGAGAGAACCGGAGCAACGGACGGGAGCAAACGGGAGTCGTGGGACGAAAAGTGCAGAGTACCGAAGTAGCGATAGAGAGCTGGTAATAGCAACCCTGCGGCGGAAATGGGCAATGGAAGGGAGCCCTGGAGCTGCCGGCCCACACCCCCATCCATCCCACTTGCCTACCTACATGCATCCATCCTCTGCGTAGTAGGTGCAGGCGCCACCAGAAAGCCCGCTCGCCTGGCCGCGCCCTCGTAGGGTACCTACCTAAGGTACCTGAGGAGGTACATCAGGGGCCTTGTCTTCTATATACCAGCCTACCTAGACCTACCTACCTACCTACCTACCTTGGTGCCTCTAGCCAGGCGCCCTCACACAGCGCGGTATGCGTGTGCTTTGTATATGCACCTATAATAGTACTAGCTACCTGGTGTACGCTGCGGGTGGATTCGCGCCATGGGGTAGGAGGTACTTGCCGGTGTAGTAAGTATACTAACCGCACGCCTAAGCAAACCAAGGTTGGAACCCGCTATACAGGTGGGGGTGCAGAGACCTTACAAGGTGTGATCTGGGAACATGCACCAATTCGAGGAGGAGGTACCCCTCCAGTAGGCATATACAGTGTGCAGGTCAGCCCGTACCCCGTCCCTCGCTCCGGCTCCTCGTTCTTAGCACGCAGGTCCTTAGCTGCGTAAGGTACCTGCTACATATAATATACATGCCTACCTAGGTAGGTACCTACGAGGTAGTATAAGAGGTAGGTGTCACCCGCCCCTATGTCAGGTATGGGGCACGCCCGGTAGGAGGCAGGCAACTTCTGAGGGGAGAAG
This sequence comes from Durotheca rogersii, assembly GCF_024521655.1. Classification (NCBI taxonomy): domain Eukaryota; kingdom Fungi; phylum Ascomycota; class Sordariomycetes; order Xylariales; family Xylariaceae; genus Durotheca; species Durotheca rogersii. The sequence goes on from NW_026251263.1 coordinate 223,341, forward strand.
ACACCTAGGTCCGGTCTCTTCAGGTGCCTAGGGAGGCGGCCTCGTAGGGAAGGTGGGCAAGCAATATAAATACCTACACCGAGGCATTCCACACATTAAATACCTAAGACACCTAAGACGGGCGGGCGCCTTGGTACCTACCGAGGTAGGAGGTGTTCCCTCGCCAAAGGCATAGGTATGGGTGCCACTGCGAGGCGTTGTCGATGGGGAGGAGGTGTCAGACTTGGGCAGTTCAACTGGAGCTAAGGTCCCATACCTTGGGCAGACCTACCTAAATACAGCATGGTTAGGTAGCATGGACCTGCCTAGCCGTCTTGGGTGCTGCGCTAACCTGCACGGGCTAAAGAGGCCAAGCACATTATCATCAGATATGGTATGGAGGTACGTACTTCACAATGGACCCCCCCCTGCCTGGCCGTCATGAACCTTGGATAAAAACTCGTGGACCTCGACAAAAATTTCCACTCCATTGCATCATCTCTCTGCTGCCCCCCCAAATCCCTACCTCGCTGCTCCTGATCCATCCACCCGTCTCTGTCCTCCGCGGCCCCCAAGCCTCCCCATGTACGAAACCTGTAGGCTTCGGGATTGCCCACCGGTTTACACGCATCCCTACGTACATGCTCTCGGGCCACTTACAGCACCTTGTATTCGCGAATAACGATATGACGCAGACCGACCCGGCGCTCTCTGCTTCCTTTTGCCGTTCCAGGACAGACACGGAGATGCGCATACAGACGGACGGGCGCGTCCCCGGCAGCCCCTTCGCCTCTGATTTGATCGTCAACTTCGCCTCCCGAGAATCTCTCCCGCCCGGCGCCCCTTTGCCTGATCTGAGATAGAGCTGCTACTCCAACCCGCACCCTTCTCCCCATTTCTACCGACGCTATCGGACCTAGCGAAGCCCAATCATCTGGCAAGCTAGCTGTCCTCCTCTCGCCCACCTTATCCGGTCCGCAAAGCTGCCCGTCTTACTACATACATAGGACGTCTACCGCTAACGAATAGGACCGCCCACCGTAGCCTGTTCCTCTTGCCCCCCCCCCCCCCCCCCCGCCTCGGTGCCAGCCGAACGTAGGCGTGTTACCTATCACGAATTCGATATGAAATATTGGCCTCGGCTGAGGCGCTAAGATAACGGACGAGCGAAACATGTCGCCAGAGCTGTCGCGTCGATGGCAAAAAAAAAAAAAAAAGGCTCGCGGATTATGCCCAGCTGGCAGGCGCCTCCGTCCGGATTTCGCAGCCGGGTCTTTTTATGCGGTGTGGATCGGCCTCTATGTTTACCCCACGCGGCCGACAGAGCTGGCTACTCTCGCAGAATGTCTCCTAGGAGCTGATTTGTTCTTATTTTCTCAGTTTCTCTCTTCCTCACTCCCTCTCTCTCGCTCTCTCGTTAACCCTCCTCGCCTTCTCGCCCTTCTCGAATTGAGAAGAGAGTCGGAGACGGCTGCCTAGTAACAAGTAGGCCAATGGCGGTCACTAGTCTGCGGTTTCGCCTTCGTGGCATTGGCTGGGGCTACGACGGTTATGTTTTGCGATTATGAACATAAAGGACAATTACGGCTTCAGCCGATCAATTCAAGATTTAAGGATATTTCTACCCGCATAGCCAAGTGCCTGTGGTTCCGATTCCTTGAGAAGTCGTGTCATATCTTTGAAGCTGCCTTACACCATCTGCCAAGGCCAATCTCAACCCTGCTTCAACCGCCGTCACATGATGAAGGTATACGCAACTGCCTATGTACGTCAGGCACACGTCCTAGCAAGACCAGCATCTATCTGAGAGAAGAAATGCCGACGACTCTCTTATGTATCAAGCGCAGCCACGCACTCAGGGGTGTCGTGGCCGCGCAGCGCAGCAAATACGCGGTCAGACGTGGCGTTGGGGTCGATTCTATGTACCTGAAAAATGACCGTCGAGGCCCGATTCACCATTACGACCCCAACACAACAACACGCTTACCGTTCCGAGCGTCGAAGCACCGAATTCCAGGTTGGCGGGGGCGTTGGTGGCACAACTTGGCATGCTGTGTACCAACAGCAGCGATGGGGATAGCCCCCGAGCGTGTATGCCCCTGGCGGTAGCGGTAGCCCGGTACGATCGCATACTAGCTCCGCCTAGGTACCGTGGATATATTGCCTGTCTCCCTGCTGGGCTTCCTACCTTGCCATAGGGTGACCTTGGTTCCCAACACCAGCTGAAAAATAAAAACGAGGCCAGCTAACGGCCCCCTAGCCTCACTTATAGCTGATTATCAAAATGGAATCGCCACAGCTTAGGTACGCAACGGCAAGTTTCCTAGACCTCCCCCCCCCCCACGGAATCCCCGCGTACACCTACTTAACGATAAAAATAAAAGTGTTTATAATTTACCGCTCCTCATTTCGTTACTGGATCGGCAGCACGAGTAAGCGCACTGGTGCGCGGAATTAGCTACGACGAAATCCATGCTACTCGCTACCGAAGCGCCACACGAAGAAGGAAGACAAAAGCATCACTGTACAGTGCTGGTACGCATTGGCAGCCATGCAGTCGACACTATGCGCCGCCAGTTGACAACCTCATATTTTCGACGTGCCTCTTCGGCTACTTCTGAAACAACAATTGCACACGGGGGAGACAAAATGCTAATACCCACAAGCATTGATCCTCTTTTCTTTCCGGATCGAAACCGCTATAGCTATCGCCCCCCAGCACAAGACATATTAGTCTTAATGTGCCAGTGATGATATTTTTGTGAAGCTTTGGTCGCTCGATCCGTCTACCCTAGAATTGAAAGGGCAATCTCTGGGCTGGGTGCGCTCAAAAGTAACAACGGGCGCAACTCCCTGCCCGGCAACTTCGGGTGTTCCATCAACGCGTGGGTAGTACAGCAGGACAGCGACGCCAAAGCGGTTCATCGTTATGCTGCAGATTCGAGACAACGCCGTCTTCAGTATTGCTCTGATGCCAATGGGTTCTGGGACTCGGGCGCTGCGTTGTAGGGCCTCTCGCAGCATCCCGCATGAACGGAGACAAACGTGAACAAGCGGTGCCCAAAAAAGGGGCACTGCGACTTCTTCTCGAGTATGGTGGATCACGCATATTACCAGAAACGGCGATCCCTCGCCATCGGAACCATGGCTGAATGGTAGGCCGGGAATCAACGGGGCAGTCAGATTCACCTATCCAGGAATAACAGTGGCTGCTTACAGAGGTGATTCCAGAAGGGTTCCGAGAGAGGGAGTGCCAAAGGCCTCGTCGATGCTTCTGGCGGAAGGGCTTGTGTGAGGGGAACGGCTTCTGGACTTTGTTGTCACCCGCTGTGTCGGGTCGCTTCGCGGAGCTACGGAGGATTCTATAAGGGATGCGGAATGGCGGAGTAGTCGATGCCTACCCAGCGTGGCGCAACCTCCTCGTTTTTCTTGGGAACTTGTTCAACAACCATCCTGGAGTGATTGTCAGCAGGCGCCTTGACACACCATCCGGGGCCGAAGTCCTGGGTCCTGATCCTGTTCCAGATAGCTGGAATTGATGGCACAGTTCTACATCGTGCATAGCGCCGCAGCTACCACAATGCAACATCGTGCTCGGGAAGATAACGTGGCTCGACCTCGAGACGAATGAAAAAGGATCGAATAATCTCGATGGAGCCATCTCATTCCGATTTTATCCATGCCTGCCTACGTACACGCCAAGGCTAGCAAGCACGGGCTCAACATTGCACACAGGACATGTATGTATGTACGCTCTCAGGTTCGGCTGACTGCAACGGACTCGGTCCCTACGAATCTCTACCAGTAACGTGCGTGGTATGTGCTGCTCACTCAGGCGAGGACTGCCTCCCCTTGGTGTTGGCGGGCCTATCACAGTACTGCGTATATGACTGGGTACGGGATCAAAGCGTCGTCGCGGACAGTGATGGCCCCCTCCATCGACGACGGGCACCAGACCTAGACTAATAAGAGAGTCCCCCTCCCCCTGATGCTGATGCTAATACAAGGTATACTTACGTATACGTGCGCGCACACACGACGAGGTGGCTTGCGGACAAGCCCCGGCTCCAACACTATCCCACCCAAGACGACGGCCGCGGAGGGGGGGGGGGGGAAGGGGACAGAGATGTATCCAATACCTACCCACCTACCTAGGGTAAGCCAGTCAGTCAGTCAACCATCTGTTTCCGTTGTTGAAGTGCGTTTCGAGACTCACAATTGGCCAATGAGGTTCGAAAGCTGGCGTTACCGCCAGGGACCAGCAAGGGGCCGCTCTCGGCATGGGGGATGACCCCGGGGACCTACGTAAGGGGATTCTCTTGATCTCTTTCTTTTTCGTTCCCAAAGTTCCCACATGCGCAGATGGTTATCTGCGGCATCTGCATAGCGTGCATCCCGGTTCCCGATTTGAACGAAGACCCCTGGTTCCGGGCTATGCGGCTTCGTTTCTCGATTTCGCCTGCTACATGCTGCCTACGTATTACATACCTACATAACATGCATGCGTACCTATCTTCTACTACCTACCTATCTATCTATCTGTGCCCAACGTGGAGGCGTTTATGGAGGAGGCGCGTATGGAGGCATGTCTGGATGTACGTTTACGTTACCTGATGTGTGTGTGTGTGTGTGTGTCACGCATCTATGAGTAGGTACACACATCGACTTTCTCGAATCCTGGGTCCGGCGCGCCCTAGTGGCAAGGGGGTTTCCTGCGATCTGGGTCTCGTCTGTCTTCCCCGATGATCGTGCATGGGGGTCGGGCAAGCCAGTCCGGGGTTATCAACCATACAGAACGACGCCAGCCCTGCGATCGTGTGTCCGTGTCGCCTCCTTTGCTGCTGTCAGCCGCCACAGCACCGGGGCCAGGGGTTCTCACCGACGCCCCTCCGTCTCCTTTCTGAGAGGAGTGCCACATAGGTACGTCCTTACGCGTATGGGTGTATGGATGTACGCAGGTAGGGGTGGATAGGCGCACTACACCACCTACTACCACCTACACGTACTTAGAGGTAGGTATGTAAAAAGGCTGCGCAAATGAGGCTGTCTTGCCCCAGCCCTGGCTGTGGAAACAGCAAAACCCTTGGACGCGAAGGAACGGTTCAATGCGCGCGCGCGCGCGCACGCACATTACATTGCATTTTCGACCCAGAAGGGCTTGCGAATTACATCATCCCCGCCGTATCGACCATGCCCTCGTAATATCCCGTCCTTCCGCCCTGCATGGCGCCCCCCAGCATGCCATTGTGTATGCATGTATGCATATGGGTAGGTAGGTGGGTAGATATACGCACATACACACGAGCAGAGTGCGGCTTCGAGCAAGGGGAACGGGCGAGTCCACGAGGTTGCGATGCCGCGGCCCGCACTCCCTGTCTACATATACATATACATACCTACACATCTACATCCCGTATCAACCCCACGATAACGTAGGTATGTATCCTCCTCTTCCTCCTCCTCCGCAGTGTCCCCTGGCTAACGGCGCATGGAATCACCATCGCCTAAGAGTGGGTGTGCGTCTCGAAAAATGCGACGTCGTCGAGCTCCCGTGGAGCTTGGGTGTGACATTGGGACGCCGTTGTCTCCACCCCGTGCCCTCATTTTCTTACCCCCTGGAGGGTCCGGCTCCCCGGTGCCCTAGGCAGACAGACATACCTACCTACGTACCGACGCTCACCTTCGCGACCACGCCATCTATGTACGTACGTCTGCATGTATAGAGGGCACCTTTTTGCCTGCGTAGTGCATCATATTGCATTGGCATCGCCTCTCGCCTCCTTTTCTCCTTGCTTTTCTCTCCTCCTTTTTCTTTTGGTTCTCTCTCGGCGGCGATTCTACAACGACGGTGCGGATTTTCCGCGCGGGGTTCGCTCCGCGGCCGCCGGGCACGCCTGCTAGCTAGGTATCTTGCCCTTGTCTCGCCCGCCCTGCACACCTTTACTCACCTGCCACGCTTACTGATCGTCGGTCTGTCCGACTTGATTGGGAGCTGACTGACCGCGCAGGCTGGCTGGCTCGACAGGTAAAGGTGGGTGAAGACAGAGGAAGAAGCAGAGGAAGAAGAAGAAGAATAAGAAAGGGGCGGTGGGCGCCTAGTAGGTGACTCCATGCAGCGAATTAGTCGGACAAGCCCTTTCGTAGCCAATCACGGAGACGGCAGGGGAGGGCCAAGGACGAGCACGTAGGTAATCTCTTCATCATAGGGGGTTGCGTATAGGCGTGTGCGTGTGTGCGTGTACACTATTCTGCCCTGTCCACTTATTGCTCCTGATAAGAAAGAGGTCGGTCAGTGGAGCCGTGGGAAAGAGAAGGATGTGAAGTTTGGGGGGAGGAGGCGTGTGCCGCAGGTTGGCTGGCATGTAGGCAGTAGGTATGTACGATGCCCATTCCCGGTACGCATACATGCTTATCAGGTAAACAACTCGCGAAAGGAGATCGTTCGTAGCGGATGGTAGGGTATTCTGAGGTTGGGCCTTTCGCCTCGATGGGCCGATCGCGACAGAGAGGCACGCACCATGACATGCTGGCAACTCATGGTCTCGGCAGATCTCCGAGCCGCTGCCTGCTGCAACCGTGCCGGCGCGAGAGAGAACCGCTATCACAGGCCGCCCTCGCACCCCCGTCGCCTCACCCCTTGGCCTTCTTGGCCCTCGATATTCACACTTCCGAGAGGGAAGGCAGGTGGGATCAGTGATGAGTCGCCTCACTTCTCTCACGCAGCCCCGGCTTACTATGCCCTTCATCGGGGGCCGGGGCAGGGAGTCCTACCATCTATCCCTCCATCCATGCATTCTGATCCCCGGACCTTCCCCCCCCCCCTTCTGAGGCATAGACGTTGTCAATTATATACGCGTCAGTGATACGTCGTACGGTAAATATGTGCGCATGCAGGACGCGGAGCGGGTCGACCGTTCAGGCGAGCGCGCGGAGCGTGCTGGCGGAAGGAAGGAAGTCTCGTCCGCGGACTTCCTCACACTACGCGGGTGGGGGTACGTACGTTCGCTCGCCATCGTATACGGCGGTAGGGATAAGGGGGCGGGCGGGGAATGCTACAGGACGACGGGCTTCGGACGGGAAATGAGGAGAGAGGGCAAAGGATAGGGGGTGGCGAACAGCCGTGGCATCTCGGTGGTGGTCGATATCGCAGGACGGGATCGTAGATTGGCTTCGCTTGCGCGGGTGCATACGCTAGTCACGGAAGAATCGCGCGCAACCCCAGCTCGATATTCGCCTGGACATGCCGCGAGGTGTTGTCTGTCCCCCCACTGCATGGCCTCGCCCGTGGCCTATCGATGGTGCAATTTGTATGCGGGAGGCAGGTCACTTCGCGTCGCCCGTCATCGACATGTATCTCTCTCCCCCTCTTCTCTCCTCTCCCTCTCCTCTGCTGCTACTGGTAGGTTAGGACGCCCCCGGCTTACTCGAAAACGGGTCGCGACACGGGGGCATGTGTGATAAGCACGTACCATAGGCTCTCGATGCCCGTCAGGAAGCCCCCCTTCGGTGGTCGCGGTCGGCAGGGGCCGAGCCGTGTCTCGTACACGAGCGGGCTCGACGTGCAGACGCCGGATGGGGTGATGTTTCTCGGTACATAGGACCTTTCGGCATATCAGGGGCCGGCGGGCGTCGCGTCATGGCGCTGTTTATGTCCGGGACCTGCCGTGGTCGTTCCACACGGCACTGATAGGTAGGTTATGGAGAGATGACGGCTAGATATATAGTGTCACTCACGCTCTCCACAATCCTTTCTCTTTTCCCTCTAGGAAGAGCTACCGTTGTGAGCACGGCCGCGATGAATACCTAGACTAGCCCTCCCCATAGGTTCCCGCGGAGGTCTCTGTCTTCTGGGAACGTCACTCGTGCTTCGTCCTCTGTCCATCCGTCCGCGGTTAATTCGTTACGGGGAAAGGGGGAGCGGGAGCGGGCAAGGGAAAAGGAGAGAAGGATGAGATGTTTCGACCATGGCACGATAGGGAGGGAACACATATATAATCGTCCACGCCTTCTGATCAGTTGGTTGTGCAGAGCTGCGCGGTCCCACGCTCGCTACCCGTGAGGAACAGGACAACTTAACACCTCTGTGTCTCTACATAGGTAGGTATGTATATATATAGCCATGCCCCGCTAGCTCTAGCGAGCTAGCTAACTGGCGTATACGATCGCCCCGACTGTAACATCCGGCACGCCTCACTACACTCCTGGATCTACTCACACGCGCAGTCGCGAAGAGATCTTCGGCCAACGCCGGGAACCGCACCCCCCTGAAGTTGTCGGCCGGGGTTCACATGTAACCTGGTGGTTCGATTCTACGGATGTCCTGATCCGTGGTTGGTGTACCTATGTGATGGACAGGAACATTGTCCCCCCCTCCCCTGATTTTCCTCACTCTGTTCCTCTTTCTCCTAGATGAGGCTGCATAGATCTATGGTGGAGACCGGGGACGACGTCTTGTAGTGCTACTATTCTAGCTTGCTGCCTACTCTCTCTGCCCTTGTTAACGGGGGTTGGCGCCTGCTTTCGTGACGAAATCCCTTCCTCCCCTATCCCTTTCCGTCCCCCCCATCCTACCCAAGGTCAGGAGCGTCATGCTGACGACGAGGTTGCGACCCACAGGAGCCTGTAAGGCTGCTCCCGCTACGTCAAAGAGACAGGAGGGCGGCACGTCACGACTAGGCCAAGTGAGGCGTGCGCACACGCGTCCGGGTTCGTTGGCCCCTATACGACGCGCCCCAGCTGACACGACGCAGTCTCGCCCCCTCCCCTCCCCAGGTTATGCTCGCCTGCACCCGAACAGGGCCTTTCTAGAAGCATCGGCGGCGAGGAGGGCGGCTAGGCGAGATACGATAAGTTGCGCATCTAGCGGGAAGGGAGACTACTACCTTCGCCCCCCGAGGCACCGCGCGGTGCCTCGGGGGTCAGTCGTTTCGCGCGCTTTCGACCGCGGCGTGTGCCCCGCGGGTATTAGGTCTGGGGTGGCTAGTAGCGCTCGCTAGATACTCCGCGGCGGCGACCAGGGAGGGGAAAGGGGACAGCAGGAACGGGGACTTGTTGCGCGTGGGATGCTCTTCCTAGCTGCCACCCTGGACTTCCCACAGCGCCTGCTTCCCGTTACGCTGCTGTGTGGGACTCGCCTCACCCGCGGCTCCGGAGGGCTAGCGTAACGTCGTGTAGGTGAGCCTTTGTCCCCGTAGGTAGATTGCGCGCGCGTGGGGGGCCAGCAGATGTTTGGCTAGCTCCTAGGTCAGCTTAGGGCGTGGGAAGTGAAAGGGAGGCTATTCGCATAAACTAATACTCTACGTACACCCCACGGGAAGTTTCCGACCCGTGCAATATCGATTGTCCTGGTTGATATGGAATATGAAGTCCTATGATAGGTAGGTACTTAACTCGCTGCTCATGGGGTGTCGGTATTAAAACTGCGTCCACTAAATTGAAGGCCTGTTTCCGTGATCATGATATATAGGGGAGAGAGAAACCGCGGAGGCTTCGAAGATTCTGATAGTTTTCCTATCTCTCACCTCATCTCCTCTTCCCGACTTGTTTCTCTCTAGGACATCCACGAATTCAGATCGAACGTACGCAAGGCCAGTTCTACGACTATTTCGTCCACTCTATCGTATAATATGCACTCCTCCAAGCAATAGGACGATGTAAAGATAAACCAGATCTGGGGTCTTGGCTTTATCCACCATTGCTACCCCCTCCCCCCTTCCCCCCGACATTCTTCATAGGCAATTGCTCGGCAAAATATGCTGAGACGAAATCCAATACCGGGCACTATTAGTAGCTAGGGCGGTTCGCTCTGACGTAGACGTAGGGAAGTTCATATTATATTATGGTTCGCAGAATTTCGCTTGAATAGTACGCTGTTCTCGTTCTTTACATCACGATTGTGGGGAGGGCAATTACATTGGGTACATAAAAACAGTCGATAGACATGTCTAACTCTTCGACAGGCCTTCCCGGAACACAAACCTCCTATCTCCAAATGGCTACATTTTTACTGACCATTCTTCTGTCTTGGTTCCTTAACTTGAGACGAGACACACAAGCGGTAACCCACCTTTATATTATCACTGAAGGTTGGAAAGGAAATAATGAGGGAGAACCTCTGACGGCGAATCCCACGAAGAGCGCCGGACGTGCCTCGAAGCTGGTGGGTTGGGAGGAGCGGAAAGAAGGCGAGCCAGAAAGACTCACCTTTTAATTGACCGTCCGCTGACATGAACGCGAGGTGAGGTGCCGGGCTTACGTAAGGGGGCATAAGGGAAGAAGAATTCGACAGGCTCTGGAAGGATTGTGGGTAGGTAAAGGTAGGTAAGTTCACATTCTAGTTGAGGATCGACCGGTAGAACGAAGCACGAGTCTATCACCGTTCGGCCAATATAAGCCCAATATGGTGAGATTGCGATGTATTAGACACACGCACAGGCTATTGATTCTTACCGATATCAGGAAATGACCACCACCCGAATATAAAAACCTGCCTGCTTGTACAGGTTGGTATCAATATCGCGTGAACGAATCCTTCCAATCTCGTCGTGATATTACTATAGATACCTGTGCGGTTGGAGCAGCAGGAATCTATCCACGGTCCCGAACCGATAGTGGATAGCAAGCAAGAAGACAATAGTTGGCCACAGAGTCGGCCCTCGCGGAGAGCCTCATTGGGTGCGGAGTTAGCCTCGAATTCCGCGGCCTCGATATTACCACTCAGTGGCGGCTCGAAGGAGAACTACGGAGCCGAGCGAAGGGTGCGTTCATAGTCTGTCTAGCACATTAGCGGTGAGACGTGGCCCGATCATCTGCGAGGAGCTATATTTATATCTCTGTCTCTGCGGGCACCCTGCATCCTCGCATTCTCACCTCCTCGCTCTCCCAACCTCGACAGTACCCGGCGTCTGACATGCGCCGGGTTCCTGTGTTGTGCGTATGTATGCGCGTATCTATTACATACGGAGGTAGCATGCGTCATTAGGTAGTAGATGCGACAGCCAGAGTATTCCCGGGCCGGCCAGCCTGATTCTACCTAGCTTCCCTGTTTTCGCCGCCGATCGCCGCCGATGTGCCTCTCTAGACCAGCCGAGCGAATTCCTTCTTATAGCTTCCGCGTCTTCGCCTTCGATGATTATAGCCGTTTGCGACGGCGGGTGAGAAAACGATCGTCGCTCATGGCGGGAAGCCACCTCGCCCCCTCTTCCTCCTCTTCGTCCCATTGCCCTATCCGAAGTGCAGCTGGCACGCAACGCAGACACGGCCGGGTGCCAGCTGGCGCGGTCGATAAACGCCAGCAATACGCGGTCCGTACATGCATACATGCGTACATGCATAAGCGTACAAGAGTGCTCGGATAGACGGGTATATGCACATATAACTATATGCAGGCAGGCAGCATATGCAACACCAGGCTGTGTCGGTCCGTCTCCCCTCCCAATGCGGCAAACTGGTAGCTCCACACCAACTACCACCCTCTCCATCTCCGTCTCCCTCACCTCTCCCTGCCCCTCTCTCCTCTCTCTATGCCCCTCTCTCCACGCCCTCTAGATGCCTTCTGCACACCCTCTGCACACCTTTCTCTGGCACCCTGCCCGTAATTGGCTCGGCAGACTTTCTAGCCCCCAGCTCTCCCCTCGTCTCTCTCTTCCACGAAGGTACTCCTCTATATTTGCTGCAAACGTATAGTCTCTTCGGCCCAATGGAGAGCCGGATTCAACAGTGTGGCTCGAGCCTAGAGACCTTCCTCACACGTGTGCCTGTCGTGTGTGCCGGGGGCAGCGGGAGGGGAGGGGGGGAGGAGGGGGGAACCATAGCGGGCCCTTCACTGCCTCAACCCCTCCTCTCTCTGTCTCTCTCTCTCTCTCCAACGCTGCCCCGAAGTGGATTCGTCCGTCCGTCGACGGGCCGTGGGTGTCACCTTACCTTGTCTATCTGTTGCGAGAGATAGGATGGGCTCTCTGTGTTTCGTCTCGGCGTCTACACCGAGACATCGAGGGCGGCTGGCGCTAGCTATCTAGGTACTCCGCGTTCGAGACAATGTAGGCCGGATATGGTACAAGTGGCGCAAGTTGCTTCCCATCTACCAACCTGCAGGCCATCGACGGTGTTCTCGGTCCATTGGCGTTGCCGTATGAACCAATATGACTTGCTGACCGACGAGTGCTCCGCCGCAATCTCACTACCCAACGTTGCACGAGTCACCCCCAGCGTCTCATCCAGTAATACCAGGGTCTCATCAGCCATCTTCGGGAGGTGGGTACTCCCATCTCAGCTGAAGCCTCACTGGGCAATAGGATAAACCGGTCCCGGCAGAAACCCGCCGCACGTTGGGGTGGGAGGTTAAAAGCGTCTTGCCCGTCCCTCCCCCCCCCCCTTTTCCCTGCTGGGCCTTGCGGTTTTCCTACCTGTTCGCTTCTTCCGCCCTTGAATGGACGGTCAATTGCACCAACATGACGTCCGTCCTCAGGCTGGCTACCTTGAGTTACGCGGTCGCCTGTGTTGATGCTGGCTTCTCTATTCGGGCAGGTCGCCACGCAAAGGATTGGGGGCCGCCCACCGAGACCCTCGGCAATACGCAAATCGATCCTGCCGGCTGGACGCCAAAACCGACTGCGCCGCCGGGGGCCAGGCCAGAGGACTGGGAGCTTCGGAGACGACAGCAGGGCGTCCCCATGACCGATACCTGCGGTTTCCCTGTTAGCAAGTCCAATGGTAGGTTGCACTCCTTCGCGAGATGGCTTCGCGAGATGGAACCGTTGCGAAGAGCAACAAACCTCTTACCACTTCTCTCGATAGACCCGGCAATTGGCTGCTCAGATGGGGCATTTTGCGCCTCCTCGTCTGGCGTGGTGGGATGTTGCAGCGCCCGAGACCGCCGCGATTGCACGATATTACCCACAGCATGCGTCGAGGTAGGGACGCCGCCGACGCGTCAACCGATTGATCCTCAGACTCTCACCTGGTAAGCTTACGACTGCGTGCTATGAAAGGCTACTTGGCCTCGTCGGCTAAGTCGGGGACAGCTCGGACCAGGCACGTCCACGTTGCGTAACATATTTATATAACGTGAATTTCTTCGAGTATCTACATGGCTATAGCTTTCTAGCTTGCGGCGGCGAGGCGGGCAACAGTATGATTGCGACGAGTCCGTTCCCGGGCTGGTCACCGACAAGCCGTATTTCTACCGCAACGCCATTAGCAACAAATCCGGTAACCGTTACCATATCTCCAGGTGTTGAGGCGTCGTCTACTGCCGATTACACTTCGTCGACGAGTCATGTTGGTGCCATCGTCGGTGGCGTGATCGGCGGCGTGGCCGGGCTCGCGTTGCTCATCGCCGGCATCCTACTTTTCTTACGCTACCGTAGGAGACGAGAGGGGGAAGAGAGGGTAGGAGATAAGGGGGTAGGCAACTCGCCCCCTTATCCTAGCCAAGACTTCACGCCCGCCGGAGTGTATCCTTCTGGACTCCCTGATTTCGAAAATCCCTCGTTTTATTACGGGGAAATACCGCCGCAGATGGTCCACACGCCGCATCCCGATGCCGCCGCCTATCCGACGGCGCCGCAACCGCCGCAACCGCCGCCTACAAGTTACAACCCTGCGAACGCGCCCAGGAATGTACGCCCGCCGGAAATACCGTCCACGTTCGTCCCCGTTGCTCGCAAGCCGCCGACCCAAGATGATATAGTATCTCCCATTAGCCCCCAGCCATACGGGGAGCTGGTGAGTCCCGCCGACGACCCGACAACGTATACATGGATCTCCAACCCAACGCCGCCGCCCCAGTCGGAATATTCTCAGTTCAGCCCGCCATCTCCGCCTCAGTTTCAATCCTATCGCCCCTACCATAGGACCTAAACGAAGCGAAATTCACGAGCATGGCCGAGATCGTTTGGCTGATTGCGTGAAGGGGCATGTATCAGTTAGTAATATTCTGTGTAAATATTGCATTGGGGCCTTTTTTGTTTTCGCTCATGCTGGAGGGCTTGGCGTTTCGGCGATGCGAATACCATATGATACCTGTTGCTTTTTTTGGGCGGAGTCTTGGGAGGGGAGAGAGAAGAAGAAAGTTGGCCTGGGGCTTCCTCCGAGCAAGATCTCGAGAGAAGGGAACAGACATAGGATAAGGACAAGTCGAAGCCGAATTTACGATACGCGGGCTGGTCGAAAATTTCACTCGTCAGTAGCGAGTTGCGCAGGTCGAATATATGGTTTCTCTCTTCATACGTGCGGACTCAAGATTCCGGGGCCTGAAACAAGTTCTAAATGCCCCTCGAGATCGGATCGACGAAGCAGGTATCACACATTGCCATATCGACGACGAGGTCGAGAGGACTAATGCAACAATCAGGCCAGGATAATACCTATATAAGAACGCGAATACCTGATTGAAGGTTAATCTTTACTAAGGCCCTTGGCCAGCGCATCAGGGGCCAGTCCATGCCGACCTAGTGCTACAAATCAACGCCCAAGACATACTGGGGAGAGAGAAGAGAGGCCACCGTGCCTCCTGCTTAAGTATCGTAGGGATACTCCAAACTCCCTAATTCGAAAGCTCACTCCACGTGGATCAGCAAGTAGTGCTAAATACACAAGCATCATCACCCGTCTCCGCGTCTCAAGCACTATTCCACCAACCCAGAAACAGTATATCGGGCCTATCTAGGTAGGAAATGGGGCATGCCTCTATACGTGCCTGGTCGTCTGTCTGCCTACTTACCCTAGGTCTCTACGATGGGCGGTAAACCCATCCTTACACCCTCACGAGTCGGTCCCAGGTCGCCTTCTCTGCGGCAATTCGGGAGAAGTGCCGAGGTGTAGCGTTCGGCAGCTAATTTTTGTCCAGCTTGGTGCTGGCCACCGTTCCCACGGGAATAGCAGGGAGTACACATCAACCTGTCGGTTGCCTACCACCTACCTACCTATCTCTCTGCCTGTTTGTCTACCCTCCTAGCCACCTCTAACAGGATCGGTGTACTCTCTCACGCTCTCACGTTGATGTCAGATGGCGGCGCCTACGCTTTACCTTGCCTGCTCGCCTAGTTGTCTATCTAGCTGCCAGAGAGCAAGTATTGCTACGGAATATGGGCGCGGGGGAGGCCGGAGAAACGACAGCAACCCCTCCTCGATCAATCGGCACAAGTGAGGTATCACGGCCCCGATCGCTCGACGACGTGGTCTATAACTTCAGCGAGCTCGCGCACGAACATCCCGGCGGCGCCAAAGTTCTTCTCCGGCTCGCCGTCTGCGATGCGACAGCGGTCTACTCCGAGGCCCACTCGATGTCACTAGTCAAGACGCTGCCGCATCGGTGTCCTGTAACGACGGCATAGGCGACGGGGCTGTTATCGTCACCGGCAGCGGCTGCCCCGTCCTCCGGGCCTTGACCGGTAGCCGAGAACCCGCCGCTCGATAGCCTGCTCAACGCGCGGGCCGTCGGCGTCGGCAGGGGCTCCCTGTACGCGCTGAGCTACGGAAAGGAGGGCGTCAAGCATTCCGTTGATAATGAGTGTTCCCTGCAATTTTCTCTTGATACTTGTGAGATCGATTTGCCGGGTAAGTGGAGGTTTGGGAGTCAGCTATGATAAAGGGGTTAGGGGCTAGGGGGAACAGTGGTGGCTACGAATCAAGGGATGCCGAATCTCGGTGCGTGCGTCCGCAGATTCGTAACTACTCAGGGCTACCACCCCAAGGGGGATAATTATAGCCTGCCTCTTATCTTTAAATGTTTATCATGCGTGGGTGTATCTTTGAGGTTGTCCAGGAGAGGAATCATATGGTTGATTGTTTGTTGCCAAGGCATCCGCTTGACTTATCTCTCAAGGCATTCACGCGAACAAAAGCATTTTCGTCAAGCAGGCTTTTCATAACCCATCCATACAACATAATAAGACTTCCTTCAGGGAATTGATGAGACTGGTACATATTTCCAGTTAGAGAGGTGAGCAACAAGCAGCCCAGGGCGCCTATTTCAACTTTATCCTCACACAGGCATACATTCACCAAACCTCCCCTATAACCATGAATTGCCAACCCCCATTCACTCACCTCTTTTTGGTTTCTCGTTATTTATTCCCTTCCATCCCACCCCTGCTCTTCCGCAATATTGTCCCTTTCTCATCGTATCCTCTCTATCCCAGCATACAATACGATCTGGAGCCTCCTCTGCTTGTTAGAGCGTCAAGCTAACCATCATGAGCTCCCGCCAGTCTTCGCATCCGTCAAAAAGCAAGCCCGCTGGCCGAAAACCGCGACGACCTCTAACCCCCACCAAGAGCGCCCTCAGGACAAGATCCCATTCTCCCAAAAAGTCTGTCAGGTTCGATATTCCGGGTGAACCCCAGCAGAAACACACGCACTTCCACTCGAAAGCTCCAGCCGCAAACAAGACAGAGCCATCGAAGCATCATCCCCATACGACGAAGCACACTATGGCGAAGACGAAGACCGCTTCGAAGGGCAAGGAGAAGGCTCATAAGAAGGGCGGCGGGAAGGGAAAAGCCTCTGACAAGAGCAGCAACAAGAAAAGTGCCCGTGCCGAGAAGAGAGACGCCGGTCCTTCCACATCTGCTGATGATGATGATGGTGATGACTGGGAGGACGAGGAAGACGGAATGATCTGCCTCTTAAGAAAGATGGGTGTCCGGTAAGCTTGGTTTGTGCACCTACATTGCGGCCAACTTCCTCCCCACGTCTCATTCCTCCCCATCACCATACTTTCGATTCATCTTCTCCTCTTCAAACAAGCACACAAGCCCATAACTAACCCGCAAAACCCGCCCGGATCCGCAGATCCCGAGATATGGCCCCGGTTCTGGCGCCACGCACGGCGGCGGAGATCCGGCAGCGCGCGCGCCACCTCGACGCGGCCGGCCGGCCGCTGACGACGTCGGGCATCGCCGAGCTGTACCGCGCGCACCTCGAGGAGACGCCGCGCTTCCGCGGCTACGGCGTGTGCTTCTACGACGGCGGCCGCGGCATCACGCTGTACCCGGCGGGGGGCGGGGGCGCGGACGAAGATAGCACCAGCACCAGCACCACAAGCACGAGCAGCACTACGAGCAGCAGAAGCAGCAGCAGCAGCAGCAGCGAGGCGGAAGAGTCCGACTCGTCCGACTCGTCCGACTCGGACTCAGACTCAGACTCAGACTCGGCGAGCAGCGACTCAGACGCAGACTCGGCCGAGAGCGCGCGCGGCGGGCCGCCGACGCTGATCGACGCGCTGGCGCGGCGGTTCCCGGGGCGCCGGCGGCTGCGGCCGGACGCGTTCTGGACGCCGGCGGCGTGCCGCGCGCTCTCCGTGCTCGAGGCCCGCTACGCCGCCGACAAGTGGCTCCACATCCAGGCCGAGCTCGCCAACCTGGCCGGCTTCGCCGCCGAGCCCGAGATGATCGAGGCCAAGTTCAACGAGGGCGGGGGCGCCGGCGACGATGGGGAGGAGGAGGGGGGGTAGGGAGATGGGTGCGGTGGTGGTGGGGAGGGGGGCTTTCGTGGCTGGGCGCGCGGTGCGGCCAGGAAGGAAGGGAGGGGAGGGAGAGAAAGGTGCGAGATGGGATCTGTCTGCTCGGAACTGTACTTGGCTTCTCCTCAGAAGCCGCACTCGGGAGGCTCTAGCAGCCGATGGGCAGTTGTCGGAGGGTCTTCACTCGCGGCGACGAGATAGCTCCTCGTCTCCGGCTCTCGATAGAAATTCAACTGGACTTTACATCGTAACCTGACAGTCTTCCGGAAGCTCGTGCCTGACCCCCTTTTATGGCGAAGTGGAAGAGTGCGCGAGACAGTGTTGCGAGTGCCACCCCGTAGATGCCCGATATAAACGCGTCTCTGCTGCTGGATACCAGGGAGCTTGCACCAGCGAGGACAGAACCCCCTCAAATTTTGTCTATATCCGAGGCTGCAGCTATTCTCCGACACGCAGTGACTTCGCAGTCCCTGGTAGAAGAACATGCACTCAACGTCCCTTAGCCTTACACGTAAGGGGCACGCGATCTGGAGTATACCTAGGTCTACCACGCACCGCGAGAGAAAACGCTCGGCTAGTATCGACGGCATTCATTCGTAATCCCACAAACGGCTGAAAACTCCCTAATATATCCATAGAAGCATGTAGGTAACAAAACCAGGAAACCCAATCCATCCTCTCCACATCAAAGAACTGCCCATGCCCCTCAAGATCCCCTTTCGGTACCCCCCAGGGTCCGATACAAGACCAGACGCGGCGGCGCGCCTACGCCTCGAACTTGATAGCGCTGAGCGAGCGGTTGAGGCTGGGGCGGGCGGGGGCGGGCCTGCTCAGGGCGTCGAGGGCGGGGCCTTCGGCGGGGGCGCCGCGGGCGCCGGTAGTCTTGGGCGAAGCCTCCGCCGTGGCGGCCATGGCGGCGAGGCGCTTGCGCGTGCGCTTCTCCTTCTCGACGACGACGCTGTCGCGGCTGCGCAGCGGCGTCGCCGAGCCGTCCGCCGCCTTCGCCGCCGCCGCCGCCGCCGCCGCTACCACCACCCCGCCCTCGTACTCCGTCCCGCACACCTCGTCCAGCTCGCCCACCACCCGCGCCATGTGCTCGAAGATCGCCCGCGCCTCCTCCGCCACCTCGTCCCGCTCCGCCTGCGTCAGGTACAGCCGCGGCACCTCGTCCCGGCCCTCGTCCTCGCCCGACGTCGCCGTCGCTTCCGCGAACCGCGCCTTGAACGCCGCCCGCACGTCCTCGCCGTCCGTCGCCGTGTCGAAGCGGAAGAAGGCGAGCGGCTGGCGCGCCGGCGCCTGCCACGCCGGGCGCCGCTGCTGCCGCCGCTGCTTTGCGTCGCTAGGGGGCGGTCGCGTTGCCGTGCTGCTGCCGTTGTTCTTCGCGCCCGTCACCAGGCCCCACAGGCGCTCGACGAAGCCGACGCTCTTCTCCGCGGTCTTCTCGCCTCCCGGCCCCTTGTCTTCTTCCTCGTCGTCGTCATCCTCCTCGTCCTCGTCCTCCAGCGCGAGCGGCCGCCAGAACCGCGCCCCGGGGTCGACGCGCTCGAAGGCGGCGCGCACGAGCCGGCGGCCGCCCGCGAACAGGCCCATGTACAGGACCCAGGCGTAGGCGAGGAGGGCGTGGGGGCGCTCGCGGGCCGTCGCGCGCACGCGCCGCACCATCTCGGCGGCCGCGCCGCCGCCGCCCGCCGCCTCCGCCAGCTGCTCCGCCAGCGCGGCCTCCGTCCAGCCCGTCAGCGCGCGCAGGTCGCCGCGCAGCGCCACCTCGCGCGCCAGCCCGCCGTCCAGGAGCACGCCGCCCACGTGCGCCAGCACCGCGCGCACGCGCCGCCGCGCCGCGTCCGCGCCCGTGCCCGTGCCCGTGCCCGTCATGTCCCGCCACTGCGCCTCCACCGCCATGTACACCGGCGCCAGGTGCAGCAGCCCCTGCGCGTAGCTCCACGTGTCGGCCGCCCGCGGCGGCAGCGCGAGCCGCAGCCGCGCCGCGATCAGCCGGTTGAGCCGCGCGTGCGGCACCCGCGTCGCCGCGTTGATGCATTCCCCGAGGGGCCGCGCCGGGTCCGTGGACGCGAGCCCGGCCGCGTCGCTGTCTGTTGGCGGTGGGAGCGCCGCGGCTGCGAATATGGCTGCGAATTCGTCTAGTGGCGAGAGTGAGACTGCCGGTGGAGGGGGGGTGGCGTGTTCAGGTAGTGGAGGCATCGTGGGTGGTAGGTAGTGATGCGATGGGGTGAACTACAGTCGCGCTAAGCTGCGGAGAGCTGGGTGGAGAAAGTGACACTTGGGTTGGTAGCGAAGGGAGAACGGCGAGATCTGCGAGCTCTCTGTATAAGAGGAGAGCTTGAATCGGGGAAATGGTATGAAGAGAGAGTAGCAGAGGATGGTGGCTCCTAAGGGGAAAAGGGGTCGAGCGTGTAGCCAGCGGTATGTATTAAGTATCTCCCAGTCAGATACCCGAATCGCTGGATTTTACGTAGGCGGCTGCTTGAAGAAGCGAAACAAACCAAGGCCCAAGTGAAGGAGAATGGCGGTCGAGCAAAGAGAGCAAGGTAGTTGAGGCTGGGAAGAGCGAAAGGGACAGCAATATAGAGCAATCAGAGGGGTGAGAGACAGACTGAGGGAGAATAAGGAGGGCGAGAGACAGAGCGGGAGAGCGCAAGTGGGTGGGAGGTTCCGGGTGGCTTTGTAAAAAAGGGAAGAGAAGAGAGGATCGGGTCTGGGCCAACGCCTTTTCTTCACGTCTGTCTCTCATCTCCTCTTCTTCCCCTCGCCTACCCGCGCCCTCGGAACTAGAAAACGACAAGAAAACGCGCGCCGGGAAAGGGGAGAGGAGGGGAGAGAGGGGCGGGAAACAAAAGCCAGGGCAGAGTCATGTACTGCATATACGTATTCCTTGTCCACGCTGGGCCGTCCACACCAGCCGGGAGACAAGCACGAGAAAAAAACGACGGGCTGCCGTGTCGATACTTTGACAACGAGTAGCAGCAGTAGTCGCAGTAGTAGCAGTAGGTAGGCGGGGGCGGGGGGGGATTCGAGGCCCGGCCGCGATCGTCTCCCTCCCGTTCTCCTTCGTCTTCCGGCTTCGCAAGCCAGGTACCTATGGGGCAATCGATATAACGTACCTACCTCGAGCCCACGCTCCGACCTCCGGCCCGAGAAAGACGTGGCAGGGCGCAGACAAAGGCAAGGCCAGGCCGGCACGAGGCCGATGGTGTGTGTGGAAGCGGGCAGACACGCTACGTCCACGACAGCCAGCGGCCTGTCTTTGTTTCGATCGTCTGGCGCGGCCGCCCTGTCTGGCCGAGGGCGCGGTCGCACGGCACGCTTACTACGTCGCGCGGTGTCAATGGACGGCCGCGACGCCAGAGCAGAGGCAGCTGCCCGGCCACGGCATCGCTGCGCGGCAGGGCGAGTGCAGTTTGATATTCGCTCTTCTCCAAGAGGTGCAGCCGAGATCGAGATCGCGGAAAGGGGCAAGCAACCTCGCAGACCACCAGACGGGGGGGGGGGGGGTTGGTTGAGTCAAGCTGGGCTGGGTTGTCTTCCCTTCCCTTGTCTTCTCTTCTCGTCTCTGCCCGCCCCCCTCCCTTACCTACCTCCTCGTCGCAGAAGTGCGTAGCCAGGGGCGCGTTCCCGGGTCGCGGAACGGAAGCGGACGGCGGCATGACGAGGCGCAACGCGGCATTGCTCGGCTGGGGAGGCGACGGCATTGATAGGGAGGGGGGGAAGGGGAAAAAAAGAAAAGGGGACACGCTCGGGATAGATGGTGCAAGGTGACAGGTTCCCCGTGTAACCTCCGAGGATAGGACTTTGTGTACAAGAACTTACCTCATATCCAGGCACCCGCATACCTACCCTAACGGCCTTGTACATACCGGTGGTGTAGGCCGTTGGATAGGTATGTAGACGAAGTGAGGTATGGCAGAGCGAAGGCGGCCACGCGGCAGCTCGCTCGAGGGATCAACCCTGCGGGGAGGCGGGAGAGTGCCGGGGAGGGAGAGACAGGTTGGTCTTATCGCGCGAACGTCTCCATGACTCTTCCCGATGCCCTGGTATTTTTTTTTTTTTGAATCGATGTCTCTCAACTGCGTACGGCGTCCTATGCTACGTTACTTGACCGCCTAGCCCGACCCAACGAGACCGGCAGGCGGACCAAGGTGGCGCTAACAGAACGAGGACCACGATGAAGGAGTTGTTAAGCCGAGTCGCCCTTAACTTACTAACTAACAAGCACCTCAGTTTTTTCTTTAAATAAAAGCCTGTGTACATTACTATGGAGATTTTGCTCGACTTAACGGTTTAGGGAGGGAGGCAGGTAGATGGGCGCAAGGACGGGTAGACATACCTCTAGTTAGACGCCAATGCGTGCTGCTGTCTTTAGCAGAGGTTCTACAAGTAACTCATACAAGAGAACAAGGAACTTCAGGTCTAGCAGCGTATGATATCTCAATTTCCTTCAATAGGAGGCGACAGCAGATCTCGCCAAGGCGATCGCGGCGCAACGAGAAGATATGATGGCCGAGTTGGACCCGTCAGTTTCCTGCCGAACCATGCACGTCACAGCAACGGGGCCGTTCGGAATAGACGTGTACTTCTCGCCCCCTTGCTGGCGAGTCGATCCAGAGATCCATCCACATATTCCTGCCTCTACTTAGAACATTCGCCTTCGTATCTTGGTGAGGTGGTATATACATATAAATATGCCTACATATACCGTAAGTTTTAAGTCTCTCTGACCCGTTCATCTCTTTTTGCTCTTCTCGGGATCTCCCGTACACATATACATGTATAAATGCGGCACGACACCGGCACTCGCGCAAACCCATGATGATAACTGACTGATATGCTGCCCCTGTGTCCATGCACCGCTGGCAAGGTGGAGAGAAGCCGCCAAATCCACCCGCCCACGTGTTTACCCCCAGGTCCCGTGACGCCGGCCTACCAGTCCCATCTAGAGATAAAAATAAATAGACAACGATCATCATGAATAATCAAAATCGCGAGCGGAAATTCAAGGTAGACCGATGGCGAGAGATCAAGTGGGTTTTGCCCTATATAGCCCTGCTGCCGCCGGTTATCCCACCTCTCTCGCCGCGCTATCGGAGCCGTCGTCCTTGCCGCCTGTCGTGGATTCCTCCTCGTGGCTCTCGTGGTTGATGAAGATGAAGGAGACGAGGACGACGGCGGCGCCGATCCAGTAGACGAAGCTCGAGTACTGCGCATACTGGATCATCTCGCCGATCAGCGATAGCGGGATCGTCAGGGACAGGCCCACTGTGACGACGAGCGGGGTCGTCAGCAGCATCGCGTACGCCCACGAGATGTCGGATACGAAGGAGGATATCGAGTTGAGCTGTCGCGCGAGCGTGCGCGCAAGGTTAGCGCTGAGTCCTACATAATGCCTCATAGATAAGGGCGGAACTAGGGCCCCAGATGCGTGATATAAATGAGGTCCTTACCGAAATGATCCACCAGATTTTGCTATTTGGAGGTAACTCGAACTATTTTCTGTTAGCACGTGCGCCTAATTGTGTTGCGATGAGGCGAGAGAATAGACGAAAAATGCTCCGAGTAGGCTCGAGGAAGAAAAGAAAAAAAACCTCACCGGCTCGATTCCCGTGAAATGTAGGATGGGGAAGAGAGGCCAGAGGAGGACGATGTTGAAGATGCCGACGAGGCCGAAGAAGAGGGGCATGTTGACGCGGTCCTCGTTGCCGATGCGGACCTTCATGACGACGACGTAGAGGCCGTAGACGACGGCGCTGAAGAGGGCCATGGCGTCGCCGATGGCGATCTGCTGCTGGCTCTTGTAGGGGAAGTTGCCGCGGTTGTCCTCGTTGTCGGCGCCCGAGAGGTCGACCGTCGAGATGAGCACGATGCCGGCGAGCGACGCCAGCACGCCGAGCAGCTTGCGCACCGAGAAGCGCTCGATGCGCATGATGGCGCAGAATATCAGCGTCCAGACGCTGCTGGTCGACGTCAGGATCGTGACGCTCCCCACGCTCGTGTACTCGAGGCAGGCCGACGCGAAATAGTTGCCCAGGAACCAGATCATGCAGAACTCGAGGCTGAACCGGGCCGTCTGGAGGAGGGTGAGCTTGTCCGCCGGCTTCGGCAGGTCGGCCGCATCGAGGCTATCCTCATCGTCGATCAGGAGCCGGTCCGCCGCCGCCGGGTCCTCCTCGTCCTCAGTCTTCAGCCTCTCCATGCCCTGGTACTTGGACCTCCACTCCTGCACCGCGAGGTGCTTAACCCGCCGGAGGCCGCCGTTCTGGAGGACATATTTGATGGATATGGGGATCATGGACAGGGCAAACACGGAGGTGTTCATGTATACGAGGAAGAACGGCTTGTCGTACGTGTGATCGGAGAATATGTACTCGAAGCGTGTTAGCGCAGGAGTTCGGAGGAGGCGGTGGGGGAGAGGCCGCTCACGCTCGCGAGGAAGTTAGACGTCGTCCAGAGGAGCACGGTGAGCAGCAAGAGCGAGATGCCCAGGGTCCGGCGCGCGACGTTCAGCAGACCGGTCTTCGGCCTCGGAAGGGGGGTGCTGGCAGTCCCGAGGGTGGGCGTGCCGGGCAGGCTCTCGAACGGGGGCGGCGGCTCGGAAAGTCTTCGTCTAGGCACATAGTCGTCCGAGCGCCTCTCGCCGGCATGCGTCGGATCCTGTGGTATCATCTCGTCGGCGCGACAAGATGCGGGCGACTAAAACGTCAAGAAGGGGACCACCCTCCGGTACGGGAAAGGAGGGGGGGTACGAGGAGAGCGGTCGCGTGGGAGGAGGGAGAGGAGGGAGAGCGGCATCCACCGTCGTGGGACGGAACGGAGAAATTATGGGCTGCGACGGTTACAACCCAGGAACCCGCGCGCCGGCAGAGACATCAAGAATGGTCGATCGACTAACCAATCCCAACAGAATAATTTGGACCAATGCAAGAAGAGAGAGAATGGAAACAGTAAACGAGAGCGAGAGTAAGAATGTGTGTTCGTGTGTGTATGCGTAAACGAGTGAGTGCGTGCGAGAAGAAGACAATGTGGTGTTGGACCAAGGTGCGAAATGTCGAGGTATGAAACCACTACGCCGTATCGGTGACTGCGGACGCCGAGGCACCCCCTGAGATACTTCCCGATGCGTACCCGGGTCCACTACGGCTCTGCTCAACTCGCCCGTAGCCGCCTATGAGACGGGCAACGCGCTAGGGGGTCTCTAGGGCATAAGCCGCGATCCTAGGTACCTCAGGTAGGCAGGGTTGGCACCTAAGGTGGCAGGTTGTTGGGAGGCAGGTATTCATCCAGATACCTACGTCGTACTTGTCTACACACCCTCTGCGCGTATGGCAAATTTTAACACATCCACCCGATGTCTGGGCAGCATACTCATACATCCTACGGGAGCCAGGAGGTAGGTATATATTCGCACACCTAGATACGTATGCGACGGGGACCGAGGGTAGGCTCCCATCGAATATACTTACCCAAGCCCACGTAGCCAACCAGCCAAGCCGGCATGCATACAAGTCACGAGCACCACCAACAAGATAGGTAGACGATAAAGGTATCATATGTATGATGGTAGAGCAACACCAACCCAACCTAGCCCCGGACAGATGCAGATAGTAAGAAGTCAGTATTGATAAGACAATGCCCCTTCATAGGGCCCTCGACAAGACGCCCGAGGCACGCAACTACCTACGTCCACCAACCTTCCCGTACGGCCCAGCGGCACCAAAACCAGTCAAGCAAATTGCCATTGCGTCAAACTCCCCACATGTACTCCCTCACTCACTCGCCCGCTCATTAATTCGCTCACCCGCGATCTCGTTCCAAGATGCCCCCGCGACTCCGAAGTTGCGACGGGTTGCCGAGACCCCCAACCTCTCCAAGCCGTAGATACAATGGGGTAGACGCCAGGCACAAAATAGCGCGAGGCGATGCACGTAGGCTACCGAGGGGGGGATCAACTCGGGCGTAAGGGCGGATAGGCGAGGCTTTCGGGCAGGATAGGTACGGCGGCTATTTTTAGCATGCGCAGCCGTCGCGGTCGTTCTCGATGTGGATGTTGATCGGGTCCTGGAAGTCTCCACTGAACTCCTCCGACTCCTCCTGCGCCAGCGCGTTCCGGGCAATCACTATAGGGGGGCAGCGTTAGCAGGCCGCCGACAAAAGGGCAGGGCGGCGAGAGAGGAGAAGAAGCCTCGGAAAGTACCTTCGAATGCTTGCTCGACGTTGACCGCCTCCTTCGCACTGGTCTCGAAGTACGGGATGTCGCCCTTGGACTGGCAGAAAGTAGCTGCCCGCTTGCTCGAGATCTATTGGCGGTTGTGAGTTTACCAAGGCCTGGCCTAGAGACGAGCTGTCACCACCTACCACTCTCTTGCTCTCCTCGACATCAATCTTGTTGCCGAGCACCACCTGAGCACACGTGTTAGGTCATCACCCGACGTTGGGCCAAATGGATGCTCTTACGAAGGGAAAGTTCTCAGGATCGCGCGGGGACGCTTGGATCAGGAACTCATCTCTCCAGCTATCTAGCGCGTCGAAGCTCTTAGAGTTGTTGACATCGAAGACTAGTACGCAGCAATCGGCACCCCGGTAGAAGGCAACGCCCAAGGACTGGAATCGCTCCTGGCCAGCGGTATCCCAAAGCTAATTTTTTTCATATCATCAGTCGTCTGTCGCCGGATCAACAAACTCGTAGCGGTTGCTGGCAAGTTCCTCGTACCTGCATCGTAACTTGTCGGTCGTCAACCAAAACCTCGCGGGTTAGGAAATCGGCACCGATGGTGGCTTTATAGCTAGCGCTGAACTTCTTGTTGACCTGGTAGAGCAGGGAGAATAAGCACGGGTCCGTTCGGGATACGGCAGCGAGAGAGTCGCATCGAAGGGCGTCTCGTGCGAATCGAGGACGCGTTACGTACATATTGGTTCATCAAGCTCGTCTTGCCGACACCGCTGTCGCCAAGAATAATCACCTGTACGGTTCAATGTAATTAGTTTAGGTGAAGGTGCCGTGCGAAGGAGAAGAAACCCAGCCAGGCTATCAGGATCGTATATGTCATACCTTGAGGAGGACCTTCTTCCTGGTGGCCATGATGGGAGGGAGGCTAAACTAGGACGGTACTTGGCGGCGGTGGTGAGCGTCTCGGGGGGGGGGGGCGGGAGAGGCAGAGGAAGAGGGTGAGAGGAGGAGGAAAGCAAATCAAAACAATGTGAGCTGGAGGAGTCGACGAAGCGCGACAACTTGAAGAAAGCGATGCCGAATGTGCGCAGGTGGAGTAGTGGTGACGTCCGAGAGAGTTGTCGGTGATGGTTGGTGCTCGGCAGGTTCTGTTGTTGATGAAGTTGGCGGAAGACTGGGCTACGGCAGACAACGGACGGGCTGGCGCTGGGTGTTGCTAGCGGCCTGCGCTGATACATGCCTGATACAGGAATGCGCCAGCTGATAAGGCACCGGGCCTTACCTAATGTGACTTCGTCGCCTTACTGGTTGGCGAGCACGAGATCGGTCCATGCACAACTGCAATGCAGGGGCAGCTGGCGACCTCGGGCTACGAGAGCGGGTACCTGGGCTCCTGGCGTCCGTTATAGGCAGTTGGTAGGTACATCAGGCACCCGCCTCAGGTACCTGCCTGTAGGTGAGGTGCACTGGTGCGGAGAAGATCCGTCTGAAGATAGGGTACCATAGGTAGGTAGGTACCTTGGAGGTAGGTACGTAGGTTAACCTAGGCAGGTAGCCCGTATATAAGGTACCTAAGCTACCTAAGCATGTACCCAGCCCTAAGATGGGCATTAAGCCTGCCGATAGGTCCGCGCTCCCACCATGATGCCACAGATGCGGACTCTCGTTTTCTCCACCTCGCCGACGGTACCTAGGTATACTAACGGACGCCCGCACGATTTGCAATAGGCAGATCGGCGGCGTGAGGAGCGAAAGTTAAGGTGACTAGACGGCCTCCCTCAGATCCATCATCATCTCCTTCGGCAAATCATGTGGCCCGGATGACACAGCAGGCGTCGACGTCGGCAAAGGAGTGGCGGGCGAGACTATCCGATCGCTGTCCAAGCGCGTGATGTCATCCTTCATCATCCCGTACCGCATCTTTCATCGCTGCGGACCATCGTCCCTACAGCTTACGGTCGGGTACCTAGGGCGGTACCTACCACTGCGATGTCCGACAGCGCCCGGGGTAGGTCATGGCCAGGTATCTGGACAGTATCTACTCATACGTAGGAACCTTAGGAATCAGGTAGGTAGGCAGCTTCGGAAACCGCCGCTGATTTCCTGAGGCATATACCCATCTCTCGTGAGTTCTTCCATACCTGTCCTCCCACTTCCAACTTCCACTCCATACTGCAAACTCAGGCTCGAGATCGCAAAGATTCGTGTCGTCCATCCCAATCGGCCAGCGAACCAACATCACATCAAACAAGTCCGCATCCCAGCCCGCAAACGTCTGTTTCCCAAAAAAATCAAACCCGAACAAGCAGGTCGAACCAGGATGGCGGCCCTCCGCCTTGGCAACTTGGTGACCCGCCTCCGCGTCGCCCGCGTTCTGCCTCTGCCCCGCGGCCCTGCGCCCTACCGTGCCTTCGCTGCGACCCCGTCCCCACCCAAGGCCGCAGAGCCGAAGGTCAGCGCCGCCGCCGAAGCCCCCGCAACCAGCAGCGGGGGCGAGGCGCTGAAAGGGCCGCAGGGCCCCGGCAAGCCGCAGCCCAAGATCCACAACCAGAGCGTGCCCGGTGTCATGCCCGGCCTCACCGAGGCGCAGAAGCGCGAGGTGGAGCAGCACAACCGCGAGTTCGAGCAGCGCCACGACCGCGCGTCCCCCGCCGAGGACGACAAGGTCGACAAGAAGTTCTGGCAAGGCGCGTGAGTAATAGCTCGCGCCGTCGCCTCCTTACTCGTCTTTACCCGTTTCGCAATTGTAGAGGGATTCGCTCGACCGGCAGACGTCGTCCACGGGTTGGTTCTCCATCAGACGTCACGCACTGCCCCGCTGACCATTCCCTCTGACCAGTGGCGGACGAGATGGGTCCGGCATCGATTGCAATGCCTAGTAATATCCAGACGTACACGTGAGGATGCCGGATGCTCTGTATCACACGTTACTTTGGGCATCGTAGCTACTTTGCTCGTTGATAAAGGGGGACTTGATGCATCCGCCCGTGGGATTGTGTTAGCCTGCGTATCTGTAGTATCTCGGGACATGGCCGGGATGGCTCTTTGGGGGAAAGCCTACGACGGTAAACGCCACGCAGATTATAACGTTTTAATTCAACATTAAATTTATACATCATACATTGCCGTACACATATCTCGGCACTTCCTTGCTACTATGTGGACCGGATACGAAGCAAGTTCATGCTACATTTACCTACCTATTTTCAGCCTTAACGCCGGGCAAATCTCTCAAATGCGTATGGGGGTTTTCGCCCGCAATCGTTCATACAACCCAGACTCCCTCCCCCCTCATGAAACGCCAGGGCCATGGCTGGATAGATAGGACATCTGGGGAGTACGTGCGGGCATTAGCCCCCCAGCGCACCCCTTCACACATTAGGGTCCTCCCGAGCCTGGCGGAGAACCTCCCGCATGCGAGAGTATAACGCCTCGTCTTCGCGCTCCCACCTCCCGCTATTCGGAAAGACTACTCTTCGTAGCTGATTCACCCAAGGCACCAGCGGCTGGAAGTACGGTGTAAAAGCCGACTCTACTCTTTCGATGAAATCGCCCTCGTGCGTTACTTGACCTTTTTCCCTCGTCGCCAGGTCTTCCACGCTCATGTAGTTCCACATTTCGAACTCGGTTTGGCCGACGTCCTTACCTGGCCCGTCGTAGTGGATACATATCCAGAGAAACACCCAGAAGAAGGACTCGAGGTCGTGCATGAACGAACGTCGCTCACCCAGAAGCGCCCCGGTCGCCATAAAAGCCTTCGTACCAGTCATTCCCTTCGCGCCTGAAACGCCCTGTCGTTGCGTTTTGATGGCTAGGTCTAGATCGATCAAGAACGAGGGCCAGGAGGGGTTAGAGGCGTCCTCGTTGATCATAAGATTATTGGTCGAGATATCTCTATGGAGAATTCCGGCTCTGTAGAGTGATTCGTGTCCTTGAATACAACCCTCTAAGGCAGTAAGCAGCACCGCGCGAGAGCTAGCATTATAGATGGGCTGTCCGTAATCACGGAGGACGACGCGCCGGTGGACTGGATTTGGCAGCGTGCTGAGGTCTACCTTAGTCGGAGATACCGAACGGGATCGCTTGCTCGGTGGTACGGCCGCGTCAGTCTGGCTGGCTAGCCGTTTTCAGCTGGCCGATCAACTGATTACAGCTGTTCACAGCTGTGATCTGGTTCGATCAGCACTGAGCCAGTTGTTGGCAGTTGGGTAGTCCTTGTACGGGCCTCCATCACAGCTTGCCCACGCTGCTCCTGTTCAATATCTGCCAATATCTAGCCAGGTTTTAGGCTTATCGGCGTCCGGATTACTCTTCAGCTCCCCTGGCACAAGGACCTGGGATCAGTGACACCGTAGATTTTCCTCAGCTTTTGGATCAGTTATAAAGCCAATATCTAGTCTGCGATCCGCCGTCAAGCCCCCCAGGGGGTTGTTAGGCTGTGCTATTAGCCTTCGTACCGGGACCGTGGCAGGACTATGGTCTTGTGCAAGTCGTGAGAACTGTTGGGTAACATGTTGAAACCAGCTTAAAACGTCCTCCTCCTGAGCCTGTGCTGGCCACCCGCTCCAGCCGTCGTTAAAGAGTGGGTTACTACCCGCCCTGCATTTCGCAAAGACGGCGTCGGACGCATTCTGGAGACCTGCCACCTCCCCGAAAAAAGTCTCGTGGAAGCGGGCGAGCCCAGCATACATGGTGCCGAGCTCCTCCTTTAGAACGGCGTCTACGTGCTTTCGATGTTCGGAGGAGTTAGTGAAGCTGCTCGTATTGCGAATCCGTGGTGTTTGCTGGAGGGAAGAGATGACCGATTGCCGCGGTGGAGTGGACTCGGCAACGGCATGATAAACTTGGGACCAGATCTCCTCGTCAGGTTTCCTAGCAACAACCGCTTCTAAAAGAGGGTTGACACGGTCTTAGTCGAAATCGGTCGCCGGAATCAGCCTTGGTAGGTCGTAAAGCAAGCACCTTTTGTTACTGGTAGAACGAAGCAGACGAGACACCGGAAGAGCTTAGAGCTTGGAGCTCCGAGACAAGCTTGGGAATGATGATTGGGAGATCTAGGCGATAATTAGGAAAAACATGCCATAATGAAGTCGAGCGATTTACCTTCGTCGTCGTCAAGCTGTGCAAGGGCTTCTTCCGAGCTGAAGTCCCCGCTCGCGCGCAGAGATCTGAACAACGCGTGGAAGGCGTCGAGGCCGTTGCCGATAGGATTTTTCCTGATGATCTCCGACTGGTCCCGAGCTGCCATGGCCGATCAGATGGACGAAATGCAGGACAGCAAGAGGGACTATTTGGGAGCGGGACGCGATGCTAGGGAGACCTAGATTCGTCCTATATGAGTGGGAAGAGAAGACGACATCGGTCCCCACGGCAGTGGAGGTTAGCCAGGGTGGTTGAGAAGTACGGGTGCATAGATGCGACCGCGTACAACATTTACCTCTCCGTACTGCCGAATTTTCACCATTATAGAGTTGTTACTTCCGATAGAAGTTAGGTACATTCTTGCACCTCTCTTCAGAACCCTTTTTTGCAGGTGCGGGTGCATATCCCGCTCATAAAATAGTGCACAACCCGCTGTGGATACCTCCTACCTCCCTAGGTACCTCCTAACCACTTGACCTAAGAGGGCCGAATTGGTCAGGGGGCAGGTACGTACAGGCGGCGGCCTCTGTAGGAGGTACCTATCTTTATGGGGTTGTAGGTACTTTAGATACCTAGGCTAAGGTACCTATCTCCCAGCCTACAGTGGCCAGATGCCGGTCTCACCGGGATTGGTCTACACTTACCTATACAACCCATTGTCGAGAGCTCCTCTCCCTCCCTCTCTCTCTCTTTCCTCTCGCCTCTACCTCCGGAGACGGCATGGATCGCGCACACCACCAATGCCCAACGCGAATCGATGGATAGCCAGGCCGTAATCACTACGGACACCCGATGGCGGACGAGGCCGACCTCCTGCGCCGGATCCACAGCCTGGCTGACCTCGACCTGGCTGCCCTCCTCTGCCTCATCAGCCGCGAGCACTGCATCGTGACCACCGAGCCCCCCGAGCTCGACGACCTCGTCTCCGAGCTGCGCCTTGTCGCCTCCCGCACCTTCGGATTGTCCTCTGCCGTCGTCGACTGCACTCCGCAAACCACCCTCGAAGAGCTCGTTGCCTCCATCCAGATCCAGCCTCGGTATCCGTCGCCAGCGCCGCCTACACCCAGCGGTCTCAATCCCGCCGCACGCTCCTCCTCCTCCTCCTCCTCCCCCCCCGAGTACACTCTCCAGCGCCGCGGCACTGATGCGTCTCGCTTGCACGGAGGACAGCAGCAGCAATATGCCCACCACCGCCAAAACAGCAGGAATAGCACCCACTTCGGAAACAGTGCCACCGCTGCTGCCGCGTCGAGTAGCAGACACCAGACGACACCGCCACAGATCGCCAACGTCATCCTCGCCAAGAACCTCGACCGCGCCCCCAGAGTCGTGCAGATCCAGTGCCTAGAGCTGCTGCGAACGCGGCGCATACTCACGCGCACCAGCGTGCAGACGGCGCCCAAGCAGTTCCTATTCGTGGCTGTGCTCGCCGGCGACGGTCCCGAGTCCGAAGCCGAGCCCGCCTCTAGCCATGCCGCCGCTAGGCTGGTCAACCACCTCAACGACTTCTTCTACATAGCGCACTGGCATGACCCCGAGGACGGCTTCGCGCACCTGGAGGAGGAGGAGCAGGAGCAGGAGCAGGAGCAAGACGGAGCACGGGCAGAGAAGGCCGCGATGGCAGCCAGGAGCGGCGAGGGTGGAAGCGAGGATGCCGAGGATCACGACGACGATTACGAAAGTATGGACGAGGCCGACAGCGCCTCGAGCGTCGTCGTCCGCCGGAGCGTCGCCGAGATGTCCGTCCTCACCAAGACGCCGACCCTGCAAACGAGCCGAAGTCGCAGCAACACGAACACGGAGACGGACGCACAGCAGCAGAGGCCATCTAAACCTGCCTACGCGCATACCACCACCGACCCCGGCCCCTCATCCCCCCTGACGCCCCCGTTTGCCTCGCCGCCGCCCTCGTACCCCTTCGCCTACCCTTCGCCGCCTCCTCCCGGCCCCTTCTCCTCCTCCCCGCCTCCGCCGCCGCTCCTCCCGGAGTCGGCCATCACGCTACTATCGCAGCGCGCGTGCGCGGTGGCGACGGACGTGGACGTGCTGCGGTACCAGCACAACGTGGTGGCGTTCCTGCGGCTGCACCGGGCGGTGTTCCCGGCGGCGGCGGCGAGCGCGTCGCCGCTGGCGGCGCGGCACCTGGGGCGGCTGTCGGCGTGCCTCGCGGCGCTGCACGGGCTCGACTTCGTCACGCCGGCGCTCGTCGCGCTCGCCACGCGCAAGACCTTCCCGCACCGCCTGCGCCTCGCCCCCGCCGCCCGCGAGCGCAGCCTCCAGTGGGGCAGCGACCCCGCCGCCGCCGCCGCCGTCCTCGCCGGCCTCGCCCCCGACGACGTCCTCGACGACGTCCTCGCTGCGGTCGCGCCCCCGCTGTGAAGGGCGGTGCGCTGCGCCGCGCGTAGAGAGAGGGGTGGATGGATGGGTGGATGGATGGATGGATGGATACATCCGGATATTGTACATATGCATATATATACACTTGCCCGCGCGTGCTTGCGCATCGCTAACGTCGCCCCCGACTACGCGAGATCCGAGCCGCGCCGCGACACAGACGATCGGGCGGACGGCGACGCTAGGTGGTTGGGTAGGGGACGGGGCCGGGATAGACGGGATAGATAGATAGGTAGAAGATATAGACGCGTGAGTAGAGCAGACCAGACCAGACCAGAGCGCGAGCTTACCGGCTAGTCTCGCCGGCCTGCCTACCCTACGCTACCCTAGACAGCGAGCGAGGTGGGAACGCAGATTGGTTAGGCGGTGGGTACGGAGGTAGGCAGGCAGGTAGACGTGCAATTTACATAATACACATATACACATACATACATACAATCCATCTACTACGGTCAAACCGTTGTACCGCAGGCATCACATATACATACACACGAGCACGCACGCACAGCTACACCTATTGCACATCTACGTCTACCGCATG
Organism: Durotheca rogersii; assembly: GCF_024521655.1. Lineage (NCBI taxonomy): Eukaryota > Fungi > Ascomycota > Sordariomycetes > Xylariales > Xylariaceae > Durotheca > Durotheca rogersii. The sequence goes on from NW_026251263.1 coordinate 257,037, forward strand.
GTCAGTCGACACCTTCATCAGCTAGTGTTTCGTTGCCGAGATCTTGCTCGTCATCGTCCCTCGTTTCCCCGCCCGTTCGTTCGTGCCTATGTTATACATGTACGTGACCGTCAGACAGACAGAAATATCCGGCGATTCCGCCGTCACCCAGACGTTGCGGCCTTGCCTCTCTCCACGTGCGGGAAGAACAGCCTAGTTCCGTTCTCTCGCCTCCCCGCCTACCTAACCACCAACCCCCCCAGAGAGCTGCGCGAGGAAATTCGGGTTTTGTGTGGGTAGGTAGGTTGAAGCGAGATGCCTTACCCGGAAAAAGCCGGCATATGAACACACCCCTTTCTTCGTGGGTAAAACGTGGTAGGGTGATGGCGGTAGATGGGTTTGGTTGGGAGAACCCGGGGAACTTCCCCTTTCTCCAGACCATGGTTTAAGCGTTTCCCGTTGTGTTTTCTCTCCCTCCCCCCCCCCCCCCCTCTCTCTCTCAATCCTCATTAAGTTTAAGTTATCTAAGGCCGGCCGTCTATAGAGAATAATGTCCTCGTCTCGTTTCCTTCTTTCCCCTTCCCCTCCCTTCCCTCCTTAGCACCTTGTATGTATTGCTCAGGACGGATAGGGTCAGGGACATAGGCAAGTAATCAAGTAAATGCATGTTGGTCTCGTGTACGCGTGTGATTAGTAAGTCTGGCTGATCTTACAAGACCAGCCGGAGTTCTTGGAAAGTAGGGGAAGACTTCGTATAGGTTAGCAACTGATGAATGGATTGTGACGGAGGGGAGATTGGCCTTACCTAGCTCCCAGGCACCAGCCCAGCTCGTTGCCCTTGATCTTCTTGGCGATCTTGACCTCCCTGTCGATGGGCATATCGTAGCCCGTGTGGAGGAGGCCAATCATGAAGCTGAGGTCGAGGCACCACTGGCCGCGGTCGCGCAGCTCGGCGAGGGCATCCGGGACCGTGCTGAACGCGTCCCACGACTGCTCGCCGCCGCACACAGAGTGAGTGAGGTCGTGCAATTCGCGCAGGGTGAACGAGTCGGGCATCCCGAGCGGCTTCGTGCGGTCGTAGAAGAAGGAGAAGATGTAGACGTCCTCGGTCGCGAAGGTCTTGGCCATCGACGGCTGGTGCACGCCGTTGAACGAGCACGGCGCCAGCTTGCACTCGGCGTCCTTGAACAGAATCCGCTCCGCTAAGTTGCGGCACTGTGCCGGGGCGGGGGTGGCCGGGCCAGACACGTTAAGCTGCACACGGCCAGATCCCAACGGGCTATCCGCATCGAGCTTGACCTCGACCGTCTCTTTCTGGCCGGCGTTGATGCAAGGGTGGTTATGAATAGGCTTGTCTAGGAAGGACTTGTCCTTCTCGGTCGAGTAGATATCGTGGAGCAAGGTCTGGTGGATCGAGTTCCGGGCAGCCATCAAGCCGTAGCCGAGGTGAGAGTGTTGGTAGAGCTCGAACTTTCGTCCGCCGAAGGAGAGCTCATACTTGTGGTCGCCCTCGGCCAGCTTCTCCGGCATCCCACCAGAGGCAAGATCCTTGAAGGTGGGCTCGAAGACGATCTGGGTAGAGCCGCCGCCGAGGTCGAGGATGGCGGCGGTAGGGCTCTGGTCGGGGCCGCCAATCTTGCCGAGGAGGTAGTTGGTGGTGATCCAAGCATAGACGCCCTCGTCAGAGCCATCCATAATCGCGACACCGTTCTCTTCCTTGGAGACGACAGGGAAGGGGTAGTCCTTTTCCAGATGCTCTCGGACGGCGTCGAGGATCTTCGTGCTAGCCTCCTGACCAATCATTCGCAAACCAGCGGTGGCTTTCACGGCGATCGGGCTGCACGGCTTCAGCTTGTCGGGAACGGTGCGCATAGCCACGGCCATCAGATCGTCCAACGTTTTTGCGGCACCGATGGGGTCGTCCTTATACTTACTAAGACCACCGACACTCTTGTCGGTCATCTTAAACTCCTCATTCTCTAACTCTGGGGTCGCGCCGCAATTGTTGAACTTGTAGACGTGGATACGAGATCCGGTGCTCCCGGCATCAATCATGAGGACATACTGGACGATGGGCTTGTCCTTCGAGTAGGACCTCGTGCACTTGTCGGTTCCGTATGACGAGTCGGAGGGCACCTGGCCGCCGCCACGGGAGTGGGATGCTACATCACATCAAGTCGAGTCAGTTTGGCCACGTCTTAGCACAGAGAGAGAGAGAGAGTGTGTGTGTGTGTGTGTGTAGAGAGTGTGTAGAGGGGAGTGCGATATCAATTGGTGATGCGGCGTACCTTCTCTAACGAGATCCACGCCCGTCGGCGACAGGTAATAGAACAGGAACACCAGGAAGACGACGATGGCGGTAGTCTTGAGCCAACGCGTCTTCTGGGCCTGATTCATGGTGGCGGCTTGTATCTTCTCCAGGATGCCGGGTTCTCGGTGGCCCGAGTCGTATCGTGCAGCTTTCTCGTGAGGGTCGGGTCGGGTCTGCTTAGTAGGCAACGAGACTGATGTTCTCCTCATAACCTTTACTGTCGATACATCCCCAAGACGATGGGGAAGGCGGGCGGGAAAGGCAAAGGGGGTGCGGGAGCACAGGGAAAGGATCAAAAGAAGGATAGATAGATAGGCAGGCGAAGGCGTGCGGAAGCGAGCGACCAGGCGGGATCGACTTGAGAGGCTGCGATAGGAAGAGGAAGGACGGCGCAAACCCTCAGAAGGACAGACACGCGGTCGCGAAAATAAATCACGGATTCGGGGAGAGGAGGGCGATGCAGAGGAGATAAATGTGTGGGTGTGCGCGAGAAGGGGAGGAGAGGAAGAAGGGAAGCACAGCAAAGAGTACAGATTACACAGATCGGTGGGTGCGACGCAGCGAGTGACTGGCCCAGGCCCGGTTTGTAGATGGGGACGGGGTTTTTTGCAGCTGGCGATGTCCATCGCGGGAACTTGGCAATCTCGAATTACGGATGTACCGGCCTCTACTTTCTACGTAACGCCGTAGGCCAGGACTTGAGATTAAGGTACCTCGGTCGGTACCTTGCCTCGCATTCACCGTCAATACGAGTAGATTTTTTCCTGCTTGCTTCCCAGGATAAATCCGAAAGAAATAAAAAGGAGAGAGACAAGATATTATTGACTTGGGCCACCTATAGCGACCCCATATATAACCATAGGACAAGAGATCTTAGGCACGGAGGAATGTACCTAAGAGCATCCAAGATTGGCTACCTTAGGTACGTCTAGGCACAGTCCGCGTGTAGCTGACAGGCACCTGGCTATGTGCCTATTACCTAACGCAATGCGCGTATGCGTTAGCGATGGGCACCCATGTGCCTATACGGACCTCGTGTTGGAATCAAGTCAAGTACCGAATCACCTCGTCGAACAGGTTAGGTTAGGTGCCTCTACTGGGTCCAGCTCTACCCCTATTTCCGACGCCGCTAGCCGACAGTACCTGCATACCACGCATCTTGCCGGAGATTGTGTCCCTACAATTACACTACGAACAGGTACCTAGCTGCCTTGAGTACCCTAGATGCCCTAGGCACAGAGGTAGGTAGGTACCTACAGGTGGTGCCTTGCACGCGCTGACCAATGGATAAAAGGTACCCGGAGTCGGAGCTTGCTTACGCAGGTACCTCCGTCCCTGGTAGCGGGGTGGGTGTCATGGAGTTGAAGGACCAGGGATGACGTTATCCGTGGCAGCCTCTCGTTCATTCATACCTACCTATCCTCTCGCCCATCCCCGGACATAGTGCCCACCCACCGATAACACTCGAGATGCATCGAGAACACACACATATATATATATACCCTGAACGTGTCCACCCCATAAGAGTTACCTACCTCCGAGATACCGATTCCTCGTCCACGCGGTAGACCCAAGAGGGAACACAATCGGTGAGTGCAAGGCGACGACAACGCCAACCGACCTGTACGGGCTAGAAACCTGGAAGCTACCGGCAACCACGGTATTCCCCGCCCACGATGGATGTCCATCTCCTCGTGTACGATCTATCCGGTGGCTTGGCCAAGCAGATGTCCGCCGCTCTGCTTGGCGTCCAGCTCGACGCCATCTACCACACCTCGATAGAGCTGCAAGGCATGGAGTATGTCTACGACGGCGGGATCAACACCATACGCCCCGGCAGCTCTCACCTGGGCCAGCCGCTAGAACGGCTCCCCCTCGGCAAAACCGAACTCCCCCTCGAGGTCGTCTTCGAATATCTCGAGTCTCTCCGAGAGATCTACACGCCCCAGGTAAGCCGACACGGCCGCCTCCGCCGGGAATGCCACGCTGACCACACAGGCATATGACATTTTCCGTCACAACTGCAACAATTTCAGCAACGACTTTTCCACCTTTCTCCTCGGCAGGGGCATACCCGATCACATCGCCAAAATGCCGCAAGCCGTGCTCGACTCGCCCTTTGGCAGGATGATGCTGCCCCAGCTGACGCAGATGGTCGAGGCCAGGAAAGCCCGGCAGGGCGGATTGCTCGGCATCCAGGGCAACGCCCAGCCCCAGCCGAACGGCCACCCCCCGACCGCGGGCCCCCGAACCTCTCAGGTTGTAAACGTCACCAACCTCCAGGGGCTAAATAGGGCGCTGGAGCCTACGAGAGGGTCTAGTGCCGTTGTTTTCTTCACCTCGGCTACCTGCGGCCCCTGCAGAGCCCTCTATCCCGTGTACGACACCCTAGCCGCGGAGCACGACGGCAAGATCACCTTGATAAAGGTTGACACGTCTGTCGCCTTCGACGTTGCGCAAACATATTCGATCAAGGCCACCCCCACCTTCATTACCTTCGTCCACGGCAAGGAGGAAGAGCGATGGACCGGCGCCGACGCGCCTCGCCTCCGGGGAACGATAAGTCTCCTAGCTCACATGGCAGCCCCAGCGCACCCGCATCAGCTGCTCAAGCTGCCGCACTTCGCGGACCCAGAGCTAAAGCCAGTCCTATACGCCAAGATCCCTCCGCTTCCCAAGTTGCTGTCAAAACTAGGGCCGAAGGCCGACGACCCCTCTGTTCAAGCAGTGAGACATTTCATCGAGACGAGGTCGACAGAAGGCCCCGCGCAAACCACACTGCCCAGCATGACGGCATTCTCCAACTTCGTGCTCTCCGCCGTAGCAGATCTGCCGAGGGAGATCTTATTCACCGTCGTGGACCTCTTCCGCTGCGCTCTCGTAGATCCGAGATTTAGCGGATACTTCGCAGAAGAGCACGACCAAAAGACGGTCATCGCCGTTCTGGACGCGGTGAACAAGGAAACCGAATGTCCCTATGCGCTGCGACTGGTAGCGCTGCAGCTGGCCTGTAATTTATTCTCCAGCCCTCTCTACGCAGACCAGATCCTGGGCCACGAACCATTGAGAAGCGCGGTCACCCTGCTGATTTCGGCTAGCTTCCTCGACGACGGCCATAACAATGTCCGAGTAGCGGCCTCTTCACTGCTTTTCAACGTTGCTTACACGAATTACCACAGGAGAGATGGGTCGGGGGACGCCCTCCCCGAAGGCGATCAGATAGAGCTGGCAGCATCGGTGTTGGAGGCCATATCACAGGAAGACGCATCTAAGGAAGCGTTGCGTGGCATGTTGCTGGCGCTGGGTTTCTTGGGTTACTGCGTACCGTTAGAAGGGGAGTTGGTAGACCTTTTGAGGGCCCTAGATGCGCAAGGGACCGTACTGGCGAAGAAGAAACCGTTTCCGGACGAGCCTCTCATCGCCGAGGTTGGCAACGAGCTGCTGGGGAAGGGCCTGGCAAAGAAATAATGGATTCGACACGCAACCCCTCCCCCCCCTTCATTAGAGCCTTTTAGCATTTTTTAGATATTCTTTCTAGGTACGTCTACGTGGACTGAACTCTCATCATAGAGCGTATAGAGCGTATAGAGCGTATAGAGCGTATAGAGCGTATAGAGCGTATTCGTGGGTCTCATGGGTAGAGTCTAGCAGAGAGAATTTGGAAGTTGTACAGACCCGAATTGGTAAACAATCAGGTCATGAGTGAATCTGAGACATTGCTGAGAGCAACCGTAGCAACGTCGTCTACACAAACATCAGACCCAAAATTACTTTTTTTTTTCTTCACCCTCTGAAACCAGTCGGCAATTTACTGCCTCCCGACAATCCCTCTCCTCGGCTCGAGCCCGCACCGCCGCCTACATCTGATCCTTTTTAACGGCTTGTCGGTCGCACAACGCGGTTGCCCCGCGTTGGCCGGGATAGGCAAGTGCGCTGCTCCGGCAACGGCGCTTGGCCGTCCCAAGTAAATAAACCAACCGCCGGACCCACTAACCAGTAGCAATATCTACTATAGTCCCCTCTCCAGATGCCTGTCTACGGCATTCCATACCCATACAAGCAGCGCACTAACGACATCATCAACGAATTCTGTGAGACACTGGTTGGAATGACAGATTCGCGTCTCTTTCCGCCTGAAATGAAGGCCTCCCGCTCGTCGGCGTCGACGCCGTCGCTGCGTTCTCGCGACGGCACACTCCCGCCGCACATGAGGATGGACGCCGGAGGAAACGTCAGAGTCGTCGTGCGGGTGCGGGCTTTCCTGCCCAGAGGTACGTCGAGTCTCGTTGGGAGAGGGGGGGGGGAGTGCGTGCCGCTGGCGACGAGCCGGGGCACCACAGGATCGGCGTCACGGCAACACGATTAGAGGGGAAGAGTAGACGGGAGAGAGAATGGACCAAGCAGAGCTAACGTGAGCATTTACCGCACGCGCAGAAATCGAGAGGGGCGCCGACTGCCTGATCAGCATGGACCCCATCACGCAGATGACGACTCTCCACGTGCCCAACGACCACGACCCCGCAAACATCCGAGCCAAGTCCCGCAAGGTGACCGAGGAGAAGACGTTCACGTTCGACAACTCGTTCTGGAGCCACGACATGGCCGACCCGCACTACGCTCACCAGGAGGAGGTCTACAACAGCCTCGGCGAGGAGTTCCTCGACCACAACTTCGAGGGCTACCACACCTGCATCTTCGCCTACGGCCAGACCGGCTCCGGCAAGTCGTACACCATGATGGGCACGCCCGAGCAGCCAGGCCTGATCCCGCGCACGTGCGAGGACCTGTTCCAGCGGATCGAGGCGGCGCAGAACGAGACGCCCAACATCTCGTACCACGTGCGGGCGTCGTACTTTGAGGTGTACAACGAGCACGTGCGGGACCTGCTCGTGCCGTCGTCGGGGCCGGCGGGGGGGCAGGCGCCGTACTACCTGAAGATCCGGGAGTCGCCGACGGAGGGGCCGTACGTGAAGGACCTGACGGAGGTGCCGGTGCGCAGCCTGGGGGAGATCCTGCGGTACATGAAGGCGGGGGACGCGAGCCGGACGACGGCGAGCACGAAGATGAACGACACGAGCAGCCGCAGCCACGCGGTGTTCACGGTCATGCTGAAGCAGATCCACCACGACATGGAGACGGACGAGACGACGGAGCGCAGCTCGCGCATCCGCCTCGTCGACCTGGCCGGCAGCGAGCGCGCCAGGGCCACCGAGGCCACCGGCCAGCGCCTGCGCGAGGGCAGCAACATCAACAAGTCGCTGACGACGCTGGGGCGGGTGATAGCGGCGCTCGCGGACCCGAAGCAGACGGCTTCTTCTTCTTCTTCTTCTTCTTCTTCGAGCGCGCCCGGCGGCGGGAAGCGCCGCCGCGACGTGGTGCCGTACCGCGACTCGATCCTGACGTGGCTGCTGAAGGACTCGCTGGGGGGCAACAGCAAGACGGCGATGATCGCGTGCATCGCGCCGTCGGACTACGAGGAGACGCTGTCGACGCTGCGGTACGCGGACCAGGCGAAGCGGATCCGGACGCGCGCGGTGGTGAACCAGCAGGACCGCGTGTCGGCGGCGGAGCGCGACGCGCAGGTGGCGGCGATGGCGGCCGAGATCCGGCAGCTGCAGCGCGCGGTGTCGGAGGCGCGGCGCCGCGAGCAGGAGCAGCAGGAGGAGCAGCAGATGCTGCAGCTGCAGCGGCAGCGGCAGCGGCAGGGCGGAGCCGGCGCCGGCACCGCCGAGGAGCGCCTCCTCGACGAGTACCAGGCCCGCGTCGCGGCGATGCAGCGCCTGCTCGAGGAGCGCTCGCTCGTCGCCGAGGGCAAGATCCGCAGCCTGCAGACGGAGAACGAGGCGCTGCGGCTGCACCTCAAGCTGGCGCTCGACAGCCTGAAGAACCCGATCCCGGACGTGGTGGTGGTGGAGGAGGAGGAGGAAGAAGAGGAGGAGGAGGAGGTGGGAGAAGGAGGTGGTAGTGACGGGACGGAGGAGGGGAAGGAGAAGAAGATGATGAACAAGAAGAAGCGCCGCGTCGTGGTCGTCGACGAGGCCTACTGCGGCGAGGAGCCCGACGACGACGGGTACGAGTCGGCGGACGCGTACGACGACCGCGCCGACGCCGTCCAGGACTACATGCGCGACCTGCTGGACGACCTCGCGCTGTTCCGCCGCAAGATCGGCGACGACAAGGGCCGGTTCCTCAGCGGCGACGGCGACGGCGACGGGGCGCAGGCACAGACGCTGCCGCCGCTCGGGGTGAGGGTTAATGCGTGATGGGCCTGTCGTCCCCGTCGGCGAGGAGGCAGAGGAAGGGGAGAGGTCAGGCTTTCTGGTTGCGAGAGGCAGGGATTCCCGGCTCTTCTTGGTCCTTGGCGTGGTGTTTCGGGCGTTACGGGCATTCGCACAAACAGACAGAGAAGCAGAGAGGCAGGCGGCGGCTGCGTAGGGTTACTTAGTAGGGTGCGCGTTACTGACTACAAGGTACGCACGGAGGAAGGCGACGATGGAGGGAAACGGAAACAAGGGGGGACGAATTCTGCAGGGCTCGTTGGAGTGCTTACGACGGTAATGGACTGACGACTGGGCTGGAGAACGAGTGGGTGGTGCTGGAGTATCACGTACGCGAGGTACTCGTTGTAGTGATGGGGGAGAAAATCCCTTCTCCCCGGACGTGTCGGACCCAGACTGAATGAAGCAGGTACCCACGTAGGTAGCTTAGAGACAGGATCCATAAAGAAGAACTATGCAAACCAGTGCTTATGTCCGAGAATCTCATATGATGGCATCACAATTGCTTTTGATCTCTACCTATGCGGGATTAAGAACCCGTGTCATTCCATCGCGGCCGCTGTCATTGGTGTTGTCGAGGCTGCTGCTGTCGCGTGTCCCAGTCTACGGACAAGCTCAACCAGGGGGTAGAGCGGCCCGCTGAACTCCATGTCATACCTTTGGGAGGCAGGGAGTCGGCGTCAGTCAGTCGGGAAGAGGATATGGCCGGCCGGACTCACCAGTAGTTTACAGCGACACAGATGCCCTCCTCCGAGCAGGACTGGGACACCTTGTGGTACCTTGACAACCGGTCCGTTAGAACATGATATCTCAGGCCGAATGGTGATGGCATGTCTCGGGGCCGCATCCGCCAGCGCTTACCACATCGCCGGCAAGTACAGCATATCGCCGGGCTCGAGGGTGACCCTCAGGGGGCGCGCCAGGTGGGAGTACTTAGTGGCGAGGACGTCCGGCTCGTCTGGGTCCCACAGGGGGAAGGGCACGCAGTCAGCGTCGGGCTGCGCGCGCAGGCGCAGGGCGCCGTCCGGCTCGCGGACGTAGACGGCGGGCGGGAGGCGGCGCTCGTTGACGCAGGGCTGGCAGAGGGCCGGCAGCAGGACGAAGTGCTTGCGGCCGGCGACCTGGACATACAGGTTCTCGTAGTTGTCGCGGTGCAGGGCCGTGACGGAGCGCGAGTTGCCGATCCAGAGGTTGACGGCGTCGGGGGCGCGGCGCAGCGCGACGCGCGCGAACGGCACCGACGGCGGCACCTGCGCGGCGAGCGTCGCGTACTCGCCCCGCAGGTTGTCGTTCTGCGTCTGCGCGTACCAGACCTCGCGCGCCGCCGCCGCCGCAGCCTCGCCGCCCTGCTCCTGCGCGACCACGTGCGCGAGGAACGCGCCGAAGGGCTGCTCCTCCTCGTGCGGCTGCGCGAAGACGAAGCCCCCGGGCGCGGGCTCCGGCGCGTCGGCCCGGCCGCCCGGCGTCACGGCCACGTTGACGCGGTGCCCGGCCAGCTGCTCGCGCAGGTAGGCGGCGGTCCACCGGCGCGCGGCCGGCCAGTCGGCGGCGGCGCCCCGCGCGACGAAGGGCGTGTTGCGCGCGACGAAGCGCATGAACTCGAGCGGGCCGGGCTCGCCGTCGAGCTCCTCGACGGCGCCGGAGTTCAGCTCGGCGAAGGCCGTGATCAGCTCCGCGACGGGGTCGTCGTCCGGCGCCATGTCCTCGGGGTGGGAGATTAGGCGAGCGAGCGAGCCTAGGTACGGGGCGAGGCAGGTTGGTTGGCCTGGGGAGAGGGGGGGGAGGGGGAGGGAGAGAAGTAAGGGTGGTGGAGAGTGGTAGCGTCGTGGTGGTAGTAGTTGTTGGTACCGACTCTGCGGCATCACCTTACATACCTGCACAGCTCATGCCCCCCCCCAAGGTAGCTATCATGTAGGTACCATGCAGCAGGAATCGTAGTATTCCGTCCGGTTGGTAAACCCTTATTTTTTTTTCCTGCTCCTTTCCTCTCCTATTCGACCCCTCCCCCTCTCCCTTCGGTCTATTTTCCTCCTGCCTAGGTGAGATTACCTTCTCACGCAAGGTGTCATTCTAGATAAGCGTCTCACTTACACGCCCCCCCTTCCCCTCCCCCAGCTCCAACCATGTTCGGGATCTCTTCCCATACTTCTTACGGACACGCGGTCGACGGGCGATACCAATTATCGACCAGCTCAGCCCTATGGGTAGCTCGTTTGCGATCTAGCGCCGGTTCACTTGGGAGCTGGATCGATTTTTTTTAGTCCAACCCCCCGTCGCTGAGTGGTTCGACCGATCTCACCAGGCCACCACGTATGCTGGCCGACCCCTTGCCTCGTCGGCAACGACGCACCAATTACACCCTCGGACGGCATCGTAGGAATCGAGTGAGCAGATTTTGACTTGACAGCCCCCGCGTCGGGATGTTAGCTATCCAGATGGACGGGACCCCTTCTCGTTAGGTAGCAATATATGGATGGAGTGTCGGGTGGTCAGCCAACCCTTACATGTGGGCTGATGAAGGGTCTCTTTGTATGACTTGAATGCGTATGCTCTCTCTCTTGAGCTTGTCCGTTCGCGCGCGCGCGCTCTCAGCTTGTCTTTATATATATATGTGCGTGTACTCGTAAGAGTTTTCAACGACTCTTCTCTGTCTCGTCTCCCCCTCTCTCTCATGTCGACACTAGCAAGAAATGTGTGCATGCAACGTATCGTCGTCCGGCTAGCTTTGGGGAGTGGGAAGATATCACGACCCTATTCTTCCTCTCTTCTCCTCTCGTCCCCTCCCCTCCGCCCCTCCTTCCCCTCTCTATTTTCTCCCATTTGCTCCTCTCCTCTTCTCTTCTCTTCCTATCTCCGATCTTCCTTCTTTTTATGTGTCTTCCGATTAATTAATTGGCGCCGCCCGATGAGGCCGCCCTACGTGTCTTACTGGGCCATCGCGGGCTGCCTGCCGATTTTGCCGTCGCCATCGAGAAATCAGGCTCGCCCGCCAATCCCGGCGAAACAAAACGAAACGAGCCGAGCCAACCACGTCTGCCCTGGCTGACACGCCTCCAGCTCAGGCTTATGACGCTCGGCCAACGCAGCCATGCAAATGGTGCAGGGCCGACGGGAGGCTGCCGCTCGGTTTGCCTTACCGCTGGTGATGTTTCTAGCGAAGTTCGCTCGAGAGCTTGCGTTAGGGCGGGGTTTCTTCCAGCGAGGCAGCCACCTGTGGCCACGACGACGATCACCTCAGCCACTCTCGAGAGATGATGCTACGTTGGGACTAAAATAAGACGGAGATGATATGTGAGGGGTGAGATGTGACGAAAGTCTGGCGGGAGGAGGAGATCAGATCGAGAAAAAAAATGGAAGAAGCAGAGGGGGGGGGGGAGAAAAAGCAAGATGTGAGATGCAACTACGTAATGAGGGGTGAGGACGGAGCACGACCGGACCAGATGCGCCGCCGGCTGCCAGGGGGGGCTCTAGGTACTTCGTATTTGGGCTTGGGGCTTGGGCTGGTCGACCTGGCCGCGTCTACCTGCGAGGTACCTCTGGGTACGTTCAGCGCTGCACCCATGTCAGGTCAGGTACCTCTCTCTCTCTCTAGGCAGCCTGGAAGCGTCCCCCTTCACCACCCCTCTACCATACCAACAACCTGCTTCACCACCCAGCTATCATCTCACCCGCTCTACCACTCACACCCACCGCCCACCACCCATGGGTTTTGTCCCTCTCACCACGGCGGCATCCCCCCTCCCCCCCCTCTGCTGCCCACCGCAGCTCCTAACAGCCCACTGCTGCGACGCTGAGGGCGACGCCCAGCGCCGGAAGAGGGATGGCCCCGCGGATCTCTCCCGCTTTGCCCGTTCGCCCGCCCGCCCCGCCGGCGCAGACTTTCGAAATCTGGTCTCACCTAGACCCGCCTGGCTCGCAGTCGCCTGGGCTAGCTGCAGGTCCGCTGGCCTGGTTGGGCGCGTTGGGGCCCGGGTACTTACGCAGACCTGTGTCAGCAATCTGCTGGGTACCGGTACGCCGTCCCCCAGCTGACACCGCCGTCCCAGCTGACCCGCTGGCATCGAGCTGCCCGGAAAGGTGCAGCCGCCATGGCCACTGACAGACGTTGGTTAGTAACCGGTTCTTCGAGAGCCCGCGCGATGGAGCGCGCGCAGCGACATGGTATGCATTTGCCCTTTGGTGCCATTCCCCGGTATTAAGTATCCTTATCCTTATCCTTATTCTTATTCTTATTGTTATTATTCTCTCATTACCCACCTCATTGTAGAAACTGCCTTCCTTTTTTTTTTCTCTCCCTTCTTTGCTTCTCGCCATCCGTGGCGGTGAGATTCTCTCGGCCTGCCCATCTCGTGTATCGGTACCTGCCGATCGGTCTATGCATAGAGGAGATGTATCTGTACCGGCGCAGGTAGCATCGCAACTCGCCGCTCACGAAGGTCCCGAGGACGAATCTACCCGTACCGGAACCGCCCCGATACCTACATAACAGCTGAGCCGACGGCGAGACGAAGAAATACACCCAATTCGGTATGTACATAAGAGTAAAAGCCCCAGAACGCATTACTCATTTCCGTCTCCGTCTCCGTCTCCCACCCACGTCCCTACTTGGCCCATCCACACGTCTACAGATGCCTGCAGATACCCACAGTTGTCCACAGGTGCCCACCCGGACCCACGCATTCTTGTCTAGGGACTGCCCGCCTCCAGCCATTCTCCCTTCTCCCTCCCCCCCCCATCCGTCGTCCAGCCCGTCCATCCTCCACCAATGCCCGCCTGCTCTCACATCCACATCCCTACTCGCGACACACGCACAATACGCCCTGCACCACCGCTCCCACCTATGGATATGCCACCGACCTTGGGTTAACCTGGTGAACCTATCGCGCCGAGCGTCTCTATCCGATACCCTTCTACGTACACCCATGCAGACGCCTCGATCTCGCCCACCCCCCATCGAGAGAGAGAGGAGCTGCTCCAGCCCAGCCGTACCTCGTCCTGCCCCCATCCATACCGATACCTGCCGCTACATGCCTCTACCTACAGGCCGTACACGCTTACCAACACCGGCACGCACATAATACGCACCCACACATATACATATATGCCTACGCAAGTATAGATATATATACTTATATATATACCGGTCCACATCGTGGGTGTTCTGCTCTCTCTCTCTCCCTCTCCGCCGGCATGGATCTCTCTGTATGTGTTTGATGTGCCCGACGAACTAACTGTCTAGCGCTTACCGCATGTGAACGTACGGTTAATACCCGTGTATGTGCTGTAGGTGGTATAGACGTGTGTGCTGCGTGTGCGTGCGTGTGTATAGTGTGTCTGTGTGAGTGTGAGTGTGTGTGGTGCGTTTGTACGGCGTAAGTATCTGGTATCTACCTACCTACCTCTTTACCTACATATTTACATGCCTACATCCGATCTCCCAATCACTTCGCAGAGAGAGAGAACCCGAGGGACAGCGAGACAGAGAGGCAGAGACAGGGACAGGGACAGAGACAGAGACAGAGACAAACGGACATACAGAACAGAGAAGACGGATGGAATCCTCCTGCTCGGCACTCGACACACTAAACAGCAATCTCGGGGCGTCGAGAGACAGTAGGAAGACGCATCTAAGAACACGGCGGCGCCAGCCTAGTCCCCTTCCAGCAACTCTTCGACAGTCTATTGACGGCACATTGCCTGCATCTCTCCCACCTTCCTCTATCCCGCACCTTTTTTTACTGACCTCTTCCCTGTCGTCAAGAGGTTACGAGGTCTGAATGCTCGAGATCTATTAGCGCTGTCGTATGTTCTACGCCTTCTTCTTCCGCTTCTTCTCTCCTCCGCCTCAACCCCCCCCTGTTCTCTACTGAACTCTACCCTACTTAGCTCTGCTACCTCTACCTCCTCTCCTCGCTTCTGTCTCTCCTACCTCTTCCTTGGCCCTGCTTTGCCATCGTCTACTTGTCTTGTCTCGGCCAACTCGGATACTTTACTCGTACTGCGATCCCGGGCCGGCAATGTCGACGTGAATCGTTACCCCCTCCCTCCTCCCCCTCTACTCTTAACACCAGATCCAACATTATATCCATGCCGAGTCCGTCCGAACCCCGCCGCCCTCTTCGCCTGTGATATCGTCTGGAGTATCATGCGCCCCCGCCGTCAGGAACTGGATGAACGGCCTTCTGCCTCCTCTCTGTCAGTCTGCGCGCGCGTCGAGTCGTAGTGGCCAGCTCGCGAGTCTCTCACTGCCCACCGCGCACAACGCATACATGAAGGATGATCTGGTATCTTTTATATCCTTTACGAGGGTGTGTTTCTCTCGCCGCTTGACCGCCACCCTCCACACCCCCTCCGTCTGCTGACATTGCCAACCCAAGAACTACTAAAGCTCCTACGCTCGCCGAGAAGAATCCGCTGCGCGACGCCTTCGCGCGGTACGGACGATACGCCGCTACCCATGTCGTAACCACCCTGCTGGTCTCCGTCTCCGTCGCCGCCATCCTCGTATACCCCTTTCCCTTCCTCTACACCACCGACTTCATCTATGGCGCCTCCATACTCCCCGAACATGCCTGGACCGGCACCCTCCCCCTGGACGACAAGAACAGGGCCGAGCCGGACGTCATGATGCGCTCGATCTGGGTCCACGGCAACTATTTCGAAGCTCTGAACCGGAACGTCTTGCTGAGCGCTCTCGAGCTTCAGGATCAGCTCCTCGGCCCCACCGTCAACTTCAACCCCCGCCACCAGCTCTCCCGCGATTTCGACGTCCCCGACGCCGCGACTGCCGATCTCACGCCGAGCCAGCGCGATGCCTACCATGTCATCAACGGCCTGACTAACGAATCTTGGTTCTTTCAATCTCCCTTGCAGTACTGGTCCTGCTCCTCGGAGGTCATAGAAAGAGATGGTGACATCATTGCGACAGCAAATGAAAAGAGGATGCAGCCGACGTCAGTCAATGTGACCCTAAGACATTCCACCGTCTTCAGCGGGAAGCGCTTCCAGGATCGCGAGCTCGTGGCCGCCGACGCGCTCGTCATTACTCTCGTCCATCATCGAGACTCCCCAGTGGGTCGTCTGTGGCAGGAAAGAATCCAGACGCTCAAGTATAAGGCGATGGACAAATGGGATATGTTCGAGTATTCTCACAGTGGGAAGACGAGCGAATTGTACGAGTTCCAGTTTCGTCCCCTGTCCTCCCTCGACATCTTTCTTC
The DNA here is from genome assembly GCF_024521655.1 of Durotheca rogersii. Taxonomy (NCBI): domain Eukaryota; kingdom Fungi; phylum Ascomycota; class Sordariomycetes; order Xylariales; family Xylariaceae; genus Durotheca; species Durotheca rogersii. The sequence continues at coordinate 272,824 of NW_026251263.1, forward strand.
TGCTGCTGGCCTACTCGCTCGTCCTCGTCTACTTCTTAGCAAGCCTGTCCAAGCTGCGGGCCGTCAAGTCGAAGATGGGACTCATAGTCACCATCACGGCTCAGATTATGCTAGCTATCTTATCGAGCTTCACCGTATGTGCCGTACTGAAGATCGATCTCTCGAGGCTGCCGCGATTCGGATACCCCGTCGTCATCTTCTCTATGAGTCTCGAGAACGTCTTCCGGCTCATCAATGCCGTCATCCTCACCCCCTCCGAGGGCAGCACCAGCAACAGGATCGGCCAAGCCTTTGGCGAGACGGGCCACGTCGCGCTCGCGAGCGTGGCCCAGAATCTGCTCATCCTGTACGGCCTCTCGAAAATAGTGTCGCCCGGCGTCTCGGCCTTCTGTGTCTTTGCGGCGATCGCGTTAGTCTTCGACTTCTTCTACCTCTCGACCTTCTTTCTCTCCGTACTCAGCGTGGATGTTCGTCGGACTGAGCTGGGTGACGCGCTTGCGAAGGCATCGGTTCGATCCCGCCGGTCCGCGCTGGACGCGCAGTCGCGCCAGACGTGGCTGGATGCGATGCTGGAAGGCAGGATCGCCATGTCGACGCGGGTTGCCGGGACCATCGTCATGGTTGGCTTCGTCCTGATCGCGCAGTGGCACTTTTTCGAGAACGAGAGTGTGGCGAGAACGCTAGGCCGGATCATCCGAATCGCACCAAAGTATAAGGACCTCTCGCTATCCTCACCCTTGCGGAACGTCCACCTAGGTAGGAGCCCGGCGTCGTGGCTAGGTCTCCAAGGCCACCAAACCGCACGGGAACTCATCCAGGTCGTCAAGCCTAACGCCCACAGCTACGTAGCACGCGTCTTCCACCCCACGATTTTTGTGCTTAAAGGGTCGGACCGGAATCTCTCCGCCAACGATCCGTGGTTCCCACCGGCCGTGTACGACTTCGTACGCCACCAATCGATCCCCTTCCTCGTTATCGTACTCGTCATTGCCGCGGCAGTTCGCTTGTTGATGAACTATCTCCTCTGGGACGAACTGGCAGACGCCGCAGAAGTTCACACGCCGTCCACCGACTCTCTCCTCTCCGTCCAGACGTTAAGCCAGGGCCACTCGTTAGACGTAGCTCTGCTTTCGGCGTGCTGCGATGGCCATCTCGTATCGGTTGGTCTGGACCGAGTCATCCGAGTGTGGAATATGAAGGCTGGGGGGAGGAGCTACGTCCTAGGCGAGGATGAAGATTCGTCCTCTATCCCGTTCCCAATTCTCGCCATGTGTATCGAGGAGGAGTCTCACTGGCTGGCGCTCTTAACATCGAACAGGGTCCTGCTATGGAATCTCGCCGACTTTCGATGGGGGCCAACGATCGAGTTCGAAGCTGATCGACACAAGCCGGAAGCTTTCTTCTTCGTTCCCGACGACTCTATGGCCATCCCGGGTCTGTTACTTATCGGGCGGGACGGCATAATCACGGAACTAAGCACGGTTCGAACGGAGCCCAGTAGCTACTTGCTTGCCGGAGAGGGCGCGATTGTTTCCGTCGGCGCTCTGGCAGAGAGGGGTGAGTATAGAGCCTCCGCGCTAGTGTCGCTTTCTCACATGTTTGATTATGCTGACGGGGGCGAAAACAAAGGGTTCCCCGCTCAAGTCATGGTTTCTACGCGCGAGGGTCGAGTGTGGATGGCCAGCCAGGAAGGTTCCAGCTGGTCCTCGAACGCCGTGCCCATGAAGGCCCCGAGAGACCGCGAATTTATCTCGATTCAAGCCCTACCGGAGCTAGGCTTTTTTCTCGTCATCCGTTCCCAGACGGCGGACCTGGTAGATTCGCTGACCCTGAGGGCGATCTATACCTTCAAGGTAGACCCTATCCATCCAAAGAGCATGAAGTGTTTCCACTCGCGACCGCGGCGGATGCGATGCGGCTCGGTCGCCCTGTGGAGCTTCACGCTAGCCTACATCAATACATACACTCGGGACCTAATAGTGCAGACGTATAGCCCGCAGCACGAGGGGGAGTCGCTGTGCTTCTGTGACCCTGCCGCCCCTACGAGAAAGACGTGCTGTCCGTGGCAGAGAGCTAGGGAGTCCCGACGGGTTATCAAGAATCCCGGAGTTTGGGATGCGCTGCCCTCCGGAATCATAGTAGGGGTAAGGAGAAAGCTTGCCGGGAACTACCACACGGAACCTCAATATACCCCGCCGCCACTGCAGCAGCTTAACGGCCTTCGGCGCCGCCGCCAAGTGAAGCAACCGACGGGCAGCCATACCCACCAAGACAACTGGGAGATATGGGTGTTCTCCCATTTCGGCAAACAGGAATCGTGGGAGACGGCCCCGCTGTGCCCGGAGATCGAAGACGACGGACACCTCTTCGTCACGAACCTCGGGCCGATGGTTCGGGTGGGCCGCTCCAGCGTGGCCGTGGGCCTGAGCAACGTGATCAAGGTCATCATGGTGGGCAACGAGAGGTTCGAGACGGGTGAAGATTCCCAACCCGGCGACGGGATGCCCGCACTGGGAAGTCGTAGGCGTAAGGGGCCTTCGACCCTGCGCGGCAAGCCCACGATGCAGTGCCCTCACTGTTGAGAAGGATCACACGGAGTTTAGGTGGATGGCCGGATTGCCGTTTTAATGTGTGTTTCTTCTTTGTTCTTCCCTCGTTGAAACAAACTGGGTTGGCGCTTCAGGGCCGGGGGGGATATATAAACGGGGATTGGATTCCAATGGGAGTAGGGGACGGAGGGCTGGCGGTTCATGATTGCATCAGTGGATATATATCGGTCAAACGATCTGGGATGGTATTCATGGGTTTACACGCAAAACACCACACACATCAGTGAGCTCTACATATACACTCGGGATATATGGGCTGAGGCGTTTTACGCTATTTGACGTGTATTTCGTATCGCTCTGTCACGTCCCCCCTTCTCTCTCTCTCTCTCTCTCGCCTCTCTCTCTCTACCTACGGCGGCAAATAGAACCAAGGGATGCGGTTTGGGACGGTCTTACGATTTAGAACCACAAAAAGGGATGGGCAGAGGAGCGTTGCTTGTCAACGATTGTCACATTGCATCTACTCCAGCTGGGCGGCCTGTTGCCGCCGTCACTGTCTTAGACATTGCAACGTGGGCACGAAGCACGTGTGAGCTTAGATAGGCGGCACTCACTCCGGGCTACTACTACCAGGCGGATGAGGCGAAGGCTCACGTAAAAAAAAGTTAGCCGATTAGATAGACGGTAGACGACGTCTCGTCTTGGAATCAACAGCTAGTTGAATCAATACCCGGGGTGATTGATTATGCCGATGTGACTCGTGTGTCGCCGTGTAGCTATACCCAGAACTCGCAGACTCGAATTAGAGGAGCACAATTGAGGGTAAGTACACTCAACTTTACTCGGCACAGACAAACATGAAAGCCAGGAAGAGGAGCAGAGGCTAAGAAAGCGAGCGAGAACCGAATGGAGGATTGGGAGCCTTCGGATGGTGTTTGAGCGATATATCTATCCGAGAGGCGGGAGGCCTAGCCGGGAGAGGGATAGAAAAAAAAAGGGGGAGGGGAGAGGGAGGAGAGGGGGAGGAGAGGGAGAAGGCAGCTGACATCGTAATCGCACCCCTTCCACCCATCCCCCTCGATCATCACTCTTATCGTCTCGAAGGTTTCCTCTCCTCTTCTTCGACCCTTTACGCGACAGCCAATCCAGCAAACCTTCACTTCACCACGAGCCTCCCAAAGCGAAAGCGCCGAGTTCCGCATAGACCGGCTGGGCCTCCCAGCACCGCCTCGGCCGCGCGCGGACATTGGAAGGGGGCAAGTCAACACCCAGACGACATAACCCTACGACTGCCGACAGCACGTCGAGCTCGGACTCTCGCAAAGGAACCTGTGGCATATGTATATATTTTCTCTTATGTACAGTACGTCAGCGCACACCTCGTCTCGTGCCCTGCCCCGTCACCCGCCCGGCCGTGGTATGGCGCCCTATCTACGTCTACGCCTCCCGGCGGCACGCTCTCTCCGCGCTCGCTGCTTCGCCGCCCGCAGGTAGCGAAGACGGTGTGGTGCGAAAAGGGGATGGCAATATAAGATTAGAGATGGATTCTCGGCGGGGGGGGGGGAGCGCGGGCAGGCTAAACTAATGGTGGTGCTGGGTTCCTAGTAGTGTACGGATACGGCATGCTGACACGGATGCAGGGGGAGTCCGGCCGGACACGCGCGACCCCCGTATGCCGCCTCGTGTCCGTGCGGTGTCGTCTGTTTATGTGTTGGTATTAGAAGTAGGAGTGCGAAAATAGGGTATCATAGGGCTCCCCCCTTTTCCTCCCTTCCTCCACCCTTTTCGGCACATAGGGGGGTAAGAGTAACGGCGGGGGGACGGGAGACGGAGTAGATAAGTCGGGATAAGGGGATGAGGAGGGGGAGCAGGGGAGGGAAGGGAATTAGGTATATAAATATGTCTATGCGGCTAGCTAGGCGGCGTTTAGGGGTAATGGGCGCGTCGCGGCGCGGAGGTATCGGAGGGAGGACGTGGGCGAGGTCGGATAGGTAGGCGGCGCGTGGCGAGGACAGCGCGCGCGCGCAAGGGTGGTGGGCTGAAGAGGGGTTTTAGAACGCGCCCCAGATGCAGCCGAGTTCCCATTCCCTCGCTTCTCCCCGCTCATCCACCCCTCTGCCCGCCTTCTCCCGTGGTAGGTTACGTGGTGTGGTGGTATTAATAGAGTCGGCTGTCGCGGATATGGCAGTCGCTCGAGTAGGCGGTCGGGGCGCAGCGGGAGGATAAGGCAGTCGAGGGCCGGCCGCGCCGACCGTCATTCGAAGGAGGCGGGCCTGGCGCAGGATGGCGCGTCGCGTCGCTCGGACGCGTTGCTGCTGTTGGGAAAGGCTGCTCGTCGCCCCGGATGCCTCGTAGCTCACTTCGTGCGGACAACGTGTGAGCGGGCGTAGCGGTGGCGTGGTACGCCCCGGGAGACCTGGTCGGCGCTGGCGCGCTGCCTAGGGAGGAGGCGAGTCGGGGCCGGGCCGGGCTCATATCGGGTTCTCCATGCCTATTGGTGGTATGGAAGCCGGGGGCGGCACGGTCGCGGCCACGGCGCCGGCCTGCGCCGCCCTCGTGAGGCTCAGCACTGCGGCGGCCGTCGTTACCGCGGGACTATCGTGGCGGCTCGGGCCGCCGGTCGGTGGCGCGGCGCCTCTGGCCGGCGCGCTGCCGCCGCCGCTGCCGCCCTTGCCGTCGCTGCCGAGCCCGCGCTTCATCATCTTGCCGAGGACGGTGACGAGCTCGCAGGCGTCGTTGAACATGTCGTCGTCCATGCCCTCGGAGGCCTCGTAGACCTCGGCGATGGTCTCGCGCGCGAGGCGGCGGCTGGCGTCGCGGTCGTGCACGCACTCGTACAGGAACGCCGCGTACTCGGTCTTGACCGACAGCCGCAGCGAGTGCGACCCCCACAGCAGCGCGTCCGCCAGGTCCACCGCCTCGCGGAAGTACCGGTGCGCCGTCGGCACGTAGTCGACCGACGGCAGCAGGAACGCCGCCGAGGCCGGCCCCGCCGTCGCCGTGGCCGCCGCCGACGACGCCGGCGACCGCGGCACCCCGCCGACCGCTGACGGCGCGAGCGGCGCTGGGAACCCCGGCGGCGGCGGCGGCGCCCCCGCGGGCACCGCGAAGAAGAACGGGCGGTACTGCTCCGGCGCCGCGTACGGCGGCTCGTCGTCGCCGCCGAAGCCGGGCCGGGCGACGCCCTTGCCCTTGTCGGGGCGGGGGCGCGCGGGCGTGGGCGTGGGCGGGGTGCGGGGTCTCGCCGTCGCCGCGGGCGCTACCGGAGTGGCGGACGCGGACGACGCGGCGGCAACCGCGGCGGTGGCGGTGGCGGTGGCGACGCCGAGGGGCGAGACGGGCGGGTTGTTGTGGAACTGGACGAAGACGTGGTAGAAGGAGGCGCGCAGCTTGTAGGCGAGCACCTTGAGCTCGACGTAGTCGCCGACCATGGGCAGCACGTACTGCTCGAGCATGACGAGGCCCTCGCGCGAGAGCCACAGGATGTGGAAGCAGAGCTCGACGAGGGACTCGGGGGTCGCGGAGGCGGGGTCGGGCGGGGCGGCGGCAGCGGCGGTGGCGGTGGCTGCGGAGCCGCGCGTCGTGATGGTGTCGTCGTCGTGGGCGGCGGCCGCAGCAGCAGCAGCGGCGGCGGCGGCGGCGGCGAAGTTGTCGGGGCGCACGCGCCGGTGCTTGCGCGCGCGCACGAGCTGCCCCGCGACGTTGATGGACAGCCCGAGGATCTTGAAGAGCATCGACGCGAGCAGCGCGTTGTTCGGCTCGACGGCCTTGGCGAGGCGTCCGAGGAACTTCTGGTCCACCTCCGAGGACGCCATGGCGGGGGGGGCGGGCCCGGCGAGGAAGGCGGGTGAGAGGGGGAGGAGGAAGAAGAGAGGGAAAAAAAAAAACCACCAAAAAAGTCGGACGGCGCGGGAGACCGTGCGGCGCGATGGTTGGGATTCTAAGGCTGAGTGAGAAGTGCGGTTCGCGAAAAAAGGGGGGAGGCGGATTTGTCTTGGGGTAATAAGGGGGCGAGTCGTCCCCGGTTGTGCGGGATGAAGAGGCGAGATCTGGGCGATCGCTCTACGACGAATACCAGGCAGGGAACCGGTGGATAGACGAGCAGAACGACTGTGCAGGAGGGAGATACGCTATACGCCGGTGGGATAGGTCGGGTCAACGCACCTTTGGGCAGAGGACGAGCGGTTCGCTCAGGACGGTGACTGCGAGATCTCCTACGGCCGCTCGGGATTTGGAGAAGGGCCAATGTGTAGTGGGACTGGCTGCTCGTATTAACGTACAGAGGCGCCGTATGCGCAAATAGGATCGGGAGTGAGAGCGGGTCGTTCTGCGAGGCGTTTCTGTCGATGCTCGATAGTGAGGTGGTATGTGTGTGTGTGCGTGTGTATGTGTTGGCAAGTGAGCAGGGAGATTGGATTCGCCGGCTCAGACCGGTGAGGCCTTGGGACACACACGCCTCTCCCACAACGTTGGGAGTAGCAATTGGCCGAAATAGCGAGCGACTCCTAGCAGCGACTTATACACAGCATACGCACGGGGCGCCGCCGTTGCTGCGAAGCCGTCGGGGGAGGGGGGCACGTGGGAGGGCCGTACACGCGTTCGTCCGAAAGGGCGCGACTCTGGGTTCTCGTCTTCGGTCTCCAAGTCGAGGGAGACGGAATCTGGCACGAATAGGGGGGGCGTTCGAGAGAGAAGCAGGAGGCCAACCAAGATTAAACATTCAAGAATAATACAATATTATAATAGACTAGCGCGGCGACGAGATATTAGCTGGCGCGAGCTCGTCGGCCACGACCGCCAGTGACGGGCCTTGCGGCGGCGCCATTGGAGGGGATGGGAGAGAGGGGGGGGGGGGGACTGACCAATATGATACAGCGAAAAATAATACATGGGCGAGCTGGCGGGTGTCTGTGGTCCTGGTTGCGAAGTCCTAGGCCGGAAGGTCGAGCTGAGCAGATTAAATATGAAAACAGAAAAAAAAAGAAAAGGAGACGTAGACACAAAAAAAAGAGAGAGAAGGGCGAGAGGGTGATCAGCCGACGAGCAAGCGCGGAGAGTGGTGATAATGGGGGCTGAGGGTGAATAGAGCGGCGGCGACGGCGGCGGCGGCGGCGGCGGGTTTTGTAAGGCTCGTTCGACCGTGAAGCATTTCGACGTCCGTCCAGTAGCGCGCGTGCTATCGTAAGTTTTCGTCCCCTTCGCCAATTGATCGTCTACGGGCGTCGACGGCGCGTCCGCAGAGGCGCGCGTGTAGGTCGTGTTTTTTCTTTCTACCTATATATATATCTTATATATATAGGATCTTCCCTCGCCGAAGGCCTAGGCAAGCCGTCTGCGGATTCTACCTAGATCGGTCTCTGTCGCGCGATCGAGGCTTCGGTAGCGGTTTGTCCACAGGGCGCGAGCGAGCCTCCCTCCTCTCTCTCTCTCTCTTCGTTTTTCCGTCTTTCCGTCTCTCCGTCTCTCTTCTGCTGGGGTGTGGGCGGACGGGTTACGGGTGTGGACTTGCTGCTACTCTGGAAGGGGATCGGGCTATGTTCGAACTCTTGGCCCCCGCGACCTCTGCTTCCTCTCTAAGCGGCTCCAGAAGTCGACATTAGCGTTGGCGACGGTCTCGTCCGCAGGTGGTTACGACAAGGCGTGGTGGAGGACAGTGTACGTGTGTTTACAAAGAGGGATCGACGAGATTTCGTTAGGTATAAGAGACGTGAAGGGGAGAAAGGGAGGGGGAGCAAGCACACGACGGGACGTAAATACATAGGTCTGTGGACTCGCGTCTATGCACTCATACATACACATATGCATGCGAATATGTGTATGTAGCGTTATGCCTGGGCTAGACCCGGGTGGGAGGGAAGAGGACAAAAATAATGTCCAGGGAGATGCTGCAGGACGACGTTGTCTGCATGAACGGGACTGCGATGGCAGATGGGGCTCTCTCACCCTGTCTCTCCTGTCTCTCCTCGCTCTCTAGCCGTTCCCTCTCCTTCTCACTCTGTCTCTCTCCGCGCGTATGGGTCTAGATCCGCGCGCTCGAGTCGGCTGTTTCTTCTAAGCGCTCGCCTTGCGGATGCGACACTGGACTAGGAAAGGGTCGAGGCCAAGGGCCGGGGGAGGAAGGGGGGGGGGAGGGAAGAAGGGGAGGATAGGTGCGCAAAGATAGAAAGAGGAAAAGAATAAGAAAGGGTATATCAAGAGGCCATATTCAAAATAATCACGATCCTGGCGTCGTACCTGTACCGGGTGCAGACAGTTTAGTTCCCGATCTCTCAGGGGAGCGTGTTGTGTGGATGGATAGGCGAATGAGAAGCCGTTTATCGTGCAGCAGCTTTGCTGCAAGATGAGTTGTCCAATTCTCAGAGACTTGCCAGAAGGACGACACGAAAAAAAAACAACAACAAGTAAGATCTCTAGTTAAAACGACTAACAGGATTTTACAGGGTTCGGGTCCGAGCCGGATTTTGAGTCGACGACGTAGTGTAACTTGGGGGGGGAGATATTATAGCTAATCTTCTTAGCAAGTATTATTATTTCAGGGCTGGGTTATAAGAACGGGCCTGTCTTGTCAGCCAGGCAAGGGTATCATGCATGCGCATCGGGGAGATGGAACGGAGATAGAAGAGAGGAAAAGGGAGGGAGAAGAGGTCCAAGTTGAACTGGACTTGGACGGATTCCGTTATTTCTTCTTTTATTTTTCTCTCTAACCTATGACGGACCTCAGCCGCTACACGCAAACACGACCCTGAAAGTGAGATTTTCCCAGGAACCGAGACGAGGGCAGGGGTCAGGGGTTTCATTCTCATCAACGTCCTGATCTTGGGCTCCCCTCTAAAAAGCTCGTGAGCCCGCGCGACCCTTGCCGATCACCGTGGGATCCTTGACGGGGGCGCGGCCGAGATGGGAAAGCCAAAACGACAGATGGACAGACGTGCGGTGGTAAATCTGATCGATTCTACCTATTATATGCCCATATATAGATAGATAGGTTGGCTTGGGATGAGACAACGGGCTTTTCTATTAGTTGAATTGTCGCAACTCTCTTCGCGCGTGGCGTCTCTGGAAAACACCACCTACTTACATATATAGCACGTACCTAGGGAGGTAGATACATGGACATGGTAGAGGTGGAAGTGATCAATTAAATAGGCACGCTATTATTATGTGCTGGGTATAAGCAATAAGGAATTACGTGCCCGCGCGGCTTGCGTCTGCGGCGCCGTAATGCTCGACACATGGCTCGCTGCTTTGGCCTTCTGTCTCTCTCCCGCTCTCGTTCTCCTCGTCTCTTTTCTCCCTGCCCGTCTTATTCGGTCTACATCCCACATACCTGCCTAGCTATCTACCTACCTAGGCCTACTTAGACATATACTTACACACTGATGTCCAAGTTGGTCAATATTCATACATACGTGGACCCAAGCGGACGAAGCCCCATCGCGCTACCTCTCTAGCTGAGCCATAGCCATGGGTCTAGTCTGGCGTGCTAGCACCGTGATATCCGCACTACAATGCTGCCCGGTGCGTATCTTCTTATTATTAGACGCCTCCCGAGCAAGGTCCCCCCCTCCCCCTTCCCCCCTTACGGCATAACGTGGAGGCGCGAGAGCAGAGAGCAGAGAGACACGCAGACACACACACAAGAGAAAGACGGGCTAGGCCAGGGCCAAGCTCGGAGAATCGGTACGATTGTGTCTGAGGAGGGCCCACGGCTAGCTAATTATCGTGCGACGGTAACGGTGACACGCGCTCTGAGATGACCATGTGGTGTATTCACCGACGGGAGAGTTAGAGAGAGCCTGCTCCTGGGGTAATCTACGGGATGTGCGGCGCGTACGGAATGCACGGGATGGGTAGGTGATATACGCGACGGGGCCCATATGCGATGTGTCTCTAACTACATGTGTGTATATCACCAGGTTATATATACATACCTACCAGACATCTAGTCGTCGCTCTCATCCTCCCTCTCCTTCTCCAAGCCTCGACGACTCTTCTCAAACGTGGGGCAGCCTGCTCACAGACGCAGACATGCCACACACACACACGTACAATACACACCCACACATACATATGTATGTAGGAATGGCGCATCGCGCACCCGCAGTTTGCTGCGTCGCGGACGGTGGCAGCCAGGGGGGGGTCTCCTCTCTCTCTCACCCCCCCTGGTCGTGGGATCCCATTGACCAATGGTCGAGATTCCGATCCCCAGCCACCGAATTTTCCTCGACCAGAGCTGCCGTGGCCAATGGCCGTCGCCGCCCTTTTTTTATTTCCTCTTGCCGTCTTTCTATTAATAATGGGCGAGCTTAGCTCTGTTGACATATATGCACCTGGATCCTCTGGAAGCGCACCTGGAGACGGCGTTGAATTGCATACTACGTAGTATGGATGCGCGTATGCGGAGAGATGGTGTCAAGTCACCAACCACTGCTACCGCTCGGCACGGCCTCGCGGCGCAGGTGGGCGTGCGGTATTATAGATTGGAGAGGCTGAGACTGAGACAGATGGAGAGAGAGAGAGCGCACGAGAGAGAGAGAGAGCATATGAGGAGGGGGGGAGGCGTGGAAGACGGTCTTGTATGTGTTGACAACAGCAACAATAACGGCTTACTCGTTCGTCGAGTCGCGAGATGCGGACGCGATATTCTTCCCCCCCCTCCTTTCCCTATTCCCACCCACCCACCCACCGATCCATCCATCTCCCCCCCTCCTCCCACATGCCCCCCAATTCCCCATCCCATCTACGTGTGCTATGTATGTATGCGTGTGTGTATTCCCAGGTCGCTGGACCTGCGGCCCTCATCACAATCCCGTCCGCAAACCCATTACCTACCGCGACGCTCCCCTGCCACCATCGAATCGGCGCGGGCGCGACAAACGGACGGGGGGAACTGGCGGTGAACAGGCAACGTAGCAGCGCCGCCGTCCTCGATGCCCCTCGTTTCTAGAAAACACAGTGCAGCTGGGCGGGCGGGCTGCCTACATAGGCATGTACACCCGTAGCAAGTTCGGCACCCATCCGTGCCGTGCCCCCCCTCTGCCTCGTGTATATACCCACCCACACGCAGCGACACCGCGGCACAACGAAGCCGAGAAGACGCCGCCGCCATCGCGCGCGAAAAAAAAAACGCGGTGCAGACGGGGCGCGGGCGCAGAGCCGGATGTGCGGGAATATCGCCGGCGGCGCTGTGGCCAGCCTCTGCGGTGCGCTCCCAGCCGCGTAGAGAGTTGCGAGTCGCGCAAGCACTCTCGTGGCGCGCGCGCCCGCCAGAGACAACATTGTCTGGTCTCGCCGCCGCGCCGGCCGAGTAGGCGTCGCTGGAGCGCCGCCGCCAGGCAGCAGCTGCTGCGCAGCGACGAGAGGGTAGGTAGGTAGGTATGTGTGTGCGTGCACGCAGCCTTATCGCGCGCGCGCGCGCACAGAAGTTCGGTGAGTCCTGGACGCAATCAACCTGGACGCGCCTGGGCGCGCGCGCAGCCTCGTCTGTCACCCGCGGCAGGCCATTGGCCGCTGCCCCCCCCCCCCCCTCCCCGCCGTCTCCAACCCGGCGACCGTGGAGGCGAGCGAGCGAGCGAGGGGCGCGTTGGCGATGCTATCCCAGCCGCCGCCCCCCTCCCCCCGAGACCCGCGCGTGTGCCGAGCAGCGCGAGGAGACAGAGGCCTCAACCCGGTCCGAGAGACTGTGTGTGGAGGCGCATGGAGCGGTGCGGGATCTTCTGGGGCCCCTCCTGGCGCGAAGACGTGCGTGTGCCGCCCCTTTCCGCAGCTGACGCTCTGCTGCGGGACACGCGCATGCAAAGGGGCTTCTGCATAGCTAGCTAGGACGCGGCATACTCGACAGGAGGGACCGAAGCCTGCGCGTCCAGGCTACCCGTGTCTTGAAACCCCTTCTTCTCTCATCCCAAGAGAACTGGGAGCAGCCCGTCTATGGCCTCCCCGCTGCCCACCCTCCCTCCTGCTTACACAAGAAGCAAGCCCTTCCGCCATTCTGTCGCCAACTAGTAGCTGGATGGCCTACCCTACCTACGCAATCTACCTCCTCCTCGCCATCTCTAGCAAAAACTACTGTAAGTCAGCCTGCTATGGTCCGTAATCAAAACCCGAGCAACCCCTCGACCCTGCCCTTGTCAGTAGCAGCAGCGTCAAGTCGTCGAGTCGGGCAACCAGTTGCCTTTACGCAAACACCAACACTGGCGCGCTCACTAACAATGGTAATCGGGAGTGCTGGGGGATGTAAAAACACTGATTGTTCTTCCTGTTCTTGCGGACAGTACTATTTACACAGCGCCGCCCTTGTACGCTCTTGCCCTCTCTCTCCTATATAGTCTGAGCGGCAATTCTCTTCAAAAGACACCACAACATCGTCTAAAACAGTGAAGAGGGAGGAGGGGGCCCGATGGGGTCGGCATGAAGGGAAGGGCGACTAGGGGGATAAGGACGGGGTATATAGATAGACAGACAAAATAAAATGAGCTGTTATTGTTGTTTTTGGGGGCCGGAGCTCCAAAACTAGAGGCAGTGAAGGCAGACAGACGGACGTGGGAGGCGGGTAGTTAACGCCGTCATCGCAGTATTTAGTAGTTGTTGTTGTTCTAGAAGACAGGGTGAGGCGGAAAAACGGCAGGGAGTAAGTGTGAATAGATGGATGGGTGGGAGGGGAGGGGTATGGGTAAGGGGGGAAAAATCAGAATAAAGCAACACAGCTCCAAAAACTCCGGCTCATGCATGCAGATAGAATCTCTCTTTCACTCCTCCGTTTTCTACCGCTTTCTCATACCCCTCCTTTCCCTCTCCATCCCACCCTTCTCATCCCCATTCCTCTCCCTCTTTCCTTCTTCCAACTTTCCCGCCTCTTACTCTTCATCGTCCTCGTCCTCGTCCCAGTCCTCGGCGACGTCGGCCCATCCGCAGCCCCAGCGGCGCCCGCCGGTCTCGCCGCCGGTGCGTAGGTCTGCTGCGACGCTGCGGTCTTCGCGCCAGCAGCGCACGAAGTAGTCGTCGCCGACCGTCACGAGCGCGCCGCCGTCCGTCCACGCGAGTGCGCCCACCTCGCTGCCGTGACCCCGTACCAGCGCCGTGCCCGCCCGCACGATCGGGATATCGTCCTGGAGCCGCACCGAGAAGGAGCTGCCGCCGCCGCCTCCGGCACCTGTGGCGGTCGCGCTGCTGCCGGGCCGGAAGAGCGGCGCCGGCCGGAGCGTGTCGCCCGACGAGAAGGACGACGAGGTCGACGAGGTCGTAGAGGAGAAGCTCGCGTTCAGGCTCGACGGCGGCGGCGGCTGCTGGGCCGTCGCGATGGTCGAGTGCTCGAGCGTCGGGTTCGCGATGGCGTTGTTGAGGTCGTCCCGGAAGTACTGCTCCCTCGTCGGGAAGAGCACGGCGCAGCAGTCGCTGCTGCCGACGGCGAGGAGCTCGCTCTGGCCGTTACGTGCCGGACGCAGGGCACACTTGACGTAGAAGCTCGTCGCGTGAAACTGCGGGTGTCGGAAGCCGTACAGAGGCCCGAGGCCTTGGTGGGCAACGGCGTTGTGTCGCCGGCGGGGACGGCCGTTCCGCGTGTCGAGCTCCGGCGCGTGCCCTAGGATGAGATGGGCGGTCGAGTACGCGTAGACTGTGTTGTCCTTGCACAGCGCGTATAGCCGGGAGCTGTCGGTGCTTAGGGCCAGCGACGAGATGCCGAAGGGTCGCCAGTGGAGGTGGGAAGCGGGCGGAGTTGTCACCGACAGCGGAGAGGGGACTTTCTGCCGCGAGCTGTGTATCGAGCGGATGTCCCAGAGCTTGATGGATGCGTCTGCCTCGCAGGCTGTCAGCAGCAGGTGCTCCTGTCCAGCGGGTAAGAACTGCAGGGCCGTGACGGACACGTCGCCGATTCGGCCGGGGATCTCGCGATGGGATGGCGTGTCGCCTGGACCGACGGTGGGCGCCTGCTGAACTTGGCGCGAAGTGCGGGCGTGGGCATGATAGAGGCTATTCACGGCACAGCCCTGCTTGGGCAGTGGACGGCGGAAGCGCAGGGAAACCTCGCGTTCCTCGGGCAGTCCGATATCCTGCACCGGCCTTCCTGCGCAACGAAGATCCCAGATCTGAACACTGCCATCGCGAGAGGACGTTGCCAACACGCTGCTATTAGCCTGACCGGGTTGGAAGCGAACCTGCTTGAGCGAGGCCGTGTGGTGCTGGAGGAGAGCTACGGGGGACTGTGTCATCATATCTATAACTCGTCCCGTCTGATCGCCGGACGCGGTGGCCAGGAGATAGTCGTCATCGGAGAAAGAGAGGTCAATGATGGCGTTGGTATGGGCTTGGAAACAGAGGTGAATTTTGCTGAACGGTTCCGAAGCTCCGGAGGAGTCCAGCAGGCGGACGCGGCCTTCTTCATCGCCCACTGCGGTGATACTACTCTTGTGGCAGGTTGCTGTGCAAAATGGGATGCACCGTCCCGGTCCGTCGTGGCTGACGCACTCGTGAACATCGTCCGGCCGAGTATAGAAGTCGGCTGTGTCTACTCTCCAGTCCGCAGTTGGGAACGACATGAAGGAGCGTCCTGGCCGAGGCATTCCGCCCAGCTGCCGCTGCACGAGCTGGCCGGTCAAGCCATGGCTGGGCAGAGGAGCTATGCGTCTTCCCGGTCGTAGCGGAAACAGGAACTCGCCGTCGCTGTCATCGTCCGTGTCGGATTCGAAATGCTCCTGGCTCGAATGCAAAGACCGAATAGGGCTCAACAGGCCGGACCTCCTATTTGCCGAAGGGGTAAGTGCCAGGTGATTTGGGTCGAAGGTCGAAGAGGGTCGACATGGCGAGGAATCGGGAGTATGGCGGAATTTCCGTCTCTTGGACGAGCGAGTGCTCGACACATCCAAGTTCTCGTCCGGGCCGCGTTCTTCGAGGACCGGTCCTAGGGGGCTCGACGGGGCTGGCGTGTGATATCGGTGGTTGAGGGTCGGGGCGGCCAAATCCTTGAGGGCTCGCCTGGCGGAGCTGACACGTGAGGGTACGCGGGATCGTGGAGTGAAGAATCGTTTGAACTTCCTAGGCGTGATGGACGGGTTTCTCCTCTCCTTGCCATTGACGACTCTCGGGGGCGAGAGAAGGTTCGAATCGAGGTTTGAGTCGTCGGCCATGCTCCCTCCGGATGCTTCTTCTCCGCCTGGGCTCCGAGACTCCTATATGCTCCTATGCCCGTGTGCTCCTATATCCACATGCAGCATCCGCCCGGTCGCGAGCACCCAGAACAACAGGTGCAATTAATAGGCTGATATACCGCAGGGATTGGACCCGTGACTACAGAGCGGCAGCAGAGTGGGAGGAGTAAGAGACACAAGTAGGGATCTGGCAGGACTCGGCCACGATCAGAGACAATTGGCGTCCCGATGCAGAGAGCAGAGGGGAGAGAGACAGAGAGGAGGGAGAGGAGAGAGAGAGGGTGGACAGGGTTTGCAGAGGAGAGAGGACCAGCAGCAACAGAACAGCAAAAGGGAAGAAAAGAATTGATGGTGGGGAAGACAACGATACACAGGTTGGATCCGAGTTGTTGTTGGTACGGGTTCGGATGGGACTGGGCTCAGGTACACGACGGGGCAGAGGACGGAGCAGGCGGATCAGGTACCTGGCGCGTGCTTTTGGTGGTGGCCGGTACCTGGCACACGTGACCTGGCCCGGGGGACGCTGGGCGGTTCGATGTACCTGTGCCGGGTGCTGAATGTACCTATATACTGTACCTAAGGGAGCACGTACGGAATCGGGTACTTAGCACATAATAAAACACGCCCGCGAAAAGACGCGTAGGAAGACGAGAGACAAACTGACACCAGATGAGACACCACTTACACGGTACGTACACCGGCCATGTACACGCGCAGCCGCTGGCGGTGCCGGGGTACATGCAACGCGGGTCCCAAAAGGGAAAATAGGAATGACGTCGCGAGACGGTCGGAACGCGTCTCGCTATTGGTGGGCGCGACGTGCCACCGCGGTACGTACTCTAGCCCGTCGAGGCAAACGCGGCCAGAGACAGCCAATGGCGTGGCCGGCAGCGCGGAGGTGGCTGGCGTAGTACCTACGTATAACGCTATCGATAAGAGCCTGCCGCCGATAAAACACCTTATCGCAGAAATCATGGTCCAGGACCAAGAAAAAAAAAAAGTCGCCGAAATGGGAATGCATTCCGATGGCGGGACAGTCGTCAGTCAATCAACCACTACCGGCGCCCAACCACCAGCAACCAACCGCCAAATAGGCACTCAACCGTGGTAAACCAACCCGGCCGGACGAAGAATAAAAAAAAACCAATTCAATCGACACCAGATCTATCTCTGCCGTGCCTACATACATACCTACACACATAGCAAAAGGAGCAGCAGGCCGCGGCTGCTCGCCACGCCATGGCCATCCAGAAGAAGCACGGCAAGGGTCGTCTCGACAAGTGGTACAAGCTGGCCAAGGAGAAGGGCTACCGAGCGCGAGCTGCCTTCAAGCTGATCCAGCTGAACAAGAAATATGGCTTCCTCGAGAGGAGCAAGGTGCTCCTGGATCTCTGCGCCGCGCCCGGAGTAAGGAAACCAACCCCTCTTTACCCGTGCAGACGGGCACTCCGCTGACCGTGTTGCCTTGTAGTCGTGGTGCCAAGTCGCAGCAGAGGCCATGCCCGCCAACAGCCTCATCGTCGGCGTCGACCTGGCCCCGATCAAGCCCATCCCGAAAGTCATCACCTTCCAGAGCGACATCACCACCGACAAGTGTCGCGCCACCATCAGGCAGCATCTCAAGACCTGGAAGGCCGATACCGTGCTGCACGACGGCGCCCCCAACGTCGGCACGGCCTGGGTGCAGGACTCCTTCAACCAGGCCGAGCTCGCCCTGCAATCCATGAAGTTGGCCACCGAATTCCTCGTCGAGGGCGGCACCTTCGTTACCAAGGTCTTCCGGTCCAAGGAGTACAACAAGCTTCTCTGGGTTTTCAACCAGCTCTTCGCCAAGGTCGAGTCGACAAAGCCCCCTTCTTCGAGAAACGTTTCCGCCGAAATCTTCGTCGTATGCCGCGGCTACAAAGCGCCTAAGCACCTCGACCCCAAGTTCCTCGACCCCCGCGCCGTCTTCGCCGAATACGCCGACCAGACCCCGAACAACGAAGCCAAGGTGTTCAAGCCCGAAGTCAAGAAGCGGAAGCGAGACGGCTACGAGGAGGGCGACTATACGCAATTCAAGGAGATACCCGCGAGCGACTTCATCGAGACCGCCGATCCTATAGCCATCCTCGGCAGTTATAATAAGCTGTCTTTTGAGCAACCACGTAACGGCAATGTGGCGCTCGCCGCCTTGGACAAGATGCCGGAGACCACCAGCGAGGTTAGAATATGCTGCGCGGATTTGAAGGTGCTAGGGCGTAGAGAATTCAAACTCCTGCTGAAATGGAGATTGACTGCCCGCGAGGCCTTTGGGCTGCCTACCAAGAAGGCCTCGAAGCCTGCTGTTCCGGAGGAGGTCGCAGAAGTCGAGCCGATGGATGAGGAATTAAAGATACAAGAGGAGCTTCAGGCGCTGAAAGACAAGGACAATTCCAGGAAGAAGCGCGAGAGACGGAAGGAAAACGAGAAGAAGCAGAAGGAGATCGTACGGATGCAGCTTCACATGATTGCCCCGATGGACATCGGCATGGAACAGTCCGGCCCCCTCGGCCAGGATTCGATGTTTGCGTTGAAGCCCATCGACAAGCAGGGCGCGGTCAATAAGGTTGCGAAGGGAAAGATGGCTGTCATAACGGAGACAGACGCTAGGCATGAGCGGGACAGCGGCATCGGGTCCTCGGGCGAGACGGACGACGAGTCGGACGAGGATGGCGACCGTCTGGAACGCGAGCTGGATACCATGTACGACCAGTACAGGGAGAAGAAGGCAGAAGCGGACGCAAAGTACCGGGCGAAGAGGGCCAAGGAGGAACACGATGACGGCGAGTGGGAGGGGCTGTCGGCTGACGAACAGCAGTCCAGCGACGACGGCGAGCTCGACATGGACAGCAGCGACGAGTCTGACGGTGACGACTCGTCTCCCTCGAAGCCGCTCCTCACGGATCTGGACAACGGGCCGGCAGGGTCCGGGGGCCTCTCGAAACGAGCCACCAACTTCTTCAGCCAAGACATATTTAAGGACATACCAGGAATACACGACGAGCCAGAACCCGAACCTGAACCCGAGCTAGACGGGGGCGAAGCTGCCGATACGGACGAAGACGGCGAAGACGCTGACCTTTCGGCACCGACAAAAGAGAAATCAAAAGCCAAGAAGGAAAAAACGAAACCAAAGGAAGTCGATGGATTTTCCGAGTCTGAGGATGACGACCGAGACGGCCGCTTCGAGGCTGTGAAGCAAGATCTGCCCGACGACTGGGAGGAGCAAGATAAACGTCTGCCCGACGGAAGACCAAGTAAGCTCTATATCCATCTCTACTTTTTCATTCCTATATTTCCTTCCTTACTAGCATGTACTTTCTTTCTTTCCTTCTCCTTTCTCTTCTAACCAGGAGCGCCGCGAGCAGACATCGACATCATCACGGCCGAGGCGATGCAGCTAGCGCACCAGCTGGCGACGGGGCAGCGGACGCGGCACGACGTGGCGGACGACGCGTTCGACCGGCGGTTCGCGCGGGACCGGGAGGGGCTGCCGGAGTGGTTCGCGGACGACGAGGCGCGGCACGACCGGGGGCCGCAGCGGGCGGTGACGGCGGCGGCGGCGGCGGCGGCGCGGGCGCGGGCGCGGGCGGTGAACGCGCGGCCGATCAAGAAGGTGCGGGAGGCGCGGGCGCGCAAGAAGCTGCGGGCGGCGCGGCGGCTGGAGAAGGCGCGGCGGCGGACCGACGCGCTGGCGGCCGAGGAGGGCATGACGGAGCGCGAGAAGGCCGACGGCATCGCGCGCGTGCTGGCCGGCGCGGCGAGGAAGGCCGGCGCCGCGGCGCGCCGCCCCGCCCCCAAGCTCGTCGTCGCCCGCGGCGCCAACCGCGGCATCAAGGGCCGCCCCCGCGGCGTCAAGGGCCGCTACAAGATCGTCGACGCCCGCATGAAGAAGGAGCTCCGCGCCCAGAAGCGGATCGCCAAGACGAAGACGAAGACGAAGTAGGCGGGTTGCGGCGCGAAGGAAAGGGTGTTAATAGTTATTGTATTCTTGAAGACAAAAAGGGGCAAAGGGAAGAGAGAGAAGGACAGGAACTAGGCGGGAGGATGACTGCTTCTGGGTGGAGTATATACGTGATGGTATATATATATATATATATACATACATACACTGTGAATGCCACGCTGTCTTAGACGTATAATACCACTGTGGTCATACAAGTTACGCAAGACTGCGTATGCTCTAGTCTTCACTTGGATTTGCACAGAGCCAGGCCGCCTAGCTCTATCTACCCGGGTTATTGGTATCTCTGACGAACAACTTGACTCGATTTTTAGTCCCTCCCTCCCTTTTTTTCTCCCTCCTTCTGCCCGATAAGCCGCCCGCCCGCCCGCCCGCATTCCGTAGTCCGCGCCGATTTCCCCTGCTTCCCCAGCCTACTCCGCACACTCCCCCCGCCCTCCACCTCCGGCAGTACCTCACCGCCTGGCGGCGGCAGCGTTCCGGCGGCTCTTGCCGGGGCGCGCGGCGGCAGCGGCGGGCTTCCTCCTCCTGGCGGCGTGCGCGCCGGCCTTCGCGCCGCGGCCGTTGAAGCCGCTGAGGTCGCCGGAGCTGAGCGCGTCGCCCGACTTGGCGTGGCGCTTGCGGCCGCCGAAGCCGTACTTCTCGTTCTTCTTCTGGCGCTTCGCGTTGGCGGGCGCGCCGTCCCGGCTCCGCGACGACGCCTTCCGCGCGTTGTGCTGCGACAGCTCCGCGTCCACCCCGACGTCGAACAGGTCCGCCTCGTTGGCGCCGACGTCGTGCGAGGATTCTTGGCGTTCTAGAGACCCGGGGGGAGGGGGGGTTAGCGTGGGTGTGGTTGGGGAGGGGTAAGGTGGGATAGGGGAAGGGGAAGGGAAAAAGGCCTAGGGGGTTCGCTTACTCCGCTTGAGGGTCTTGATCTTGTCGAGGGTCTCGCGCTTCGCCTTCTGGCGCTCCTGGAGCCTGGCGACCTGGACCTGCTTGCCGAACTTCTTGAGGTCGCGGAGCTTGCGGGCCTCGGCGGCGGCCTTCTTCGCGGACGCGTCCTCGACGAGCTTGGCCCTGACCTTCTGCATGTGGCCGTCGTCCTTGAGCATCTCGGCGAAGTAGTCGGCCGGGCGCGAGAAGGGCACGCCCTCGGCGCGCAGGAGCGCCCGCCCGCGCTTCGCCGCCGCCAGGCTCTGCGCGTAGAACGCCAGCTCCCGCCCCAGGTCGTCCTGGACGTCCTCGATCCCGTCCGCCGTCGGCGCCGCGCCCGCCACGCTCTGGTGCGTCGAGAACGCCGCCGACGCCCCCGTCGGCATCGCTATCCGCCCCAGCGACGCCAGCAGCGCCGACGTGTTGTTGATCGTGAGCCGCGAGTGCGGCACCAGATCTTCCTTCTCGTCGTCTGGGAGGTCTTCCAGGTCCGACAGGGGAATGTCTTCTTCGTCCTCTTCCTCGTCGTCGTTCTCCTCTTCGTCGCCGCTGCCCTCGTGCTTCTTGCCCCTCGCCGCCTTCTTATCCCCATTCGTGATAACGTTGGCCTCCTGGAGCGCAGGTTTCCGCGGCCGCTCTATCTTTTCCTCGAGGTCTATGGAGGAGTCTGAGCTGTCGCTCTCGTCTAACGCCTCGAGGTCTAGAAAGCCGTTGCCCTCGACTCCTTCGTCGTCTTCGTCGTCGCCCTCGTCTTCGTCTTCTTCGTTATCCTCCCCAATCGGTGCGCCCCCCTCGACATCGTCCTCGTCTTCCTCGTCGACACCCTCCCAGTCGTCGTCGTCATCTTCACTATCCCGGTCTCCGGGCACCCCGCCGTTCTTTGCTTCTCTCTCTTGGCGTTTCTTGACGCGTTCCTTATGCTTCTTCTTCTGTTTCAATTTCTTGAAGTCGACCCTTTTCTCGGCCGCCAGGGCAAGCTTCAGCTTACTTTTGCCCATTGTTGAGGTTGGTGTTGAAATTGGCTGGTTTGGTAGACGTTTTGGTTGTGGATTCTATTCCATTCAGGTCTCCGGTTGCTATCCAAGTCGGTTTTTTTTCTGCCTGTGGCTTGCTGGCTGTGGCTGGTGGAATTGGCGTGGCTGTCAAAGGCGGTGTGGGTCCATCCACCCATTGAGCCTATCAAGAACATCGTGATTTCACAACAGCTCTCTCGCCAACTGACATTACCTAGGTAGTAATCACAGAATCAAAGCTCCTCGTTCAATTTGGTGTCCTTGTAAATTTAAATACGAAATAGACATATACGCTAATACGATGTACCTATATTGCATACCTACCTACGTGGTAGGTACAGACAACCAGCCCTGAGCACTGCTCCAAAGACAATTTCATATTCAGGAACCCGCCCCCAGTCTCAGCTTCTGCTTCATAATCTGCTCCTCAATAAGAGACCGCGTCTTATCGCTCAACCGATCCGTCGCTACGTCTAGCGGGGTCTTGTGCTCGAAGTCCTGAACCGAGGCGTCCGCCTCGGCATTCAGGAGGAGATCCACGACGGCGTCGTGGCCGTTCAGACACGCCCTGTGCAGCGGCGTCCTCCCGAGGTCATCCGTCGCGTTGATAAACGCCACTCGCAGAAGCTCGCGGACCGCGCTCTCGTGCCCGTTGTCGGCCGCTACGTGCAGCGGCGTGAAGCCGTCGCGGAGGCGCGCCAGGTCCGGGTTCGCGTCCCGTTCCAGCAGGAGCTTGATCACCTCGCCGCGGTCACGCTCTGCCGCTTTGTGGAGACAAGTTTCTTGCATGTCGGTGATGGAATTAACTTCAGATCCAGCGTCGATTAGGAGACGCACGATGTCGGTTCTGCCGCGGGCCGCGGCAAGTGAGAGCGCGTCCGAGTATGAGTAATGCCGCGCCTGGAGGGGCATCTCGGGGACTCTCTGCAGCAGATGTTCCACCATGTCGGCGTGGCCGCCCAGCACGGCCTGCATCAGCGCCGTACCGCAGACACTGTGGCTCTCCTTATCCCAGTTTTTCAGCTGCTTGGCGACGTTGGCTTGAAGCGACCCGCGTCTCGCTGTGGCCCATTCCGCCGGCTCGGTCTCCCACCTATTCGCCCGTTTTACCAGGGCCCCGACATCGAACAATACTTCGAAGATTGCCTGGTCATAGCCTTCTCCGTGCGTCATTCCGCTAAGGCCGTATTGATCCCACTTGGAAAGACAGATTTTAACCTGGCCCTCGTACGCGTTGAGGAGCATATCCACGATCTCCCGGTGGCCGGACCTCGCGGCCAAGTGGACGGCCATTTCTCGACCCTTGGTCGTCCGATATACGAAGGATCCCGCCTCGATGAGTCCCCGGACGATATCGATGTAGCCCATCCTTGATGCCAAGTGAAGGGCCGTCATGCCTGACTTATCTTGAGCGTCAATAATGCGGGGTTCGCGTGTGTGTCGGAGAATATCCGCGACAATCTCGCTTCTTCCGTGACTAGATGCCAGATGGAGCACTGTCCTACCGTCATCGTCCCCTGCTGATATTTTTCGTTTCCCAGCTTCACTTTCGAGTAGGCTACGAAATACTTGACTTCGCCCCTCAATCGCAGCCACCTGTAAAGCCGTGTGGCCGTCGCGATCGGGTCGGATCTCAGCACCCGCGGTGAGCAGCATCCGAGCCACAGTCGCGCGGCCCCTTTCCGCGGCTAGGTGGAGCGGCGTTCTGGACCACTTGTCAGTTGCGTCAACATTGGCATTCGCATTTATCAGGGCCTCGAGGAATGCGGGATCCGTCCTCTCAGCTGCGTGATGGAGAGGAGTCTGTCGTAGCACATCAGTTGCCTCTGTCTCGGCATGAGCTGAAAGAAGCTGTCGAACAGCACTTCGGCGCCAGGTCTCTTTGACCATGTGAGGCTCGCAATTGCCTCCGGTGTCTTCCTCAACCTCTTGGAGCAAGCGGATCGCGTCCGAATTCCTTTTCTTCTCGGCTATCATGAGTGGAGTTATCTTGTTCATATCAAGACACCTTTTAGGTGACCCTGCAGCAAGCAGTGCAGAGATTATTTCACGGTTTCCCTGCTCAGCGGCTATGTGGAGAGCTGCTCTTCCGGCCCAGTCGCAGTCGGACAGGTTCAGGCGCAGTTCTTTTCTTAAAAACAGGGTTACCAGGTTGATATCTCCTGATTCGACTGCGACATGAAAGAGATTGTTACTCGGCAAGGCCCCCGAGTCGAGAAGGAGTTCGGCAGCGTCGAGGTTCCGAGTCTGTGCTGCGAGATACAACGGAGTCCTTCCGTACTTATCAGGGGTGTCTATTGGGACTTTGTTCTGGATAAGACGATCTATGAGACTTCTGGTTGGAGGCGGGTGTCCAGGTTCGCGGGACAGAGCCGCGTGAAGTGCCGTCCCCCCAGTTCCACCTCCCCCTTCCTGCTGATCCGGCCGCGCTCCGTGGTCGATGAGAATATTGATGACTTCTTCTTGGCCATGGCGTAGTTTGGCGGCGGCGTTATGGAGAACAGACCTACCGGCCCAGTCTGGACGATTCTGGTCAATCTTTGTCTGTTCCAGGAGCAGGCGGACGACGTCGGCGTGGCCCTTCATAGCAGCAAATCGTAACGGAGTTCGTTGCCACATATCCAGCTTGGTTGCGTCGGTACCGGCCTCCAACAAGCGTTTCACCACGTCGAGATGGCCATTCCCTGCTGGCTTAAACAGCGCTGTCTCCCAGCGCCAGTCCAAGCTATTCACATTGGCCCCCTTCTCAATAAGACAGTTCACGACGTCAAGATAACCCCTTTCCGCTGCGAAATAGAGAGGTGTTCGCTTTGATTGGTCTATAGGATCCACGTCTAAGTTCTTGCTCAGTAGATATCTCACGAGCTCTGTATTGCCAGAAATGCACGCTTTGTGCAATCCTGACTGGCCGTACGAATCCTGGTAAGTCATATCAACCCCTTGCTTGCACAGAAACTTGACCGTCTGAGTCGAGCCCCGCCGAATCGCTTGGATCAGGGGCTTGCCACAATCTTTGAGCAACGACGTATCGTGCGCCAGCAGAGCCCTAACGACAGCGAAATGCCCGTTCTCGATGGCGAAGCCGATAGGTCTCGCTGGCTTCGCTTTTGTTTTGGACGTCAGCCTGCTTTTCCAAAAGAACTTCCACACATTGGATCCATCCGAGCTGGCAGGAGATATGCATCGGCGTAAACTTGTATTTATTGGGGACGTTCACATCAACCCCGTCTCTGCTCACGAGCTTGCTGAGCGCGGCATGGTTCCCGCGACGCGCTGCCCTATGTATGGGGTATGCGCCATTGCTATCGGCTATGTCCATCTGGGCATTGCGATTCAATAGATCCTGGATGATCGGAGGGCAATCCATCTCGGCGGCGATATGTAAAGCGGTACTGCCTGTGGCATCCCGTGCGTTGACGGTGTTGATGTCGGTGTCTTTTAGGAGGAGCTGTCCAAACAATCGCATTCTGAAAAACACCGCAATATGCAGCGACGTCGGCAGAACGGATCTCTCGTCTAATAGCCCAAAATTGACCCGGAAAAGGCTGTCGGACTCAGCCCTGGCCGCTAGCCACGCATTGAAAACAGGCTCAGTATAGAGGAATGAAATAAAGATGTGCTGCTTCTTCTCCGAGGAGATGATCTGGGCCTCCGATTTACTGCAATGATCCGACCACTCGAGCACAGCATACTCTAGAACATCTTTGCTTATCGGAAAGCCACACTGACTGCCGTGTGTGGTAGGACTGAAATTCCACCTGAGATAGGTCACGCAGGTGACAGCTATGAACTCGTGGCTTTCGACGAGTCGTACACGGAAGGCTTCTGGACACTCTGTGCCATCTTCCTCTAGTTTTTCGCCCTTGAGGAATTGTGATACCGTAGTGTGGACGAGACGAACGGTGTTGTCCTGAAGCACCTCCACCAGCGGCAGGCATTGTCTGAGTAGTGATTCTCGGAAGCGCTGTAAATCTAGGGGCTTTGGGGTTTTGTCGGGGTCCGGCTCGAGATTCCCTCTCTTGAAGGCTCTGTCGATCGCATAGACTCCTCTCAGCCCCTCAACTGTTGGCGGTCGGTTGCACGTAACCAACCATTGGAAGATCATCGTGGCAAATGGCTTGTCGCCAATCTGCTTTAGCCGATCCGCATAGAGTTCGCTCAGCTGTGATGGCAACTTCTGCGCTTCTTCCAGCAGTTCTTCCTCGTCACGTACACGATCCTCGAGAATGTCAAGCATGAGCCTCGCATGAAGGATCATACCCTGGCCCGCGGTCAGTAAACCTAGTAGGATACAGACAGAGTAAACAGAGCCCGTCAGGTTGACATACATTGGACTTTTTCCGCACACTTTCCATTACTTTTGGCATATCTTTCGGCAATGTTCTCGATTTCTGCATGCGGTCTGCGATATACAACTTGATGTCTTCGTTTAACTTATGAACAACGCTATTTAATTGAAGATTGATGTAGAGTGGATCGTCAAATAGGGGTTTAATTGCCTGCAAGGAGCGACTAGTGATCACAATTCGGAGGCCAGGGAATGCATGGATCTCGTTGAGCCAGGCTTTAAGCTCCCATTCGTTGCTGTCTTTACATTCGTCGAGAGCGTCGACGACCAAGAAGCTTGACCGGACCAGTGCGAGGATTTCTCGAATTGCTTGAATGAGGGATTCACGATTATGATCTACTGCAAGGATCTGGCGTGCTTTTTTCAAGGACTGTGCCCATAACTTAGGTCGAGTTCTGTGGATTCCCCTAAGCAATTGATCGAGAAGCGTGGGATAGAATTTCTGCAGAGACCGCAACTCCTTCATATCTGCGCTCTTCGCATCAAAAGCGAAGTACATAGTAATAGTGGCGGCGTTCGATTTCAGATATTCATGTATATACTAGCTAAGCATCAGCAACTAGACATACGTATCTCATAGAGTTGATGACTACCGACGTGAGCAAAGAAGCTTTTGCCGGAACCTGGATTGCCGATAATCCAGAGGACAGTTTTTTTTGACCTCCACTTTTCGAAAGCATTCTCCTGCGTGATCCATTGGCATGTGCCGGGCGTGAGTCTTCGTTGCTGCTCCTCGGACAAAGAGGTGAAATTATGGGAATTGAGCGATCCGAGAAATTCCAGGCTGTCCATGCCTACTGAAACTTAGACATACTCCTGCCAACACCTAGAGAAGAGAGGGCCTTACGCACTGAATCGGATTTCTTGTTCTTCTTCCTGTTCTATTATTGGCTGTGGTTAGCCGGACGGAAGAGCAATAAGCCAGGCTGGGACCGCACTTACCGATCTTACTCGTAACCATCTGCGCAATTCTGTTCTTTATCATAATATAGCTTCTATCTCTCCTGTCCTTGAACTTGTTTAGGCCGAAGTGATCCGTATCCAACGGCTCCGACATGCAGCCCAGACGAGATGCAGAGTTCTCCGTTACAACCTAGTACCGGCTTCAGTATTAGACACGCGTACTCGCCTTTAGTGGGGATATAGTGAGGTATGGAGTTGGGTGAATGATTAGGAGGCAACTTCTTCACGGGATGCTTACCAACTCGACTGTTTTACCGAAAATTCTTCGAGGTTTTGATTCATAGTAGTCAATCGAAGGCACCTCAGCATATTCCTTAGCGAAGGTATCCTCTAGGCTCCGTGCCTCTCCAGAAGTACGGTCCATGTATTTTAATAGCCTAGTACTTGCACCCTGCCAGTAATGGAAATGACAATAGAGCTTTCCCAAAGCTGAGTAGCTGGATCCGGCGTGAGGAGCCCCTAAAAATATGATGCCGGCGAGGCTCTTCGTGAGGTTTTTCCGTCGTTTTCGAATGCTAGGGTCGGTGACACGTTCTCGGGCAATGACTAACGCCTAATATTATATATGACCCATTAGGTGATGTCGGAGGTGTAAGAAATTGGATTATGTAGTTGACACTTGCCTGCTCAATAAGCAAACCTCCGAAGCTGTGCCCGATTAGGATGAGAGGGCGATCTACTATCTACAGAATTGTCCTGTTAACTCATGTATTCCGTCGTATTTCGTGAAAATGGGGACTCACTCCGTCTTCAGCCCGGATGTCCTCAAGCGTACTGAGTAATTGTTTTCCATACCCTGGTAAGTCTTTCACCAATGCGTCGGATTTCCAATAGGAATTGTGTTGGAACGCCATGATGCGAGCTTTCGGGAAGTCATAGGGGAGGAAGTCTTTGAGCCAGAGCCGGTTGGATGCCTTGTGGGTCCAGGTAGTTTTGACTGACGATCCTAAACCGTGAACTGCGACAATACTATGAATACGTCAGTTAACGTCCGGGATGATGTAGACGATTTTCAAGTTGACGAAATAGCCGGATTAAAGTTGGAATATTCAGCCTTACTCTACTTCGGCATCTGGTGGACCATGATAAATAACTATAGGTCCCGTGTCATCTAGGACTCGGGTCGAGACGGATGCCTGACCTGGGTCTTGGTCGGTATTGTTTTTGGACGTGAGTTCTCGCAGCACCCTCTGAGCAACCTTGGTGAAGGTTGACGCAAATGGGGACATGGCGATGGCCAGAGCCAGAAGCCCAAAGAAAACGACCATTCCCCATGTTGAATTCGTTGGAATCACGATCCAGGCTGTTAGGGTGCCAATAACTATCGGGGCAAAATTGCGGAGCGAAGGGCTATTCGGATCCAAAGATAAGAGAGTAAGCCCCAAGACCAAGAAAGGTGAGCATTGCTGAATATCCAGAGGCATCTTCACGAGAATTAGAGACCCTCAAATTTAGAAGGTTCTTCCTTGGGAAGAAGACCAGAGCTGACGGTCCCGTTGCGTGATATGAGTTACTCAACTGTGATGTTGCAGCATATTACAGGAGACGTTGGAACAGAAAATCAAGAGGAAAAGACGGACAGAGAAAAGGTCTGGGCGATTCTACGTCTCTTGCCTCGGCTTCCCTCCCACCCAAATCAGACCCATAACCGACATTCTTGCCCATTCTTTCCACATCCCTTCTAGAAAACAAGCACACCGTCACATTTTATGTGTAGTATCCGCGATAAGAGGCAGGGGTAATAACGCGGCTTGATCTAGAGTTACTGGGCGTTATGGAGATAGTGTGGCCTTTCTTCATTCGTCACCTTGCAACTGGCCTCTTGTTTCCGAGGGTGTGCGGTATGCAACATCCCCTCATCCTAGTGACGAATGCAACGCTGACGGGCTCTCGGGAGGTTTAGTCGGGATATCCGGTGACTATCTTGCACCTTGGAGGGGACGGTGGCAATATTGATTTGCGATGGTTACTTAGCTTGCGTGTGATTGCCTTGACTCCAGACATCAGGCCCCGTAAGAGCTGCGCGATATATGGACTCTGTAATTATATTGGTATGAAGACAGCTTAAGAGTCATCCTATTGCAGTAGACACGTCATTCAATAGAGAAAGCTGTCGATAATCATGCTGACACCGTGATAGAGGTTGGGGTGGATTCCAATGTCTTCCTTCCATTACATTCTTGGCAGACAAAGTAGTCTCAGCCGCATTTGCCATCTTTACAAGCGAGGCGAGCCTTGAATCGTTGAGCACTACCGGGAACGTCGAGCACCGAAATATCACAGTCACAGTTTGATTTCACAGAATCGAAAAGCGGGAGTATCTGCCCGGAGATCCTCGAATTAAATTGGACGACGGGCACATTGGGCAGTATTTGGAATCCGAACTGGCAACGAGAGATTTAGACCGGCTAGCGCCTCACCTCTGGCTGGTTGGCAAGCAGGACAGTTCTCACATCTCGTCGCTCACCCACCAGCTTGTCCGGGGTCGTCAGATCGTCATAACCGAGAAGCCCGAGCTCCATCTTGTGTGGTATTACGACCGCGTGTTCGTGAAGCCGCTACCTAAATATCTCTTGTCGCACGCCTTCTGGAAATACTACCTCTGCTCGGAGGATTCGCCGATCGACGAAAGCTTGAGGCGCGATCTCAAAGGGGCCTCTCTCGGATTCCTCCGCTCGTACAGCCGACTAGTTAGACACAAGTCGGATTTCGCACTTGCCAAGCATGAAGACCACTGCCTGCTTCCTAAGGGAGTCAAGTATAGGAGCCTCATGGATCTACTCGAGCGTTTTGACCTTATCGACGACGTGGATGTCTCTCCGCGATATCACTACGGAGAGTTACGACTCTCGCGGTTGAACTTTTGGTCCAAGATTTTGCTCTTCCGTTTCTGGTACCACAAGGTTGACGGGCAGTACGGAAACTACTTTGCTCGCTTTTATAGGCCTATCCTGTTCATCTTTGGAGTCTTCTCGGTGCCTCTGAGCGCGATGCAGGTTGTCTTGGGCATTCAGGCTCTCTTCGAGCCAGGCGAATCGTGGGATGTCTTTGCTAGGGTGTCGCTTGGCTTTTCAATTTTCGCTGTTTCCTGTGCCGCGGCGATAATCATGTTCCTTCTTCTCACTTTTATTAGCCTGTCGTCGCGAGAAATCGTATTTGCTCTGAGGGACCTGATTACCAGGAGATGTTTAGCGGCTCGTCGGAATCGTGGCCAAATGCCCGATGATAAGCGATGATAAGCGTTAGACAGACTTGGACGAAATCTGCCCGTTAGCCACTAGTTTATGTAGGTACCTAGGTAATTCGTCAT
Organism: Durotheca rogersii; assembly: GCF_024521655.1. Classification (NCBI taxonomy): domain Eukaryota; kingdom Fungi; phylum Ascomycota; class Sordariomycetes; order Xylariales; family Xylariaceae; genus Durotheca; species Durotheca rogersii. The sequence goes on from NW_026251263.1 coordinate 303,049, forward strand.
CTTGCCATCGGGTGCAGTGCGCGACCGTCACGTGACATTATAGGTGCTGCCCTGCTGGCAGGCTCTTCCTATTACCTAGGTGTAGCCCTGTTAGTAGGCAGGTTTTAGGTGTAGCTCTATTTCTAGGTGTGGCTCTATTTCTAGGTGTGGTCTATTTCTAGGTAGGTATTAGGTGTAGCTCTCTTAGTAGGCTTTTACCAGGTGCAGCCCTCTTGGCAGCTCTCGGCCTGATCGGCTCTATATGATGGCTTATCGCGCGTTTATCCTATCTGGAGGATAGTTATAATACGTCAAACTCCCTGTCATGCTGCTTCGACGTATTTTATTACTCAGATTACGATTCGTAGTAGCTAATAAAAACGTGAATATAAATATATGATTCCGTCCTTACACGTACCTACCTACACGCTTTAACATACCTACCTTCTATCCAATTTCACGTTTACCAACGCGCCAAACCCCGCAGAGTAGAAAATCTGGAGCGAGTCCTCTCACCTTGCGACCTCTTCTTAAACGACGCAGAATATTCAGGATGAAAAAGAAATCGCTGGTCCGCCGACTTCCCCGTCTAACTTATCGTCTGAATATGAAGGACCACATCCTAGACGATAACCTACCCTCCCCCGAATCCTGGCCGAAGATCGAGCGCCTCCACCTACCACCTAGAACGAATCTGGGTCTCCTCGATGCTCTCCCTCTTGAGCTGCTGCATGAGATTCTACCCCAACTTGACTTGCGCACTCTCGCGGACGTTCGACGGGTCAACAGACGCGCCATAGAGTTAGTCAACTCCCTGCCCCAATACAAAGCTATCAGCACACATGCACGGAATGCGCTGCGCGGCATTCTAAGCATCGAAACCGGCAGGTGGATTACCTGTAGAACTCTGTACGAGAAATTGTGTACGCCGGGATGCGAACAATGTGGCGACTTGGGCGGTTATCTCTATCTCCTCACCTGCAAACGGGTTTGCTTCCTCTGTATTTCGGAGGACAGGCTGTATCTGCCACTGTCACGGAGACGTGCGAGCTGGAAGTTTGGACTGGATAGCCGGATCCTCAACACATTGCCTCGCATGAGAGTCATACATGGCACCTACTCGGGGCGCAGGAAGAAGTTTTGTGGTCCCTCTGTCCTGGTCGACTACGAATCCGCTCTTCATGCCGGCATCTCGCTTCACGGTTCGTTAAGCGCCATGCAACAATACGTGGCGGGCATAGAGGCCCAGAAGCTTCAGGCATACCAAGTGAGGGTGGCAGGAGTACCGCAAACCGGGTCCGTCACACGCCGCGTGCGACGGCCTCCAACATCAGACCCCATTGATAGCGAGTCAGAAAACCCATTTCGATTTGTGGCGGTAGCCAAAGTACCTTGGCTGAACAAATCGTCGCGAGAGATTGAATGGGGCTTTCACTGCCGTGGGTGTGAGGAATCCACTGGGCGGCCTTTTCATTACAGACGGAAATTCACGGCTGCCTCGTTCGATGACCATGTAAAACAATTGGGAAATATTCGAGGCGGAAGGCATGTTGAATACTGAACTCGGAAAAGAATCGGGGGCTATCCCTCCAGTGTACGAGGCAATATGAAGCTGGTCGACGTCCTTGAAATGATTGTTAAACAGTACTAGACTGGGAGGGTGGAGTTTATCGACACTGATATGTCTGCAATCGTTTCTATAGCTGATATAATATCCGTATGAACATGAGAGTAAATTAAACATCAACCTAATATCATTACTATCTACTGATATGTTGCTTAAAACGTAGACGCCTACTTCAGCTGGGACGACCTGCACGATCTCACTCTCCGAATCCACCTCAATGGAGCTGTCAGTGTCCTTAATGCCCCCAGGGGCGTAATATGGGTCAGCTACCTCGTCGTCGACGTCCATTGCTCCTTCGGCCAAGGCGACTCGTCGGGCTCGCTCTCGGCGGATGGCTCCCTGGACCCGCTCGCGCTTCACGTCCCGGGCGCGGAGCTCATCCATCTCTGCGCCCGAACCGCTCTCCCCACGGGGGCGTTTGCGGCTAGTGGGCTCTGTCTGGGCGGGGGCAGCTCCCTGCTCGGGAGCAACTCGGAGGGACACACCACGCTCGATGAGCCGCAGCTCTGGAATATCCCGAATGTATACCAAACCGCGGTCGTTCAACCAAAATAGGCGTCTACGTTTTACGTGACAAGTGTCGTTGGTTAATTTGCACTGATGCTGTAAACCTTGGGAGAGACTTACGGGCGAGGATAGTAGGTATCGTTAGCCAAATAAGGAGGATAGATCAGGCCTTTGTTGGTTTAGTTAGGATACTCCGAGGTCGGATCTTAATATACTCGGAAGCGTAAGGGTGTCGGAATGACTGAGAATGTTCGTTGTGGAGTAGAACGGATACGAGAGCGGAGAAATATCATGAGGTTGATCGAACTGGCGACTATTTGTACTCGGATTGCTCATCTTGAAAAGCACCGAGCGCGTCTTGGTGTCTCGTCATGCCAGAACAGTCACCCAGCTCGATGGTGAAGAACCCTCAAGCAGTTGTTGGTATCAGAAGTCGGAGGGTGATGCCTTAAAGGCTAGGCGCTTCTTGGTGTAGCGGCGGCTAGAATCTGCTACGATGTTGGTCGCCCCCCGGCTACGGAGTCGCGTATCGAAGAGGAACAGCGTGGGCGCGTCGTAGGAGGACCGGATGGGAACAGGAATGGCCACGGCTGCCGACAACTGGCCTAGTGCCGATCGGCCAGCTATAGATGGTGGCTGGGGGCAATAAGAAAAGATGTTGATCTAGATGTAGGTTGAAGTATGTATGAGGAGAATATGAGTGCGAGATCCATATGAGTAGGTACTCATCACAAGGCCTACGTGACCTAATCTCACATCGTATTACTACTATGAACGGACAATAATTTGCACCCGCCTTCAATTGCAACTGCCCTCGATTATACCTACCTACCTACCCACCTACCTACCTCTACCTGAAGTATGAACGGACAATAACCCCTATAATTGAATATGTAAGTGATCATAGCCGTTGTACTGCATTATCGGTTATATGCATTTAAAACAGATACCTCCTTTTTATGAGATGGATCTTTTCCTAGATGTTGATATACGACTCCGTACCCGGCTCCACAAAGCGACTTGAAGTGAAGTTGGAGGCCGATGCCTCAAAACGGGTCCAAATGTTGGACGCAACGGAGCCGTGGTGGTATTAATGGTGGCTACGAAGGTGAAGAGGGATACTAGGATCATCACTGCCCACTTCCATTTTATCTCCCTGCGACGAAAAGCGAGCGGATCTAGCACACGCGGGCCTATATATCTTGCATATATTATATACACACATGATCAAGCACGGGGGCATCGACGAGCATAACTTTCTTATTCATGAAGGGAAGGCAACCATCGATTTTGACAATGCCTCGAGACCGGCCAGCGATGATGAGCTGGACGTCGAGCTTAACCAACTGCAGGACTAGTTGCGGGACACGTCTGGGAGAGGGGGAACAGTCGTCGAAAGCGGTCCACGTCGAGGTTCTTGGCCCATTTTGTCGGATGGTCGGTCGTCGAACTGGATTACGTATCCTGTGTTGGTTTGTCCTGGCAGTTATCATGTACAATAGGTTTCTGGGCTACGTACTAGTCATGAGAGATGACGCCTTGCGTACCACTAGTTTGTGTTTGCAAGCGCCTGTCGATGATTTCGAGTCGGTCCGTGGCAGACCTAAAAGCGGCCTGCGCCCGCGCCGGCCAGATAGGGCCAGTGTGGCTGGCGATCGGCCCAGGGGGGTCGCTCCGTTCAGGTCCTTGTTCGTCTGCCTTATTCGACCGTTACGAACCACGACTAACTCCAGACAGCGGCCGCTCCCATCAGCTAGACAGAGCTTCTCCTTGGCTCGGTGACAAGGTAAGCACCCGCTCGGGCATCGGATCTAACTCTAAGCCACTTCTATGCCCGTTGGTGATAGTCCAACCCACCGCGGCAGAAGAGCTGACGCTACATCGTGTCCGTCGTTAGCGCCTGTCTCGTCCAACTGTCATGAACCTTGACATGCTTGTCCACTCGCATACCTTCTCATTGGCGGAGCAAGGAGTCGGCTGGAGCGAGGCCGACCAACTCAGAAAAAAAGGAGGCCTCGACAGCAACACACGTCTTACAGTACAGGCGTCCCTGATGCATCTTAAGTTCTGATACCTATTGTCGAGGACTTCCTGGATGAGGATCCATGGTACTAGAAGGGGGGCGCTATCCAAACCCCCAGGGCGAGACTCCGTGCCGACGTCAGCATCGAATCGTGGTAAAAGTTCTATTGGAGAGGTTCGGCACTCTTGGGGGAGGAATCCCCTGGACTGCTACGCAGCAGTAGCAGCGGAGTCTCGAGGAATCGGATTCTTGAGGAACTGGAACTGGCAGGTGGCGGGGTAGTTAAGTGGTGGGGCGGTTTGGAACCGCGGCCTACCATGACGTCAATATACCCTGTGCCGCCGTTACCGGACTTATTGACAACGGCAGACGCCCTCCACCAGAATTGACCATAACGTTGTTCAAGTTAGTTACATGACAATAAATCTATTGATATAATCGAAAACCACCGAAATCCCATTAACGCCATTACCGAACCCACCCTTCCCTCCTCATCAGCTCCCCAGTCCACTCCTCCAACCTCTTTGCGAGCTCCCCGTCCTTCGCCGCACCGCTCTGCCAGCTCGGCTCCGCGAACCGGCGGAAAATGTCGAAATACGCGCCGCTCTGCTCCGCCTTCATATCCGGGCTCGCCGCGCAGAACAGACTGGTCCACGACCCCTTATCGGCCGGCCACATCAAACCCAACATGCGCAAGACCGAGAAGACACTTGTCACTCTCGACCCCGACTCCTCGGCCGACGTGGCGAGGTTCGTCTCGACCAGACCCGGGTGCACGGACGCGACCCAGATCTCGCCCTCGCCGCTCCGCGCGCTGGGGGAGCCGGGGCCGTACGTCGCGTGCAGGGTCTTGGCGTGCAGGATGTTGGCGAGCTTGCTCTGTCCGTAGCGCGACCACGGGCTGCCGTCCTTGAGCGACGGGTCCGCGAAATTGATGCCGCCCCTGGGCGCGCCCAGGTGGCCCGACGAGGTGAGGTTGACGACGCGCACGCTGCCGGGCGGAAGCGTCTTGGCGGTCCGCAGCATCAGCGGAAGCAGGTGCGCCGTCAATACCCAGTGCGCGAGGTAGTTGGTCTGCCACTGGGCCTCGTGGCCGTCTTTGGTCATCGCGAAGGGCGTCGCCATGATGCCTGCGTTGTTGACCAGGCCGTGCAGGGCGGTTTCGCGGGCGAGGAAGTGCTCCGCGGCCGCGACGACGCTGGCGAGGTCCGTGAGGTCCATCTGCAGCAGGTCGATGTTGGCTGAGGGGTGCATTTTCTCGATGTTGGCGATGGCTGCTGTGCCCTTCTCTGCGGATCGGGCGCACAGGTAAACGTGCGCGCCGTGTTCTGCTAGGTGGGCTACGGTGTAGTAGCCTCTGTGGTTTGGTGAGATTAGCGATTCGGGATTCGCGGTGAGAGGGGAGAGGGGAGACTTACATGCCAGAATTCCCACCTGTGACTATGAATACTTTGCCCTTGAGATCGGGGAGAGTGTCGGGGTGGAAAGTCATGTTTAAAACGAGTACTTGAGTCAACGTGTGAAGGTGTGGGTAGGTAGGTAATACTAAGGAACAGACAATACTTTGCTGTCTTCGATTTAGTTGTATGTTTTCGACGATACAAATAGATGCGTCAAAACCAAGGTGTTGCTACGACCTTTATATTCCTCTTACTGAACAACGTCTGAGATACTTGCGTCTTGGATGTTAATATTCTGAGCATCAGATATCGTGAGCAAGCTGCATGACCCCTGGACATATTGAAGAGATGGACCAATAGGAGAATTCAGAGTAGGTGAGTGAGCCAGCTGCATGAAGCGTCGGGCTCACTGCCGAATATCTAGCTACTATGGTAATGCTGGAGCTCGTGATCCTGGTCTATGATGTGAGCAGGTTGCATGACGCCAGACCTGCTCAAGTTAGACACTGTAGTAGTGATCAGATATATAGATATTTATATCGTGCCGTTTCACTAACCCCTGTCTGTCTGCGCCTCAGCTGGGGAACAATAGGGCATATCAATTCCTCCGTTCCCGAGTTGTCAGATTCGTCGTTGTGAGCAGGCTGCATAAAACCGCCTTAGCCGGTCCGAAGAAACTGGCATCGTTCATCACCAATTTCATCATCACCGCAATTCCAACGTCCGCTAGAATCATGATTAGTACCTATCAGCCTGCAAATTCAACAGCGCCACGCGTCCAACTCGCGTCGATGCCACAATTGGCTGAGGTACGTACCAGGTCGCCCCCTTCAATCACCAAGACGACGTGACCTGCTTACCACGTATAGGCGATAAGCAGGGAAGACGACTGGACCGGGACCAAGGATGCCGCAGCACGCAGACGGGCACAGACTAGACTCAACACAAGGGCATACCGTAAGTAAGGCCTCGTTTCCCCCTCCGCCCAGATCAGGAGTCCGGACCAGTCCGATCAAGGGGTACCCGATTACCGAAACCAACAGTCCAGCAGGAAAACGCAAAGCTCTAGCAAAGAAGGCCGAAGCATCCAGTGCCGCAACTGGGACGCTGGTCAAATTAGAAGCGCTAGTGGAATGCTGGGACGTTGAGCAGCAATCCCTCTCCGTCGTCCCAGCATCCCGTGTCAAGCAATTATACAATGCGAGAAATCCCTTGCTGCCAGATAAACCCAGAAAAGAGCAGTTCAGCATCGTCTTCCCCCTCTGTCCAGACCACCTCATCACGCTCCTCCAATTCAACGCCCTCCGCGCTCTGGCCGTCAACCGCACTCTGATCTCGGGCATCCTCGTCACGCCGCTCGACTGCGACGAGGAAGTGACCCACGTCATCCCCTACCCTGCCAAGCCCGAACTGCTCCCTTCGACACTCCTGCCCACCACCCTCCAGCAGACGGTGCCGCACGGCGACTGGATCGACCTGTTCCCGTGTCCCGAGGGACGAGACCGCCTGATCCGGGCCGCCGGCACCTTCGACGAGGACGAGCTGTGGGCCGACTGCATCGGCGGGCTGTACGAGGGCTTCCCCGACGATGAGATCGAGCGGCGCGGCATCATTGCGTGGTCGCCGCCCTGGGACATCACCGGGTGGGAGATGTCGGAGGGGTTTCTGAGGAAATGGGGGTGGCTGTTTAAAGGGCTGCCCGGGGCGTTAGAGGCGACGAATCGGTGGCGGAGGGAGAGATGCGAGGAGCCGTTTGTTCATGATGACTGCACGTCGCAGGCAACTGTGTGACCTTTGTGTTTCCCGGCCGCTTCTTCAGGGGATGGATGACGGCTTGTCAGGCAGGAAGTCGTTGCTGCGGAAAATCGAGCGTCCGACTGCCTATTTCTAAACATCAAGATTCCGCGGGATAAAAAATCATGTTACGTAGATCGGGAGAGCTACGTAAGCACTGAGATTGCTCTGCTGTGGGAGCAATAGAAGATGGGATGAAGACGTTGAATTAACTGACTAGCTAACTACCTAGGAAGGAAATGAATAAAGAAGATGTGAGCTACCTATATGTACACGATAGGGGGCTGGGAGCTAGGTTAGGTAAGCGAGTGACCAGTATAGGCGGCTCTCTACGTGACAAATCACATTGGCGACAACTTTCCACTACGTTTCCTCTTCTCCGTATCCCAGAGGCACCTCACTCCGCAGCGTATCTGACTGCTCATCTCGGGCTGGAGGATGTTCTTGAACTGGAAAGGGCCATACCCTTGTCGTCCAATTCCTGCTGGAGAAGTGCGAATTCGAGAGTACCGACATCTATTTTCCTTACTCTACCTGCACCTATTGTTCCTGATCTCGAGACCGCCCCTCAGGGACATTCCCGCCCGGACCCCTTTCTACCACCCGTCCGAGACGTAGGAGTCCCTCTAGACGAGCACGGAGAAGGTCGACAAGTTGGGCATGTACTTGACCTCCAGCGTTTTGTTCACCTCGGGTACCTACCCGGGCACCCCGTACCCGACAGCAAGAAAAGAGAGCAACGTTTTTCGAGTGTGAGAGTATCACAGGTCTATTTCTAATGCTACATTGCTTCGTAGGTATAATATACGGAAACGCTTTTAACCCTACCGCGCAGCCTGTCTCTGGAACTAACCTAATATCCAACCAACCTATCCGTAGGCCCGCCTACTTCCTGCCGAACATGCCTGTCCCCATCGTCTTTGCCTTGTCCAAGGTAGTCCGCACCCCGCCGCTGAAGAACGACGACCGCTGCGCCCTGAGCTGCGGCCGCTGCGGGTCCCACCCGGAGCCGTCGTACACGCCGCCGTTCGCGTACTGTGGCTGCGGCTGTTGGTCGGGCGCAGCCACGCCGGCGTTGTACGCCTGATACTGCGGCTGGGGGGGAATGCTGCTGTCGCCGGACCCGGACGGCGGGCCGCCACCGCCCTGCCAGTCTTGAGGCTGGTACGCCTGACCCTGGTGCGCGTAGGCCGAGCTAGCCGGGTTGTAGAACTGCTGCTTTGGCGGCCGAGGCGGCACTTGGCTGGCCGGGTTCGGGTTGTAGGCTGCGTACGTCGGTTGATGGGGAGCGTATTGGCCCCCTGATGCTGGTGCTGTTGCCGACGGCTGGTAGTACGATGATCCATATGGCGGGCCACCATTATGGTACTGGGCCGTGCCTTGCTGCGATGCTGTCAACGGTGGTGTCTGACTCTGCGGGTGCGTGTGGGTGTTTTGGTACGAAGCCGAGGATCCCGAGGTCCTGTGTTGCCTTTCCGGGCCCGGTTGGTCGTTCTGAAAAGGAGAAACTTCTTTTTCCGGCAGGTAGGCCACAACGCTGGCTGGTGGCACCGGGAATGACCCCAAAAACGGCTCGAGTGGTTTCGGGGAAGGTGGCTGACTAGGTGCAGGTTGGCTCTCGTACGACACTCTTGGCGCAGGCTTTCTCTTGACGACTCCTTGAGGGGGTAATTCGACAAGCTGTGGAGCCGATATCTCGGAATCAGGGCCATGAACTCGTTTCTGCTCTTCAGGTTCAGGGCGCCCAGGGGCTTGTTCTAGGTTATCGTTTGGTTGACTGTCGTAGCTGAGACGTTCAGGCACAGCAGAGATAGTTGAGAACGGCTTATTCGTGAACTCGTTCCATAGGGCGGCTTGGTTAGCTATAGCGGACTTAAGCACGTCGGAAATCTGTTCAATGGAGTGGGGTCCATTTGGATTTAATCCATCATCAGAAGAGTCTAGTCGTCCATCCTGGCCGTAGATCGAGGGGGTGATCCGGTCAGAATCGCTGTTAGACTGCCGATCGATGGCCTTTACGGGCGGTGTTGTTGTATGGCTAGCAGTAGCCTTTGGAGTCACCGGAGTCTCGTCATCATAGTTGAGAGCCTGATGGCCGTTGAATACGCCCCGAACGATACTGGTAACTGTCGTGTCGCCAGATTCCATAGCAGTCTTGAGAGTCCCTAACAACACCGAGACACGATCGACGAGAACTTCTAGACATTTGGAGTTACCCTTCTTAAGCGCTGCTTGAAGAGCATTTTTTCCCTCTTTATTTGCATGCATGATGTCGGCGCCACTATCAAGCAGGAACTCGACCGCTTTTTTGTCCCCTCTCGATGCAGCTACGATAAGGGCAGTGTCTCCGTCGCCGTCTGGAAGATTTATATCTGCCCCGGCATCGAGCAACAACTGGAGTGAGGACTGCGGCATATAGGCCGCCGCGTTTATGAGCGGGGTAGACGGATTGCCTTGACCACCGAGCACGTCCAAGTCTGCCTTCGCTTTGACCAGGAACTCGAGGATCTCCTCTTCTGCGCGTATCGTGGCCGCGACGACAGGAGGTGCGTCGGGACCTCCTCCGAGATTGGGATCAGCGCCGCGATCGAGTAGTAGCGAGACTATGTGCGTTCTTCCCGCTTCGCAAGCTCCTTGAAGTGCAGTCCCTGCCTCAAAGTTCTCGTCATCAACGATCGCGTTGACATCGACCCCGTGCTCTAGCAGTTCTAGAACGACCTCGTAATGACCCTCTGTAGCAGCGGTCTGAAGCGCCCATCCTTCGGCTGCGTTTACATCTGCGCCGGCTTCGAGTAGCAGTCGAACGATGTCGATCGTGCCATCATACGCTGCAGCTGTTAAGGCGTTGCCGTATCTTCGCCCCGTCAGTATCCGTGCTCTCTATAATGGCGGCTACTTTTGGGAGACTCACTCAAGGCCAGTCGCGTTGGCATTTGCTCCGAATTTCTGTAAAAGCAACTTGACTGTCGACTCCTTTTCTGTGTCGGTGGCTTCATATAGAGATTCGTCGAGTTTCTCTTTACTAATCGACCCATCCGCGTACCGCCAGATCACCTCGAGGAGGCTATCTTGGTCCTCGGTGCCTGTCGCTGCTTCGTAGAAGACTTCGTCGCAGTTGAGTCCGGCGCGTTTCTCCAAGATGATCACGACGATGTCCCAGTTCCACTCGCTACCAGCTGTATCGAGGGCGTCTTGGAAGTACTCCTCGGCGTGTTCGAAATCTAACAACCTCTTGAACACATCGACTCGGCCTGCCTCTGCTGCCTTGACTAAAGCCTTGCTGTACTCTTCCGGAGGTAGTATAGCAGCATACTTCTCGACCAGATACTCAAACATTGAGATGTCGGATAATAAGGCGGACAACGCCAACGGAGCCGTGAGGTCCTCCCGGTCTATCGTCAAAGAGACACCGTGCTCGACAAGCAACTCGACAGCGGCTCGGTTGCCTGACGTGATCGCTGCGTTCACAACTGGGCCGATGTCGTTGGAGGTCGCGTTGGCATTCGCTCCTCTTAAGAGGAGCTTCTTCATCACTTCGACGTGGCCTCCGAAAGCAGCCATGTGTAAAGGCGTCTGTTCTTGTATCTCATCTCCGTCGTCAATCACGGCACCTCTATCAAGTAACTCCTCGACGATCTTAGGGCGTCCAAAATAGGCAGCGAAGTGCAGCTAACCGAGCATTAGAGAGACTAGCTGTCACGGGGCTTCGCCATACTTACCGGCGAGTTGACCATTTCGTCGTGCATCATGATCTGGTTCTCGTACCCGTTTCGAATCAGCGCGGCGACCAGCTCCCTGAACCCAACCGAGGCAGCAACGTCTACAGCATTCTGGAGTTAGTGATAGGTATATACGGATAAGCTGGAGTTGGGAATACGTACGCAAACCGGTAAACGACTTGGTGCTGAAGCCGTCGAATACACTGGTCATGCGGAAATATTCCACAAGCCAGCGGTGTCGGATGAGAGACTCAGGCCCCCAGAAGTCTTCCTCCTGACTTAGGTCTTCGGCAATCTCCCGCGTAGCCTTGCTAGCATGACGGAGCCAATATTTTACCGTATAGGCCTCTAAGGTGTCTGAGTTAGCGAAAAATCGTATAGCTGATGCCTAAAAGTCATGACACGATTACTCTCTGAGGCTGTCATGAAAGGATTATGGTTTCTAGGGTATGGCACGACCAAATCATAGCTTCGGATCTCGAAGGTTAGACTTACCAGCTCGGTCGCGGAGGATGTCGGCTTCTGGATCTTGCTCTTCTTCACTGTCTACATCTGTTTCGCTTTCGTCGTCATAATCGTCCTCGTCGTCCTCGTCTTCGTCGTCGTCATCACCACCGTCTTCGTCCGAAATCATGCTTGCCGCTTCGTCCTCATTTTCGTCTTGGCCGCCCTGCTCGGGGGTGGCCAGGTCCTCAAATTCACCAATAGCCTTCTCTAGAGGGGGGAAATTGAACCTATCATTCACGTGAGAAAAGGATCGGAGGGCGAGGACGCCATGCTGCCACTTCTTCTCCTCGGCCGACATGCCGAGAAGTTGCTTGGCGTTTTCGAGGAGATGTGTCTTGACCACCACGTTCATGAAGGAGATGGTGTTGCTAGCCCGTTTGAAAATGAGGAGCGGCTTGCACTTCTCGATGAACCTGCGGAGTTCTGCCTTCTCGTCATCATTCGAGCGGAACCCAGCGAGAATTCCCAACTCCACCTCCGTAGGATCTTCATACGTGAGGACGAGTGCGCGCAGCATCTCCTTGATCTTCTCGGCGTCTGCCTCGTTGGCCTTGAAGACCTGGAGCCAAGAGTTGTTTAGCAGCGTCGTGAGATCCTGCGGCATTCTCTCGAGAACCCGCCGCACCTTGAGGTCACTCTCGGCATGCGGGAGCTCCTGCAGTTGAACGCAGGTAATGTCGATCCATTGCGTGTTCTGAGCTCGCTTCCCGATCAGGCTACTTGCAAAATAGGCGAGCGCTTTGTTGTAGTTCTTTTCCTTCTCAAGCGTGGTGACTCGCTCTTTAGCCCTTTTACGCAGCGCCATCTGAACCTGATTTCCGTACTTCTCGTCATCGTCGAGATCGACAAGACGGACGCCGTCAACCTTGAGTGCTTCCTCGATATTATGGGCCGCCCTGCTGGTAATCATCCATCTCGTCGGGACTCGCTTCGTATCTGCTGTGTTTAGGGACTGGAGCTCGAATTGCAGGTAATTAAGGAGCTTTATAGTCGAGTCCGAATCTTCGGGAAGTACGTGCAGGTTATTCAAGACGAAGATAATCTTGCTACCAATGAACTCGTCCGCGAGCATGTCCTGAAGTGTCTGCCACAAGTTTTCTACCGTCACCCGTGCTTGAGACCTGTCGCTTTCATTTTTCTTAGCAAACGACTTGGCATAAGAGGCGAGCGTTTCCTGCTTGTTGATTAATTGTGTGATAAGACTCTTGAGTATGTCCTCCGCGGTCGAGTAATCTGTTGCTGAATCGCAGAAGAAATAGGCGAGCAGGATGGGCCCCTGACTTGTATTCTTTTCCTCCTGGGTTCTAATTAGGGTTTCGATCTCGTTAACAGCAGCCAGCGACGCGCTGGTCTTGCCTCTGCCCTCCGGTCCGCGAATCCATAAGCAATCTCCGGTTCGGACCTCGTCACTTGTTTCCGGCTCGCCGAGCCACTGCGTATATTCCGCTTCCTTCGTGATCCACGAGGACGACGCGAATGTCTGTGCCAGGGCCTTGCGCTTCTTCTGAACCTGCACGCTATCGAGCGCCTCCATGATACTATTGATCATGGATCGATCGATGGCGCGAACCGAATTCAGGCGGTTTTTGACGGTTAACGGTGCCCGGTGAATGAACTCCTTAAGTTGATCCCTAACGAATTGATTCCAGCGATCGTCCTTCGGTCCGTCGAATTTGACGAGATTTCGATGGTTACAGGCCAGACCCTGTTCCTCGACGCCAGGTAGCGTTGCGGAGTCACGACTCACGAATTCAGCGTACTCCTTCGGTATCAGTGCCTTGCTCAAGCCAAACAGATTAGGCAAGCCAGCTATTTTGGAGAAATCGGTAGGCTGTTCCTCGAAGAAACAGAACAACTCGATTCTGGGGCTGACCTTCCCGGCCAAGCGCATGAATTCATGCTTCAACTCCCGGAGACTCTCGTCCCCAGGCTTCATCAAGTCCAGCAACTTGGAGGAGGAGGCAGCGCCGACCTTCTCGGCCAAGTGCGCATACATCGCGGCAGCAGAAGCGACCGGGGCTCCGTTGAAGGGTGTCCCGAAGAAGATGGCCGCCGCAATAGCTTCGAACATGATGGGGAACCTGTCTCGCCGCGAGTCGGCTATGGTAATGGCTTTCGCGATAACCAGACCTCCCATGCTGTGGCCGATGAAGACTATTGGCCGTCGTTGTGCCCGACCCTATCTCATCTAGATCAGCACATATGTAGACGGGCTTTCCTAGTATCGCGTGCTTACCTCTCTTTTACTCCTCAGACCGTTGAGCAAAGTCATGGCAATATTTGCCATGAACTGCTTTACCTTGAGTGAACCCGTCCATGCCGACTCGTACATATACAGCAAAATTCTCGCTCGTGGGAAATCTCTGACCAGACCTTCCGTGGTCCAGTTGAAGCTGGTGTTCTCTGACTTCCAGCTATCCTCCGGATGAGCCCCAAGGCCGGGCACGAAGACGATGCTAGAAGGGATTAGTCAAGGACGAAAGAGCCGCGTCTGGATACATTAACGTACTCAATCTCAGGCTCTATATTCGGTTTATCGAGCGGATAGAGTTCCTTGATCCCCTGTTGCACGATATCATAATCCTTTTTCTTTCTCGCGGGGCCCGGGGCGGCCTTCCGCGTCGTTACGGGGGACTGCACAGACATGACGACGCAAGTACAGGACTATGTAGGTACGACCTGTAGGCGAGGTCGGATTCCGCAGTCCAAGAGGACTCACGATAGGGTATTTCAGGTTATATACCTACCGTACGCATCATGGTCAACCGGTGCCTAGGTACCTATAGGCGACGCGGTCCCCGAGCTTCGGGATAGATAAGCTCGCGAGAACCGCCCCCAATTCTCTAGCCTACAGCGGGAAATAGAAGCGCTGAGCCCCTGTCGGCTTCCATGGCGTCAGCAATGGTTCCATTTAGTGAGGCTGATCATGCTCTACCCCGGCCTCTATGCTATGCTGGGTTTGCTACATGGGTGGGCTGTCAGCACTAGAGAATGAGAGAATGCTGAACACGCCCAGAACTGGCCAGGATCTTCTCAAACGGGAATGGTTGTGTTGCTCCATATCTCCCTATTATTACATAGGTGTCCAGCCGGCGGATTTTGAGAAGAGCCATAGGTCTGGCAAAATAAGGCTACGCAGGACATCGTGTTGATCACGGATCCAGCTGCTTACAGGGCGTTGCCTGACTAGACGAGCGCGATGCCTCCTCTCCTTCTGGAGGTCTACGTCTTGAAGGATCACTTTCTTGCCCTTCAATAATACCACGCGAGGCCCTATGACCAGGCCCAGGGTTACATATGCGGCACAGCGATTCTGCAACGGGAAGACAGAGATTGTACCTACGTGGTGTCGCGCCAGGCGCGGCACGGATTCCGAGAACCTGGTGTCGAACCTGAACCCCCTGGAGCCCCAGAACCAAGTCCAGCCAAGACCTACCTACACCTACCTACATAAGCACATAAATAACTATGAACAGATCGCTCAAGTATCCAAACCCTTGCCCGCCCTATCGTAGGGATGGACGGGCCGTTGCCAGACGGACGAGCCGAGCCTTGTGTAGCTATACATAGACAAATTGCCCGTAAGAACAAGTCATACCTAGGTATGCATATTCGCCTCCACTTCATCTCGCGAGCCGCCTCACCCTGCAAACTTGGCTGCTACTCTTACCTGCAGGCTCTAAGAATGCCGTAAGCCCGTGGTAAGATGAAAACAAATAACAGCTGTTTTATCGACTGCAACCGGGCCTCGTCACCATCGTCCCTATAAGACGATCCAGGAATTCCTACCACGAAGGACTCGCGGCTCTAAAAGCTGTCCTCGAATTAGGCGCCCAAGATGGATGCCCCGTCCTTACCTTTCAAGAGTCGAGTGCTCGAATCGCGAGATAATGACCGCGATGCGGATCGCAAGCCAACCCCTGCCGCTCTACTTCCAGCGTCCTATCGCTCGAAGCGCGATCATATAATCGTCCCACACGCGGAATCGGACTTCCTCTCGCAAGATCTCCTCGTCGACAGATTAAATAATATCCAGGACTGGCTCTGGATCTGCGGGCGGCCGATGCCCCCGCGACCAATACGGTATGTCCCAGCTCCATCCCATGGATTTTTCTAGGACTTCACGCGTACCCCACTGTTTTGCTCTCTTTCGCATTGCCATAATATCACCTACCGACGTAGGTATACCTCCATGCATACTGACCAAGTCGTAGTGAGTCCCCGACGCGTCCCCATTTCAAAACTCTCATATGCCCACTGCTGTCTCCGAGCTGTACTAGAAGTACCGGCTGGTGGGAGGAGAAAGACGAACCCGAAAGCGGCAAGGGGTCGCATCCCGACTCGAGAGGCTAACTTCTCGTAGATCACCAGATCCTCATCTCGCGAGACATCACCGTTACCGAAAACCCGGAGCTCCACCTCGTGTGGGCGAAGAACCGCATCTTCCTGAAGCCCATCCCGCCCTACCTCCTAGACCCGAATTTCTGGGCGGCCCACATCGTCCGCGACCGCAAGCTGGCCGAGTGCGCGCGGGGCTTCCTGTTCTCGTATACGGCGCTCGTCGCATACCCGAGCGACTTCGCCATCGCCAGGGAGAAGGGCCTGCTGCCCGAGGAGGTCACCTGGGCGGCGTGGCAGGAGTTCGTCGGCGAGATGCTGCAGGGCCACTGCTACGCGTCGATCAACCCGCGGTACTGGTACGGCGAGCTGCGGCTGAGCCGGCTGAACCTGGTCTACCGGCTGGGGATGGGGTCGGCGCTGCGGGGGTACTCGCGGGTGGCGGCGCACATGGTGTACGCGGACCTGCTGCGGGACAACTTCGCGGCGCTGGCGACGGTGCTGGGGTACGTGGTGATCGTGCTGACGGCGATGCAGGTGGGGCTCGGCGTCGAGCGGCTGCAGGCGGACGAGGCGTTCCAGAACGCGAGCTACGGCTTCACCGTGTTCTCCATCATCGCGCCGCTCGTCGCCGGCGCCTGCATCTTCGTCGGCGTCCTCGCCATATTCGCGAGCAACTGGGTCGCCACCAAGCACTACGAGGCCCGGCGCTTCCGCGAGATGGGCGTCGAGCCCTTCTGGAGGGCGGCGACGTCGCCGGCGCCGGCGCCGGGAGAGGGCGCGACGGCGATGCTGGCGGGGAAGAGCACGAGGGTGGAGTCAACCGGCCCGAGTGCGTGATAGATTGCAATTACCTAGTTTCCTACGTATGCGTACGTCATGACCTGAGCCGTGCACACAGCTTTCTATCACCGGCTCGAAGAAAACACACCGTGGTAACCGTCACCACAATTCAGTTCAGGGCCTGACGGCGAAAACGTCACGTCTAGGAACGCACCGCTGGGCTTTGAACGTAGGCTGTAGGTTCAAGGCTGGTATTCGTGTTTATTGGGTTCTGATATTTTGCTCGATAACTCGGTACTTTTAGTACATGAAGCCATAATAACAAGAGGGGAAACACCGCAACCACTCGATATCTTCAATATGTACTCATAGAGAATGTCCTCGCGTGTCATTTAGACTTATATACATATTAGTCCGCATGCCGAGTCATGTCATGAGCGGCGCACCACTCAGTATACTTACGGAACCGGGTAAGTATTTGTGCGAGTGAAAATAGTGTCAAGTACCTACCTTCGACTTAGAACCGGGAGTACGGCAGCCATTTTCCGCGTAGGGTGATGTTAACCCAGCTGCTCCGTCGTTAGCCCCCTCTCCCTCGCACGATTCTCCCCGCCATCCAACTCGGACTGGGAGTGGGGTATTACTCACGCGACGCCGTCCTGATCGACCTCCTTCTCGACCTTGGAGGAGAAGGCTATGGCGCTCATGATGCCGTCGCCGAACTTCTCGTTGAGGACGGCCTTGAAGGAGTAGCCGTAGTTCTGGACGATCTCGTAGAGGCGGTAGATGAGCGGCTCGACGGGCGGCATGGGCCCGGCGCGGCCGCGGTCGGGGAACCCGCTCATCGCCGCCGCCAGGCTCTCCCTGGGCACCTTGAGCAGCCGCGACAGCTTGTCGACGTCCTCGGCCGACGCCTGCGCCTGCCCGTAGAACAGCGCCGCCACCGCCACCTCGCCGCGCCCCAGCTCCCGCGCGATCTCCTCGAAGGTCAGCTTCCCCGTCGCCTTGGCGTCGAAGAGGGTCTTCGAGTACGCCGGCAGCCGGTCGACGAGGCTCGACTGCGAACAGCGCGCGCGAGTTAACAGTGCGGTCTAATTAATCAACCAGGGGGGGAAGCACAGGTGCGGTACTGACGTCGAGCGTAGCGATGTTCGTTGGGCCGGTCATCTTTGCGACGGGATTTCCTGAGACGTGCAAGTCTGTCCAGCACAAGAGGGGAGAGAGGGGAGGAGAGACGAGACGAGACGAGGGGAACCCAACCGCTAATAAATACGCCCAGTAGACTAGTAGACCCCCAACGCCATGAACATCACCTACTGTCTTACACGGGGCGGCACACGCTAAGCAAGGGCCTAAGGAAGAAAGGAACCCCGCGCTGAGCTGGGGAACATCGTAGCGCCGGGCTCTGGGCGCTGGAGTCGTCTTTCTCTGCCGACAGCTCGGCAGCGGAGAAAAGCCGGGAACTCGGCGTATTACGCTATCGAAAGGGTGAGAGATGCCCGTTCTTACTAAATGCGCCGGCTCGAAATCTCCGTGCCGGCAAAGGCGACAGGCGATGCTATCGCGACACGGGATTCTAGGAATCTGCTTGAGGGGCAGGCAGTAATCCGTAGACCCAACTCCGCAGCCCAACCGAAGGGAGTGTGCGAGAGCCCTCACGGTGGCACCGGGGGCAGTCTCGGTTCATAAAGCTACGGATTCTCCGTCTCACTTGTGTCTTCGGACGGCCGAAGAGCTGCATGAATTTTGCCAACGTGAAGCCTTCCGGTGTTGGGTAGTTAGAGCTTCTAATTGATACATGCTTATAGGTTGAATTAATATCGTTGTACCTACCTAATATGTTTTACCTCCAGGCGCTTTCGCGATAGAGTGTGCGGTAAAAAACGATGCCACCAGAGGCAATTTTCCGCTTTCTGAACCAAGCTCTCAACGGGGCAGCTTGAGCTATGACTTCAGTAAGCGGCCCTGAGCTGTAGCTAAAGCTGCCTAAGCTGACCCCTTTCCGTGGATGGTAACATATACCGGTCCCTTTATAAGAATTATGACATTAGTATGGCTTTGATGCTAGAGTCAGAAGGGCGAAGTAGTGCACCTGTATTTTGACTTGGGGCTTATTATTCCTTGTGGTGTTACTTGTCGATGGAGGTGCCACAACAGGCTCAATCATTATATAGAATATAGCAACTCCTCTGCCGTAGGGCGGTCCCTAGGATCCAGCTTCATGATCTCGAAGACGAAGTCTCGGTCTGCCGGTAGGATCTCGCGACGCGCCACAAGGTGAAAGGGCTTCGTAGGCGGCCCCATACTGTGGATAAACTCGACGATAGTAGATGCATTCTCGTCGGTAATTTCCTAAAATGAATCGGGAACTGGACCAAAATAGCGGTACGTATGGTTCAGCACTACCAACTCATACTCGTCGCGGTCGGACTTGATACCCTCGTTAGCCGGGTTGAAGAGATGAAGGCCGCCGCCGCAGAGGAGTGTCAGGACCTGCTGGGGCATGAGTTCAAGCAGGAACAGAGTAGTGGTTGGGCTAAATGTAGTGGCGATGCACCCAGAGCATTTCCGAAGGACCATATATCAGTCGCAGGCCCCCACGACAGGTGGAGCTGTGCTTCGGGGCTACGGGTAAAGCTGGCGTCGATGAGGTGGTCCTCTTGGGTAAGCTTGGAGTGCTTGGGCACAACACCGCCGCAGTCACCGCGCTGAATAGTGGGGAAGCGCCGATCGAACCAGCCTAGATTTACGAAGATGTTATCGAGTTCGATATCTGATGGCGACCATAATATTAGCAAGTGTATATATGACCCCCCCCCCCCCCCCCCGAGAGGTAGGCATACCGGTGTGGACCATGCCATCCTGGTGTAGAGTGCGAAGGGCCTCCAAGGCGCATTTTGCTACCTGCTTGATCTCCGGCCATGTTAACTGCTGCCGGTCAGATTCGGTGCGTAGGTCGCTGTCGAGATATTTTAGAACGATAGAAGGCGGGTCTTCGGGCTCATCGATCTCGTCCTCGAGGGGACGGAAGAATCGACTTCTAGCCTGGTACTGCTTCAAGACGGTCGCTTCGTTCTGCAACCGCTAGTGACCCCCGATGGCCTTCACGATACATTGCCGCCCTTTTTGGTTTCTGACATTCGCATTAGATCCCTGGCCGGCGGTGCGGGCGGCTTCAGGGCTGGCTTACGTTACAAGGTAGACAGCCCCGTGATCTGCCGCACGATGTAGCTCTTTAATAACCGAGTACGTCGACAAGCGCCCCCGAAGCGTCTGGCCGAGCTGGAGGGGCGATGCCATTGATGACTCGGCTGTCTCATTTACCTAGCGTCCAGTTGCTGTACGACATTGCAGTTTCAGTTAACAGCGGCGCTCCTGGTGGATATTTCCATCGAGGTTTCGCTTTGTGGCTATGTACCGTTTAGTCGCTTGCGGAGTGTCGCATATAGGACTTAATATAATATGAGTACATTCGCCGCACGACGGATGAGGTTGGATCTTGTTCTGGAATACGCAGGGTTGTTACGGGCAGGTAACAGCGACAGGGGTGCTTGAAGGATACCCTCAATTTGATTGCAACATCGAGAGCGGGCCTAACCCAACCACCTCCCGGGCAATTATATCACGGATGGGCACAATGCACCGTCTTCGGAAACCTTTCTGTAAAGACCGTGATTTTTAAAAGGTCATTATCAGGTCTATGATTTGTATAGAGGAGGTAATCGCCAAACCCCCCAGAACAAACCCCCAAGTCTGGAACTTATATGCGACTTCAGCTGGAGTTGATTCAAACTTCACATCACAAGTGCTCTTACAGCGTGGGGAGTGAGACGCTGAGCCCCCGTTATTTGGTGTTCGGGGGGTCGAGTCCCTTGTCCTAATGAATTGTTATAGCCACGAACCGAGTTGTTCTGGTTCGACAGTTCAAGCCGAATCGCGGGACAGAATCTAAGTGACGATACGCGCTCATTAAGAGGCAGTCCCGGAAGCATCGACGAATATCACCAAGCAGTAAACAGTACTTTAAGAATGGTAACGTACTGGCCTACCACCGCTGTACAAAATGGCGACGGCTATCCCATACTCTTATCTTTCAGAGATTGTAACAACAGTTCCCGGCGGATGATTTCGCCTCCCAATGATTTCTCGTCCCACTAGCAGTGGTTCCGCCAAGGGTGAAACCAACAGAGATATTGCAGCGCGTACCAATCTCTCGACTACCTAGGCCATGCCCGAAGGTTGTGGCCGTTTCATACCTTGGCGCCTCTGGCCATTTCTCACAGCCGCTGAAATTGCAGCAAAGCATAGGTAAAGGGGTTATTATCTGCAGATCGCCCAAACAGACTTGGCGGTAATGATTTTTTTCTTTCATCAACTCTCTTCTACACTTTTGGCCTCTGTATTGAGAGTCTCCCATCCTGCTTCTAATTACTCACCTGTGAGTATACACTCACCAACTCTCTTGTTCGCATCAAAAACTACTTGTAAGTTCCTACAGAGTGGGGGAAATACAGGGCGGTATTATATGTCCAGAGATTCCCCGCTACTAACGTCCAAACCAATCCGCCTCGACTGCTCGCCAAACCACGACACGACTAGGGAACAAGCAGCTCCCGCTTCTTCTTCTTCTTCTTCCTCAGTCATGACGCTGGAAAGCTCAGAAATAGACGGACTACCCTACTACAATGTCATCGAGCTCATCTTCAGCGAACATAACACCGACGCCAAGCTGAATGTTTTATGTAACGACACACGACTCCACATCTACTTATTTGAGGAAAATTTTACCGACTCGCCCCAGCTGAAAGAGAAGTATTTCTTCTACCTCCAAGTAGCAGAGGAATTTGAATTAGATGGTGTAACAGTTGAGGACTTCTACGACTGGATCACGGAGCCATTCTTACCCCTGCTCCGTAGTATACTACCTCCGGACCAATACAAGACGCCGACTCTTCAAGATTTCTTTTACCCCAAAATACTGACCTACACGTTAAAAGGAGTAGCTTCAGGGGAGCGGTTCCCATCCCTTTATGAAGTTTATGGTCAAGATAAACTGAGTATGGAACTCGGCATTCGCCTCCTCAATGAGCTTTCCGCGCCCTGGCCACGATTCCGCCCATCCGAGATCGAGATATGCGCCAGGAGCCCTAGCGCAGCACTCTCTGGTACGCCCAGGAAGGTGAAATTAGCGGGAGGGTCCGAAGTCTTCTTCCTCAAGCTCCTTTATGTTGGGGATCAACACCGAGCCGCACTGGAGTTCGGAAATTACAAGAGGATCGTCGATCTAGGGCTGGAAAAAGAGGGCTTGCGGATATCCCACCTCTTGGGCTTATTACAAGACGATAGTGGCTTTCTGTTAGGATTTCTACATCCGTATATTGGTTGCCGTGCTCTGAACTTGATGTGTGCTGTGAAGCCGGGTTTACAGGACGATTTACGACGGAGATGGGCCGGCCAAGTTATGTCCACAGTGCATCGCCTTCACACAGCTGGCACTCTCTGGGGTAATGCCAAGGCGGAGAACGTATTGGTCGATATATACGACAACGCCTGGGTGGCCGACTTTGGCGGAGGCTATACGGAAGAATGGGTGGACAAGGAAATGGCTGGCACGGTGGAAGGCGACCTACAGGGTTTGGCAAATATACTGGAGCATCTGGGCGTATCGAAAGAATTCGCTGCGGCAATTTGACCAGAAAACGATGAATTATATCGGGCAGTTTCAGGGATTCAAACAGAGGACGATTCTGTGTATCGTTATTCGGGATAACTGCCGAGCTCTCGGAAGCATGTACTTAAATCCTACAATTAATAGTGATTCAACGCACTTTAGTTTTCGGCATGAACAATTACTTTACGTATTTCAGGGCATTCCTTTAGGCCGGTTCCTTTAGCGCAAGAGTTACCTATGAGTGTTTCTCCGGAGGGATGCCTTTGTTCTTCACCGAAAGCAGTCGTCCTTTCAGAGCTGCTAGGTCTGACCAAAGAAAGCCCAGAGACTGGAGATGCCCATACCGGTGATAGACAATTACATATATCGCGTAGCTCGTAGCTCGCTCTGCTCCCTTCTTAACGATTATTATCCATCTCAAGTTATGGGACGCTCATATGTGTAACCTCGTGGAATTCTAGATGTTGAGTACGAGTCGCGGTATACATGGCGGCAACGCGAACAGGGGAGTTAAGTTGCAATGTCTCTACAGCCCCAACGTATGTAAATTACTTCCACTTTGGGATGTGTGGTAATAATAGTTTTTGTGTCTTCAGTTCGACCGATCCTACGTCAGAACAACGCCGTAGACCCTGACGACCCAACATTTCAGGCTGCTAGGGAGACTCTCTACCGTACTAGGGAATTCTTCCAACCCTACTCGCCATACATCAAATTTCGGGCGGTTTTAGGCTTTGGAAGTTCCGGGGCAGTAACACTGTGGCCTGTAATGAGCCATTCGGGCCGTTTTCAGGACGTTGCGATAAAGACACCGCACGACGAAAATGACGACCTCTTCCGGCAAGAGATACAATGGATGGAGGTGAGCATCCTCGTCGATATCGTTGCCCGAAAGCGAGAACCATAAAAGTTGACAATGACGATCAGAAATTCTCCTCTGCGGAGCACTTTATCCAACTTGCCCGTCTCCCGTCATATGCGCTTAACAGCGCCCTCTACAACAATTCGAAGAGCGAGGGGCCACCCCTAATCGTAATGAAATATGCGGAGAGGTGCGAGTTGAACGAGCTCCTGGTCCGTGTAAATGAAGCTGTAACTAGAAATGCTTCTGTCCCGAATGCAGAAAGGAGATTGGAATTTATACCCAGTCGGGTGTTATGGAGATTATTTCTCTGCCGTAAGCCGCCAGTACCGCGCTGATATTGATGACTGACATGAGCCGCCCACACTGATATTCTTGGCTTTACGCTATATTAGTCGTCCGGGCATGCATAGGAATGGCATATCCGCCTATCGACAGAGGACCACTGGTGTGTCGAGAGGTTATGCGACAAGAGCCGCCCAAACGGATAGTCCATCTCGACTTACACCCGCTTAACAGTAATTAAGTCTTGCAGTAAATTGTCGCGGCCCTGCAGACACCTGACTAAGTACTTTTAGTTTACATTGATACGGCTGAGCCGGGGAGCCAAGATGCAGAGCACCGATTTACACAGCTGTTCAAGGTTAATATTGCCTTTCACGCAACCAGTGTAGGCCTTGGCTTGGAGCTGACATTTGTCCCAGTTGGGTGATCTTGGACTGATGACAGAATTTGATCTCGATGTAAGCAAGTTTGCCTGAAGTTATAATTGCAATTACTGACTGGTCGTGAGATAGTGGACCGATGAAGAGTATTACCAGCGGAATAGTCACATGTAATGTTAAATTCTCTCTAACCTGCTCTAGGAAAATTGCTGCGGTTACCGACATTGGGAGGCCGAATTATGTAGCGCCGGTACGCCAGATCCCCTAAGTGAACTAACCTAGAAACAAATAAAACCCCCTACGTACTAAGGCATGAAGCGCAGGAGCAACGTGACCGAGAGCGGCCGCTGAGGGAGAATGCTTTCGGACCACATACCAATATCTGGGGGGTGGGACTCGTAAGCATGCCTAGAGCGTAAAAGCTCCAGTCTGCATAGCTAACTAACGCGCCGCGGCAGCTCATGTATAATGCCCTGACTCTATACCAGGTAGTGGCCGACGACGGGGACTGGGCGCCACGGGCGTGCCCTATAACTATGCCAGACGGTAGCGCCAAGAACCTCGTCACATGGGCGCCTTTCCTGGTCGGCCGCGAGGAACTGGTCTACGACGAGTTCAAGGCGTACGGCGACGATCTGCGCACCCTGATAGCCCGCTGCATGGCGGACGAGCCAGAGGATCGGCCGGGGCTGCAGGAGCTGCTCGACACGACCACGAAGAACATTGCAGCCGGTGATAGGATCGCTGCCGCCGCGCAGGAGGGGTGGGAGCGTCAGAAGGAGGGATACCCTGGCAGACGGGAGGGCCCCGTAGACGTCTCTCGACCGCCCGAGGTCGAAGACGACGATCTCGTTCGCAGGTTCTTTCGGGAGTATCTCAACGACCCGCCGGCGAGAGGCGACCCGTACCGGGATTATTGGTAAATTAATGCTTAGTGTAGATACGCCAACCTCGGGTGTGGGTACCTAATGGAATATTCTGTAGCGAGTTGCTGACGAGATAATCTCATGCCAGTCTACGTAGGCATCGGGTTTAGGGGTTAGTAAGTACCGCCATGGGATGCATCAGTAATCTAGGGATATGGTAGGTAGGTACCTAGGTAATACCTAGGTGCTGGACATGCCTCCATACAAATAGCCATACCTATGATGGCCGTGTTCATATCGATGTGAAGGGCATCGTATCTCACCTACCTACTTGAGGGGAACGCTGCTAGGAGGAGAGACGCTCTTCCTTTACGAACTGGCTTCCCGCCACCGTCATGCCCTCAGGGCATGTAGGTAGGTAATGTGCCTATATTACAGGTTCCTTGCCTTATCTGGTACCTATCGATAAGAGCTTCATGGAGGGGTCGTTAGTAAGAACCCCTGCATTGGCGTTTCTGTCGCGACGGCTTTCAATCACTTGATCTTCCCTCCTCCTTCTCTCTTCCTCTTTCACTTCTCTCTTTCTCCTACCATCCAATCTGAGACCCTCCTGCCATACAAACCATGCGCCTCAAATAAGAGAACACGGAACCGGGAATCCTTCTCGCGTTCGCCCAAGTGAAGTCTCCTTCTACTCTCTCGGCTGCTGCCTACTGGTACCGTCCTGATGTCGGCAACATCAGAGGGCGGCAATGCTGGTGGATCGCGAGGCGCCAGTGGGGATAAGTACAATTACCAGGAAGATCACCACTCTAGCGCAAGTGACGAAGATGGAAACGCTGTGGAAGTAGGTCTCGGATAGGCCAACCTATCGATCTGGTCGTGTTTCTGACCCTCTTTGCTGCAGGTCATCTTCGATCCGGGCAACCCGTATCGACGCAAAAGCTCCCTTGTCACTAGCGAAGTGGCCAACCCGAAGCTTACCAAGCCTAAGCCGAAGCCTTCACCAAGTCAATGTCTAGTCCACCAATTCCTCGAGGGTTATAACCACGACGATGACCGTGTCAAAAGCGGGGAAGTCTATAAGGAACACCACCATGGGAACCAGGAGGGTGCCATCCAGGTCGGCGCACACGAGCGCCCGGAGCCCGAACGAGGCGCCCGCAAATCGGCAAATGCGCCGGCTACGGACCTGGAGAGTGATGCCAGCACCGAGACCGGACAGGTGGACCAGAAGTCGTGGAAGAGGGCTCTGAAGAGAAAATCGAGTGGCCTGGACCACCCCGAGTATTTGAACAGCCGGCTGCTCACGAAGAAACAACTTACCGATATGGCCTGGGGCGTCCGAGAGTTAAGCAGAAGATTAGGCAGTATTAAGCTTAAGTTCAGGGCTAGGAGCATCTTCCTCTTGACCAAACCCTACGATCGCGAGTTGGTTCCCAAGACGCGCTGGCTAGCCAAATGGCTGCTCAGCGTAGAGCGAGATGTGCGGTACACCGTCTACGTGGAGGAGAACTTAGAGGAAAACAAGGAATTCGACGCGCCAGGGTTGCTGGAGGAACTTCGCGAGGAGTATCGCGAAGCTGGGCAACCGGGCAGCAATGCCCCCGCCGGCGGGTTGGAGAATCGATTGCGCTTCTGGCACGAGAAGATGTGCCGCACGCGGCCTCACACCTTCGACTTCATCATCACCCTAGGAGGCGACGGAACCGTCCTCTACGCCAGCTGGCTTTTCCAGCGCATAGTCCCCCCTGTGCTCAGCTTTTCGCTGGGCAGCCTCGGCTTTCTCACCAAGTTCGACTTCAACCAGTACCAAGATATCCTCACCGCCGCCTTCCGAGACGGCGTGTCTGTCAGCCTACGACTGCGATTCGAAGGAACGGTCATGCGAAGCCAAAAGAAGGGGGAAGAAGGCGAGCAAGTCCCGCACCGATCGCGAGATCTCATAGAGGAAGTCATCGGCGAAGAGAGAGACGGCGAACACACCCACAAGCCCGACGGCACATACGAAGTCCTGAACGACATCGTCGTAGACAGAGGTCCTAATGCTAGTTGAGTTTCTCGGAACGCCGCCGTTTCGGTACTAGAACTGACGCTCTGCAGCAATGTCGTACACGGAGATATTCAGCGACGACGAGCACCTGACGTCGGTGCTGGCGGACGGGGTGTGCGTGGCGACGCCGACAGGCTCGACGGCGTACAACCTGGCGGCGGGGGGCTCGCTGTGCCACCCGGACAACCCGGTGATGCTGGTGACGGCGATCTGCGCGCACACGCTGTCGTTCCGGCCGGTGGTGCTGCCGGACACGATCGTGCTGCGGATCGGGGTGCCGTACGACGCGCGGACGAGCAGCTGGGCGAGCTTCGACGGGCGCGAGCGGGTGGAGATCCTGCCGGGCGACTACGTGACCATCAGCGCGAGCCGGTTCCCGTTCGCGAGCGTGCAGCCCGAGGGCCGGCGCGGGGCGGCGGCCGGGGCGGCGGCCGAGAACTGGGTGAAGAGCATCAGCGCGAAGCTGGGCTGGAACACGCGCCAGAGGCAGAAGAACGAGGGGTACAAGGCGTGGGACCAGGGCACGAGCTAGCGCGGCGGTCTCCCTCCCTCTTTCTCTCTCTCTCTCTCTTTTTTTCTTCTTTTCGTTTCTGTTCGTGGTGCGTGTCTACGTGAGGAGGAAGAGGCTTCTAGAGAGGAAAAAAATCGAGACCAAGACACTACAGACGAAGACGGGACTCGCGAGCCGGCTGCGCTGCGGCTGCGATGCCTACTGTATAGATACGACAGACCCGCTGTCATGTGTTAGAGAGAAGATGGGGGGGCGTTGTGGCGTGTGGGCGCGTTCGGATTCGAGAAATCCAGGATAAAAAGACGATAGCTGCAGGCTCGTCGAGTTCTTTGTATATACCTACCCAAGTCATGTAGTATTCTATCGATATTCGCGTAGTAGCCATGCCGCTATTCGCGCGCGCGTTATCAGATCCTCTTGCCGTCCCTAGTAACCCTGCTCACGGCACACCAACCTTGTCGTCGGCGCGCTTGGCGATCTCATCTATTAGGTAGGTACCTAAGTGAATCCACGCCTATATTGCCTGCCTATTCGCAATGTCTGCATTCGTTCGCACGCAAGTTCTCACAACAACCGGCCGGCTACCAGAGTTCAACACTACGATAGATAGACTAAACAATAGAGACTACCAAGTAGCGCTGTCAGGAATCGAACCTATCCTCTATTATCTAACCCACTGAGCTACGATGTCGCGACTCAGAGTGCCAATTCTACCGCTCGCGCCTGAGAGACGAAGTCTTTTTTCGTGCCATCGCTGCTATATACCTAGGTACCTTGTGTACCCCTAGGGGGTTATCACGTAGCAGTTGAACCAGCCCTTGTATGCCCACATACCGCAAAGCGTAAATGTTGGCGTCTACGTTTTACGTGACATATACCTAATCATACTATCCAACCCCTTCCCCCTCCTCCCAGCCCGAACTCGTCTACCGATGCATCGGGTCAGTCCCATCCTTTACCATGTGCCTAAGGCACATGTGTGGAGAGTCGACTAGCTGGTGTCTCCTGAGCCGAGTACACCTCGTATTTGTCCCACGCCTTCTTCTGCACTGCAGAAATCTCTTCTGTCCTTCACCATGTGCCTAAGGCACATATGTTGAGAGTTGCGTAGTTGGTGTTTCCTGAGGTGAGCACACCTTGTGTTTGT
The DNA here is from genome assembly GCF_024521655.1 of Durotheca rogersii. Lineage (NCBI taxonomy): Eukaryota > Fungi > Ascomycota > Sordariomycetes > Xylariales > Xylariaceae > Durotheca > Durotheca rogersii. Next base: position 331,501 of record NW_026251263.1, read on the forward strand.
TCCAACCCTTGCTCGGCATTGCCGAAATCTCTCCGTTCGTTTACAGCCACACGTGTACAATCTCTAGTTGAGAACACACATTGTCTTTTGAAGTATCGTTAGTTAATCTGCATTAATGCTGCAAACCTTGGGAGAGACTTACGGGCGATGACGGTAGGGGTCGTTACCCAATTGAGGACAGATTGGGCCCTTGTCGGTTTGGTCAGGATACTCTGAGGTCGGATCTCAATATACTCGATAGTATGAGGATGCTGGGAATACTGGGTTGTAGTCGGTTCGACGAGAGTAGATCGTGTGCTATGCGTTCCTTATTCTCGCGGATCTATACTCGGACACGTATTGATGGTACACCGTAGATCTGGGTGGGCGGATGTTGGGAATACTGGGTTGTATGTAGTCGGTTCGACGAGAGTAGATCGTGTGCTATGCGTTCCTTGTTCTCGCGGATCTGTACTCGAATACGCACTGGTGGTGCACCGTAGATCTGGGCGGGCGGATGTTGTAGAGGTCGGAACGGGCTTGCGATGAGCGGACACGCTCCCTTTTATGGACCTTATTGAGCCTCCCCTACTACGCAGCCACGCTCCTTCGTAGATAATGGACTACACCTACACCAGCGCGATAAGGCCAGAGCGGCTGGCGATCGGCCCAAGGGGTTGCTCCTCTCAGGTTCTTGTCCGTCATTAGCGCCTGCTCGTTCAACCTGCGTCACAAACCTCAGCATGTTTGTCTACCGGTCCGCCACGTGCCTGTTGGCTGGATAGAGCCTTCTCTTGGCTACGTGACAAGGCACGCGCTACGCTGAGGCACCAGATCCAGCTCTGGGGGGTCCTCCCCTATTACCTAGGTACCTACATGCAGAGATCACGCAACCGACCAACAGAAGAGCCGAGACCGCATACCTACCTTCCGATCGACGGAGCAAGGGGCCGGTCGGAGCGAGGCCAGCCAACTCAGAAAAACGGAGAAGCCTCGACAGCAACACACGTCTTACAGCACGGGCGTCCCTGGTGTATCTGCTCATAGGTTCTGGTAATGCTTTCGCAGTAACGCCTGACAGGGAAACCCGCCATGCTACTAAGGGGATCCGTGCGCCGGTATAGGCGCCACTTGGAACTCGGCTAAGGGCAACTGATACTACACTGTTTGCTAACCTTTCCCGGTAGTGGTACTGAGAAAGTGCCTGCGATATCTAGCCCCCGAGGACTTATCCGATGGGATCTACGATATAAGAAGGAGGGTGCTATCCGAGCTCTCGGGGCGAGACTCCGTATCGACTTCCGCATTGAATCGTAGTTTCTGGCCTGGCATGTGGAGTCGGGTTGATGGGGCGGCAAAGTTCGACTGGAGAGATTCGGCACTCTAGGAAGAGGAATCCCTCGGGCTGCTATGCAGTGGCAGTAACAGAGTCCTGAGGAACTGGACCGGGCAGATGGCGGAGTAGTTTCCTATGTCTGGGGCGGCTTGGAACTGCGGTCCGGCATAACGTTGAGAATACCTAGATATGCGACTCCGTAATGCTGAGACGGCGGAGAGGGATTGCTGCTCAACGTCCCAGCATTCCACCACCGCTTCTGATTTGACCGATGTCCGGGTTGCAGCACTGGATGCTTCGGCTTTCTTTGCTATGGCTTTGCGTTTTCCTGCTGGGCTGTTGGTTTCGATAATCGGGCACGCCCGGATACTCCCAGTCCCAGTCGATGCCGTCGATGCCGAGTCGTCGAGGAACTTGACGACGTTCGTTACCAGCGTCTAGCAAGCCGACTAGGCGCTCGTGAAGTCGTCAGTTCCCTTCCCGTAAACCCACGTCCCTGTTTTTTTTTTTTAATTGAAGCTGCCGCAGATCTACATCTCAGAGGCACCACCTGAATCAGATGAGGTGTGTGCTGCCTTACGATCAGACAGCATCCAAGAGGGCGCGCCGGCGGAGAGGGCGTTCCCGACAGAAACAGCACCTTCAAGACGAGCGTGAACGAGCCGACGTTCAAGGAGGCAATGGATGAACCTGAGCGTGAGCAGTGGACTCAAGCCATCTATCGAGAGATACGCGAAAACCGAGAGAGGGGCAAGTTTAAGTTCGCCTCACCGTCAGAGGCACCCCAAGGGCACCTTATTGACTCGAAATGGGTCTCGAGGAAGAAGTTCTTGTTTCTCGATTCGATCGTTGAGGTGGCTGATAATCTTCGCTTGTTGCTCAACCGTGGTCATACGGCTGCCCTTGGGCGGCTCAGTTCCTTCGAGCCTCGTTGCTCAATTGCTTTATCTCTCTGTCGGCGTGGGTAAACGAGCGAATCGTGGTCTTCAGCTTCACAACGAAGGAGGTGCTACCATGTGGCAAAGCGGTCTCAGGAAACGTGGCTCAATTGCTATTAAATTGCAGCTATTCAGGTTTTTCGTGCGTTATGGCTCGAGCCGTTTATCTAAGCTACCTACGGTTGTGGCAGTATGGCCACACGTAACCGCGCTTGTGCGCCCATACTTCTGAATACCCTCAGATCAGTAGGTTACCTCTTAATAAAGGATAGGTTCGATTCCTAACGGCGCTGGTAGTCTTCGTTATTTAGCTCATCTCCTTCTACTCGGCGAGCTCAGGGGGAGGGGCGCTGGGTACCCACCTAGGTACCTACCACCTCTTACGTACCTCCTAGACATTGCCTATAATAATAACCCCCCTAGCACCTAACCTAGCACCTAACCTGCCTATGGTAGATACCGATAGCGCACCAGACCCGCTAACCGAGGGCCCGCGGTCTCCTGGAACGGGGAGCTGAAGTAAGTACCTGCACTTCTAAAACCAGGTGCTATCCCGAGGTTAGACGCCCTATGTACCTAGGTAGCTAACCATCGGCTATGGTGAAACTAGGTACCTGCCAAATCAAATCTGCAGAAAACTTCATCCGAATGGCAGACGCGCAAGATTCCTCAACCTCGTCGACGCGACCAAGCCCCGTCCTACGGTTCGAATCCCCGATGGCATTGCGAGCTAGCGTGCGACGTCAGCACGTCCCGCCTATGTGTCTAGGATTAATAAGACGGCCAAGCACAGCGTCCAGCACAACGCGTGGCATACTAGCCAATCCCACCTCACTTGTTGCTGCTCGGTTCCGTCCGCGGCTCGCGTACCCTGTAGATGCCTGGCCTGTCTCGTCTGGTCGTAGGATCTGAGACTGGCCACCAAGGGGCTGTGTCGCTCGCCAGCTTCGAGCTCCGATTTCGAATAAGTAGCAGCAGCAGCGCCAGCCGCGGGCCCTAAAGCATCGTCCCGCTCAATGAGTCGACCCCTCCGACCTCTTCTTCCTCAGTCTGCTACCAGAAACCACCCGTCCCATGCCCCTGCGCCGAGGGACCATGGCATCGTCAGATTTCTCGAATTCGCCTCTCCTCCGCGAGAAGCAAGAAGTTGTAACTTCGCCACCGCCCCGCCTGTCGCCCAGGAAGCCAGCCTGGAACTGGACGCGCGTAGGCGTCGCGCTTCTGACTGTCGCCGCTGGCGTCAGTGCTCTTAGACACATTATCCGTAATCGTACCGGCCAAGCCAACTACCGCGGAGAGTATGGACACCGAGACTCGTCTGAAGGCCCTCCCGAATGGACGGAATGGTCCAGCGTAGGCTCTGCTCTCTCTCTCTCTCCTTAAGAATCCAAAATACCTACGTAATGTCGATCTCAGTGTTAACCTAGGCGCTTGTGGCTTGAATTAGATCACCCCGAGCGAGAAGCTCGTCTGGCATCCATGCTTCGGCGTGTATGGAGATGACTTCCAGTGTGCCCGGCTGACCGTACCGATGGATTACCACCGACCGCTGAATCAGTCGGCGGACCACCCCAAGGTCCACCTAGCGCTAGTCATGAAGCCTGCCCGCAATCGCACTAGCAATCCGTCGTCCTATTCCGACTCCCCCTTACTTATAAATCCGGGAGGTCCTGGAGGCAGCGGAGCCATCTTTGCCCTTATTGCCGGATCGATAATCCACACCGCTATCGGCACCGAACGGGACATCATCGGGTTCGACCCTCGCGGTGTCGGAGCCACGACCCCCCAGGCCGATTGTTTTGCCAGCCCCCCCGACTTTCTCGGGCTGGACGGGCGCAACGTCGCCTTGATGAACCGGATGAACTGGATCGCGTCGGGCCACGAGATCGGCCTCATCAACTCGAGCAGCGTCGCCCTCGCCAAGCATGATGTTAGGGCCCGCGCCCTCGCGAAGCTCTGCCAGCGGGTCGACGAGGCCGAAGGCGACAGCAGTATCTTCCGGTACTTGAATACCCCCAACGTCGCCCGAGATATGCTTTCCATCGTCCACGCTTGGGACGAGTGGAGAGCCGTCCCCGCAACCAAATCTGTCGAGCCCACGCACAGCTCCGAGGGCGCGGACCGCGAGGCTCAACCGATTGATAAGTTGGCACCGGGTGACAGCACCCAGGGCAAGCTCGTCTACTGGGGCCTCTCCTACGGCACCGTCCTAGGTGCAACCTTCGCGTCCATGTTCCCGGACAAAGTCGGCCGACTCATCTTAGACGGTGTCGTGGACGCCGACCACTACGTCAACCCGGTCGCGGCGGACAACATCCTGGACGCCGATGCGATCTGGGAGAATTTCTTCGTGTACTGCGCCAAGGCGGGACCACGCTGCCCATTTTCCCAGTTTGGGGAGACGGCCGAGGACCTGAGAAACAGGTACGACGTCCTCATGAGCCAGCTGGAGAAGGAGCCCGCGATCGTCATACCCCCCAACGGCAACGTACCCTTGTTAGTGACGGCTGGCGACCTCAAGCTACTCATTTTCTCGGCGCTATACTCGCCCATTGCGGTTTTCCCTCTAATTTCCTTCCTTCTCCGAGCCGCGGCCGTCGGCCAACTGGACTCTTTTGCCTCAGCGCCGTCCCCCGGCACGTTCTGTAAAAATATGACCTTGCCTGTGTGGCCGGATGACGCCCAGAAGGCGATAGGATGTAGCGACAAGCGATATAAGGTAAGAAAAGTGATGGGGCTTGTCGTGGTCCCTTTAGATGCTGAATTTTGACACTCGGCAGCTCGATAAAGACGTCCCGGAGCTGCAGAAGGACTTTGAGAAGATGGCCGAATACTCGGAGTTCGCCGATATCGTAAGTTTTTCTCTTCATCATCGCCCCCCAAAGTAGGTACTTTCTGACCCTTCGCCCGCCGCAGTGGATGAACGTGGGCTTCAACCTGGCTTGCAACGGGTGGGGGATCGAGGCAAAGGACCCGCCGATGCGATGGGACGACCACCCGGCGCACCGGGCGGACCCGATCGACACGAGCTTCCCAGTGCTGTTCCTCTCGAACCAGCTAGACCCGGTGACGCCGCTACACGCAGCGCTCAAGATGACGCGCAAGTTTACCAACGCGAGCATCGTCGAACAGACGGCCGAGGGCCACTGCACCGTCTCGTGCGTCTCGCCCTGCACCATCGGCCACCTCCGCGCGTACCTCGACCACGGCGTCGTGCCGCCGCCGCCGATCTTCGACGACTCCGGCTCGGGTGACGCCGACTCGGGCGAGTGGCCCGTCTGCGCATGCGCCGAGAAGCCGTTCCGGTCGCTCGAGGATACGGTGGCTGCGGCGGGGGCGAGCGATGATGACGAAATCTTGCGTGGCACGACAGACGAAGAGGTGCAGGCCATGATGGCGCACCGCGAGCTGCGGAACCGGTTCGCCCACTTCGTCACATTCCACCAGCGGCTGGAATATCAGAATCCGCTCTGGGGCTCGGTGCTGGACAGCTCGGCGCCGTTCGCGGCGAGGGAAAAGCATACATGCCACAAGCGGCCGTGAAGACCGGTACGCGTCGCTCGCTGACGTATGCTAAAACATGTTGTAGGTATCTATCGACGCGTTGGTATCGTGTACGCGAGATCTAGTCGGTGTTCGTCTTCAGACTATTCGTGATGCTTAATGAACTTTTTCGGTCCGCCCCGTGTAAACCTCGCTCTGCCCTATTTGCGGCCCCCGGGGCCCCCGGTCCCCCCTCGCCCTGGCATAGCAACGACACGCTCGTCCCCAGCAACCGTCGTCACCCACGCGACCTGGCCCAGGCCTCATATAACCTGATAGGCCTCTTACTTTCCAAAAACCAGGGCACTCTACGTCGTCCGGGGGCCTCGTGGTGTGCTCTGGCGCCCTGGCCCAAACTGCAGGGAGCGTAACGTAGAGGCTACGGTTCGAAACCCCCCATGAGCGCCTCCACGCCGCCGTTCCCGACACCCTCGCCCCAAGAGGTCCTAACCCGTAGCCGAATTTTTTCCTTTCCAAGTCTGTAGGTTGTGTTGGGTTTTCTTGTTGTTGTCTGGGTCGCAGCTATACCTACATATTCTCCTGCCTTCTTATACCTACGTGCCACTGTCGCTCCTCGTGTTAGGTGCTGGTAAGGGGAGGAGTTTTCTTTTTCGTGTGTGTTCGTCTCCTTTTTATCTCTGCGTCTCGGGAACATCCATTTTCGGTCTTTCTTAGCTACCCTACCTTGCGCTACGATATGCCAGCTCCCGCGTGGATTCTCGTGAGTATCACGGTACCCATCCTGAGTAGGGGTGGTAGTATGCAGTTAGGCAGACATGTGCGCAGCGGCTGTTTTGCACTTAAGCGTGTGCGTGACCTGTTACCTGATGCAGCACAGTGTCGCCGAGCTACATCCGAGGCTATGCCCGAAGGGTGCAGCTGTAGGGACCAAAATTATTCATTCATCTGATTTTCGGTACCTGCGTCGGGACTATGCACACACACCGAACTTCGCAGGTGAGAGAAACTCCGCCGTCATCCTGCACTCCACCACCCGTCTTCCCACCTCCATCACTCCTCGTTTTCTCTTCCTCTTCTTCTCGTTGCCGGGACGAGCAGGACGGAGACCATCACGATGTCAGATCCCGCGTTCGACGCCAAGTCGGCGGCTTTCCTGCGCTGGTTCACGGCTTGGCCCGGCGCTACTTTCCACCCGGACATTAGGATCGAGGACCTCCGCGGCCGCGGGGCCGGGCGCGGAATCGGTGCGTTGTCTTCATCTCGTCTCATCTCGTCTCATCCCTCTTGGTTTCCTCTAGCTCTACTTTCGTGTGTCTCGGGAGAAAATTGAGCCGAGAGGGAGGATATACCCCCCTAACCCTCTTATCCCCTTCCCCCGCGTCTTACCCCGGCTTCTTGTTAATTCCCGCGTCGTCGCAGTCGCCACGGCCGACATCCCCGAGGACACCACGCTCTTCCGCATCCCGCGCGCCGCCGTGCTCAGCACGCGGACCTCGGACCTGCCGCGGCGCCTGCCCCACCTCTTCGAGGCGTCGACGGCCGGGCTCGAGGACGCGTCGGACAACGAGGCCGACGACGACCCGCACATGCGCCTGCCTGGCGGCGGCGGCAGCGACGCCAACGGTCGCGGCGGGGCGGCCGCCGCCGGGGCCCCGGATAACTGGGTCGCGCTGATCCTGGTGGCCATCTACGAGTTCCTGCAGGGGGACGGCTCGCGCTGGAAGCCGTACCTGGACGTGCTGCCGGCGCGGTTCGAGACGCCGATGTGGTGGGACGGGCGCGAGGTGGCGGAGCTGCAGGCGAGCCCCGTGGTCGGGCGCATCGGCCGCGACGAGGCCGACGGCATGTTCCGCGCCGGCGTGCTGCCGGTCGTGCAGGCGCACGCCGACGTCTTCTACCCGGCCGGCGCGGCGCGGCTGGCCGAGGACGAGCTGCTCGCGCTCGCGCACCGCATGGGCAGCACCATCATGGCGTACGCCTTCGACCTCGAGAGCGAGGACGAGGACGAGGACGGCGGCGACGGCGAGGACGGCGACGGCTGGGTCGTCGACCGGGAGGGGTCGACCGTGATGGGCCTGGTGCCGATGGCCGACATCCTCAACGCCGACGCCGAGTTCAACGTGAGCGAGGACTGCTGCCGTCTGTGCTTGCTTAGACCCGTGTGTCGCTGACCGTCGTTCGCAGGCGCACGTAAACCACGGCGAGGACTGCCTGACGGTCACGGCCCTGCGGCCGATCCCAGCGGGCGCCGAGATCCTCAACTATTACGGGCCTCTCGGCAATGGGGAGCTGCTGCGGCGCTACGGCTATGTAACCAGTCACCATGCTCGCTACGACGTTGCAGAGATATCCTGGGAGCTAGTCCTCTCCGTCTTGAGGGACGCTCTCCAACTAGACGACAGGGTATGGGGGAAAGCGGTACGTAGCAGGCCCGATTACACCCCCTCCTTCCCTCTCTTACCTCTCTATCCTCTTTATTGGCTTCCCCGGCGTGCCACTTACTGACCGGCTGTAGCTCAACGAACTCGACCTGGAGGAGATCGAAGACGCTTTTGTCATCGAACGAGACTCGGGAGAGCCCAACTCGAGGGGCGAACTGGATGCTGCAGCGACCTTCAAGGAGCTCCCGACAGACCTCATAGAGCAAATCCACTCGCTGCTCAAGGCTATCCGACACGTGAGCCCCGATACCATCCCCGACAAGGCGAAGCGGGACGAGATCACACTGTCAACCATCCACCGCGCTCTAGAACTCAAGCTGGCCCAGTACACGACGAGCCAAGCGTACGACTATGATTTGGTGTCGGGAGACAAGGTCTCGGGTCGGCAGAAGATGGCTGCGGTGGTGCGATGGGGCGAGAAGGCCCTGCTGCAAGAGGCGGTAGACTTCGCGTACGGCAAGGTCGAGAAGACGAGATCGAGCATCAGGCGAGACGACGAGCCCGGAGCGAAAAGGCAAAAGACTAGGTGAGTGTGGACAGAAGTCCCGCCACCCTGTCTTTTTTTTGTCCCGCAACGCCACCTTCATGCGCGACGGGATGGCGCTCGCCCTTTGCTCCAACCAACGCTTTCTTCTGGTGGCTTACTCTGCTATGTCTCCTCACACAAGAAACACGGCCGCAGGACTAAGCGGTAGATGGGTTGCATGGCATCGGTACCAACCTGCGTCCATTTTCATTTGTTTTTCTTGTTTCTTTTTTTTTTTTGGTCCGGGGAGCCTATCGCATCAAGGATGATGCTGTGGCAGAGAAGCACAGGGGCACGGCGAGCTAGGATTAGAGGCAACATGCCAATTAGAAAGGGATAGACGGCTATGGGGGGCTAGAGTATTGAATGTAGACCTCACGGCCATGGGGATGACATTATTTATATATACAACATATATAAAGACATATACGACAACCGAGTCCAACAGGTTCGCCTTGCGTCGTATCGGACATATCATCCCCGCTTACCCGGCGTCGTCTTCCTCGAGACATCGGTAGCGTCCCTTAATAGAGGGAGAGCATTTGACCTACCTCCTGAGCTTACGGATTCACAGGGCCATGCTTCGTCACACCGAGCAGTGACTTTTTTCGTGCGAATCGAGAGGGCACCTCACCGAACATATCTGCATTTGTCAGAGGCGAATGCAAGGGACGCGTACGGCTGAAGGTAACCCATTCGCCGGCCGGCATTTCCCCACTGCCGAGCCCAATTTCTACGCTGATAACTCCGCGCGGTCGACGGGGAGGGGAGGGGAGGGGAAGAGGCCTGGACGGGCGAAAATAAAAAGAAACCGTAAATCGCCAGGCTGCGGGCCTGGCCACGGGGGGGGGCCCTTTTTTTCTCACCATTGAACGAGGAGCGCCAGGGTCTCACCGCGTTGCTAGACCCTCTGTACTCGCCGAGCTGCTTGGAATGTATCACGGCCCCCCTCTCTCCCGGCCCCCTTTTCTTTAACGACCAGACGGCCGAGGCGGCTAGCACGCTGGTGACGCATACATCCGCCCACCCTTACCTATCTTGGCGCTCGACGAGCGACCAGCACCACGAAGACGACCGACAACGACGACCACCACCACCACCACCGCGCTGTCCACCGCCGACACGATGCGCCACGGCTGGGAACCCATCGTGATATCGTGTCTCTCGATCGCGGGCGCGATCGTCGCCATAGCGCTGTGAGCCTGCCTGTCTTGCCTACCTGCCTGCCTACCATCTCACGACGAGGCTCCCTACTGCGCGCGGGCCCACTGTGGAGGGGGAGGGGGAGACGGCGACGCACCAACCAGACTGACACGGTCGCGGCAGGTACGCGAGATACACGGCGCGGCGCGGCCGGAGCAGCGCGCGGCCGCCACAGCCGGCGGCAGCGAAGGACGCGCCGGCGCCGCGCCTGACCAAGTCGCTGCAGCGCGCGCTGGCGCAGCTCGAGAGCGTGAGCGACCGGCGGTCGCGGCGGACGGAGCCCGAGGACGCGACGTGGTGAGCGGGCCCCTCTCTTTCTCTCTTCCCTCCCCCCCACCCCCCTTTCCCCCCGACGGTGCGTAGTAGACGCGGTGCTGACGCGGGCGCGGGGGTAGCTCGATCTGCCTGTCGAGCCTGTACGCGAGCGAGGCGGAGGGGGCGCCGAAGGGCCCGCAGCCGCAGCCCCAGCCCCAGCCGGCGCGCGACGAGGCGCTCCGGCTGCGGCGCTGCGGCCACGAGTTCCACGCCCGCTGCCTCGTCACCTGGTTCCTGCGCGACCAGTACGACTGCCCGCTGTGCCGCGCGCCCTACTACCAGCGGCCCACCGCCACCGCCGCGGACGAAGACGACGTCGAGGCCCAGGCCGCGGCTGACTACCGCGAGCGCCCGCCGCTGCCGGCGATCGCGTTCTGGATCTTTTGAGGAGGGTAGGGGTACCTAGTGGCAGGTTTTTGGTTTTTGTGAGTGGGCAGCAGGATAGAGAGGTATACCTGTGTGTTGTGGGAACGTCTCGCCCGGGGGTTAAGACAGCAGATATAGGTGCCTGCCTATATGAGTATGCGAGTATACCGTGTATGCTTATACCGAGCTGAGAGACATACCGCGAGCTCCTCGCACGTGACCCCCCGCGTCCCCTCGCATCATCCCCAGACATAGGTACTACCTAGTTCTAAGCATATTCGCCCCTCTCGATCCCGCTACGGGAATGCCTCGCCGCGATCGTCGCAAGCATGATTTCATCGATCTGCCCCCCCGGCGCCCCGATGACCTCACGCCCACCACGCCGCCGCCATCGCCGCGCGCCGCGCCCCCGGAATGCCGGCTCCTAGCCCCATCGCGCTAACGTCACCGCCGCCGCCGAATCCCTCTCCTCGTCTAACCCACGGAGCAAAAGCCCCGTGCTATCGGCTTGGCGCGTCTAGTCGGACGATCGATCTGCTTAGGTACCTAGGCCTGCGGACTGCGTACCTACCTACCTACCATGGGTCCGGCGGCTATAATGAGATGCCCGGGCTGGGCTACGCGACTCTGCGGAGCGGGGCTCTCCCCAGCGCCGATCGCATTCACATCCGCTTTGTATTGTCCTCCTGCTTTTTGTGTCTCGCGCGTAAACCTGAACCAGTCCTGGCGTGCTCGGCCCGCCACCGCATATCGATCCTACATACCTGCCTCCCGGGCCAATCTCGTGAAATGCGGCCGTCATAGAAATCTCCCACCTCCCGCCCACCGCACACACCTACTCACCTCCTGGATGCTCGTCGCCTCCCGGAATCCGATTCGCTGCTACCGCACTAGACCTAGGCGCGCTCTCGGCCCTTATGCTCCGGGCTCGCGCGATCCATCGACGCGTCGCCACCGACACGGTGGTATATCTACCAGAATGGCCAGTACGGCGGCACCGCCGCCGGCGGAGACCCAGCTCCAGAGGACCGCGCACGCACAGCATCCGACCACGACCACGACCACGGCCCCGCGGAGATCGGGGCGCCTCGCCCAGAACCAAGCGCGACAGCTGCCGCCGCCGCTAGATGCCGGCCCGTTCGGCGGGCGAAGCGTGCGCTCGGCGTCGACGAAGGCCGCGGCTGAGACGGAGGCGAAGGTGAAGAAAAAGAAAAAGAAGAAGAAGAAGGAGGAGAAGATGGGAGAGGTGGGAGAGGTGGGAGAGGTGGCGGCGGACGTGTACAACGGCCGGCGCGGGCTCGAGGACCGCCTGCGCGACTCCGTCAAGCGTCAGAAGCTGGCCCTGGACGAGAGCGAGGTCCTAGCGGGCACGGGCGCGGAGAGCGCGGAGCCAGCCGCCCTGCCTAAGGTTACTAAGAGGGACGCGGCGGACGTGACGGCGCCGGAACCGGCGAAGCGGGTCCGCAAGAGCAAGAAGCGGGATCTTGCGAGCAGCAATGACGATCGGATCGCCGATGCGTACGCGGACGGCGAGCTGCATGATAGGGAGGACGGGTATTACGACGTGGCCTGGGACGACAGGTACGACGACATGGCCTGGGACGACGCCGACGCGGGCGCGTGGATGCAGGACGAGGCAAGGCCTCCGCCGGTAAACAGCGACTACCTGCCGCTGCCGTGGAAAGGGAGACTGGGCTATGTGAGCCAACCCCCCGAGCGTTCATCATCCGTACGAGCCGAAGCAGAACAGCGGCAGATGGCTGACCCAGCATAGGCCTGCCTCAACACGTACCTGCGGCACACGCAGCCGTCGGTGTTCAGCTCGCGGACGTGCCGGATCGCGTCGATCCTGGAGCACCGGCACCCGCTGCGGGACCCGACGCGGCCGGAGCACGCGAGGAAGAACCGGCCGGACAAGACCCAGCCGGCCGACCTGGCGCGCGGCCAGCGCTTCGTCGAGGCGCTCGGCCTCGCTAACGCCCGCGACATCGTCAAGATGCTCCGCTGGAACGACCGCTACGGCATCAAGTTCATGCGCCTCAGCTCCGAGATGTTCCCCTTCGCCAGCCACGAGGTCTACGGCTACCGGCTCGCCCCCTTCGCCTCCGAGACCCTCGCCGAAGCCGGTCGGGTCGCCGCCGAGCTGGGCCACCGGCTGACGGTGCATCCGGGACAGGTAAATACGTCTTCCTTTATTCCTTCTTTCTTTCTTTCTCTTTTCTTTTTCGATCTGCCGGCGGTGCTGACTTATGGCCGCGTCTCCCCCTCCTCCTCCAGTACACGCAGCTCGCGTCGCCGCGGGAGGAAGTACTCCGCAACTCGGTGCGGGACCTCGTGTACCACGACGAGATGCTGTCGCTGCTGCAGCTGCCGGCGCAGCTAGACCGCGACGCGGTCATGGTGCTGCACATGGGCGGGACGTACGGGAACAAGGCGGCGACGCTGGCGCGGTTCCGGCGCAACTACGCGGCGCTGCCGCCGGGCGTGCGCGCGCGGCTCGTGCTCGAGAACGACGACGTGGCCTGGTCCGTGCACGACCTGCTGCCCCTGTGCGAGGAGCTCGGCATCCCGCTCGTGCTCGACTTCCACCACCACAACATCGTCTTCGACCGCGCCCGCGTCCGCGAGGGCTCCCGCGACCTCGTCCCGCTGCTCCCCCGCATCCGCGCCACCTGGGCCCCGCGCGGCATCACGCCCAAGATGCACTACAGCGAGCCGCGCGCCGGCGCCGTCACGCCGCGCCAGCGCCGCAGGCACAGCCCCCGCGTCGCCACGCTGCCCCCCTGCCCCCCCGACACCGACCTCATGATCGAGGCCAAGGACAAGGAGCAGGCCGTCTTCGACCTCATGCGCAAGTTCCGGCTCCCCGGCTGGGACCGCATCCACGACGTGGTGCCGCACGAGCGCGCCGACGAGAACCCGCCGCCGCCCAAGAAGTCGCGCTGGGCCAAGAAGCGAGGCGACGACGACGAGGCGGGGCTCGGCGCGACGCCACCCCCCGTCCCCGACGCCGAGGTCGGCATGGGCGGCCCCGACAACCGCGTCTACTGGCCGGTCGGCATGGAGGCCTGGCTGCGCCCGAAGAAGCGCGAGGTCAAGCGGAAGAAGGGGTCAGAGACCGCAAAGAAAGAGAAGAAGGACGAGGACGAAGACTGAGACCCGACAGCGGCTTGTCGCACTCTGGTTCCTCGCCTGGCCTGCGTGCATGCGTCGGCGTCCGGATAGCTACATCATTATGCACCGCATGAAGGCACTTGTATGGACTGGGAAATGGATTATTTGATGCATGTATCGTGAGATGGCTTGATAGCTGAAAGGAGTTCATCTCGTCTTCCACATAAAAAAAAACTCAATAAAATAAAAAAAATGAGAAAAGTAAACAGCATCACTACCTCTCCTTGCCCTTATCTTTGTCTTCTCCTTTTCTTGCTCCTCGCCACCGCCACGCTCCCGACCGGTCGATCACCCGTCGCCGGCAGCGAGACGAGGGACATCACGCCACTCAGACCGGGTGGGTGGCCCAGAGGCGGCGGGAGCGGCGGGAAGAAGTCGAGTAGAGGCGTAGGCAGGTAGGCAGAGCAAGCGCGAAATGCAGCAGCACAGGGGCGAATACCTGTGTAAGAAGAGCGGCACCGAGCAGGCAGGAGAACACAGAGAGATGCGTCTAGGCCTCGCTCTGCTCCTCTTGCCTAGCACGTTAGACGGCGCCTAAGGCAGCCGAGGGCGCCCGCTTGCTCCCGTGTGCTCACGACGCACCGCACCCACTAAGCACTCCCTTCTCTCTCTTCTTCTTCGTCGTCCTCCTCCTCCCCTTCGCTCCTCTATCCCCCCTCTCGCCTTCACTTCCTCTCGCGCTCGCCTGCCCGTCCCTGCCGTCCGTCCCCCCCCCTCCCCCCCCCGCGGTCCGTTCCACGTCTCCAGGCCTGCAGGATCGATCGGCCGATCCGTCGAAGGGGAGAGGGGGATCGAGAGGGGGATCGAGATACGGTAGGGAGAGCGCGCGCGAGGGATGCAGATAGCTTGCGTAAGTAGGTAGGCACGCACGAGAGGTGGGCATTGGCCGCGAGTTGTTGCTTTGATAATTTTTTTCGCTCTTCCCCCCTCAACGACCGGCCGTGCCTACCCATGGCGTGCGTTGTGTCGTGCTGCGAAGGAGGAGCACCAGCAGGGGAGCGAGAGGGAGAGAGGTATGTGGGACAGGCGCGGTGTCCGCGCACGCCTGCGCGCGTACTGGCTCGGTACCGCGTAGGCGAGCAGGCGGACGGGAGGCAGGTATGGGCAATGGCAAGCGAGTGCGTCCGCGTATAGGCACGTATCACGTAGCGAAGGCCCGGGCCTGGATCTGGGCCTGGGATGAGAGTAAGAGGGTGTGAGGGTGTGCATGGTGTGAGGGTGTACGTGTGTGTGTAGTGAAGAAGCTGGAAGGGGCTGCGGGACAAGGTGCGGGACGAACGGGGCCGGAGGGGCCGGAGGGAAGCGCTGGGCGCCCCGGGTAGGGTTTGTGTATGAGGTGCCCGGTGTAGTTGCATACACCCAAGTAGGAAGGTAGGTTAGGCAGGTATCATAG
This sequence comes from Durotheca rogersii, assembly GCF_024521655.1. Lineage (NCBI taxonomy): Eukaryota > Fungi > Ascomycota > Sordariomycetes > Xylariales > Xylariaceae > Durotheca > Durotheca rogersii. The sequence continues at coordinate 346,676 of NW_026251263.1, forward strand.
AAATATTTATATACACCCACCTACATCCATACATGCGTTCGATGTTGTGTGGGCGCATACGTGTATATTATAGGGTCGTCATGTTGCGTGTCGTAAGGGTGCAAGCTGTGAACGGTGCCATCCTTCGTCGTGCCTACAACGTGTTAGCATGCCTATCCGTATCGATGGATAGGTGGATGGTATCGTACGTTCGTCTACCTGGCCTCGCCCTGTTATCAACCTACCTATCTAGGCACATATCCTGGCCTCCCCTCCCTCCCTTTCTCGGCCCAAGCACCCGACTGGCGTAACGTCGCCCAGAGGAAGCTGTATACGCCTACGTCTCCGACTCCCGAGGTGTAGGCGTAGAGGTCTGCATTTTCCGGCGACTGTATTAATACCCAGCAGGATATAACATACTCCATATGCAGCTTTCTCGGCCGCTCCTAGCGGCCCAATCGCCGAGAATCCCCGTGCTTCTTCCTGCTACCTCCTCCTTCTCCTTCCTAGCCCTATCTTACCCCATCCCTCGATGTCCACCCCGTCCCCGTCCCCGTCCCCGTCCCCGTCCTCCTCGCCTCAATCGCACGAGGAGGCGCGTCGGGAAGCAAGAGAGGGCAAGCAAAGAAGCCTAGAAGGGACGAGACAGGCGATAGGCACGCGCATCGAGGGAGGACGAGAGCGAGCGTTGTTGCTTTTACCCCAAATGCCTGCTGCAAAGGCTCTCCCTTCCGCATTATCGTATCCTGAGCCGCGAGTATTAGTGCCCGGGATGCCGCCGTCCCGCCCAGTGCAACGTTAAGGGTTCTGACGGGGTAGGATGCGTCAAGCATGCTCCAGCAGTCGGTTGCCTACCTGCACGGCCTACTTGCGTGTACGTGTATGCCTATGCGTGTATGCGGCCGTGAAAAAGGGGTGTATTCATCAGCGCCTTCGTTCCTCTTGTTGACTTTCCCTTTCCCTCCCTTATCTCATCCTCTTATTCCTATGCTCTTACCGCTGCCGCAACCGCTACCTCCATCGTCACATGGGTAGCTTCGTTTATGATTATATACTTTTACGTACTCGATTCACACCCACCCCTTCTTCCCTCCTTTCCGGAAGCGGCGAAGTCGGGCATTGGAGATATAGCATCTGAACGCGGCTTTCCTTGCCCTCGTTGACTATGCCGCGTACCCCGAGGAATGGGGCAACACATGTAGCACACGCACGCACATGTGTGTATAAGTGCATATATGATGTGTCGATGCATACCCATATCCTCTCATCTCATCTCCCGCCCCGTTTAGATAGGTGGGAAGTGAGAGGTGAGAAGGTAAGGGAAGGGATGTAGGGGGCCGCATGATGCAGCCGCTCTACCTTGCTTGCGTACGTACGTGCGAATGCACCTCTACGCACACCTATATAGGTATATCATTCCCGTGGCTTCCCTGGGGCGGTACGCGCCGCCCCGGAGCTAACTCGCGTGCGCTGGAGCCTGAACCGCCCCCGATCCAGGAAGGCTGACGGGCCCGAGTGTAGACAGGAAAGAAGGGTTAGCATGAAGTGGCGGAAGGGCGGAAGGGCGGAGCGCGAGGAATCGATCCGTCAGCGGAGATGGGTGTATGAGTGTAACGACGGGGGCGCGCGGGTGAATGGTTTGATAGACAACGTTGGAGGGGGTCTGTTACTGGAAGAAACCAGATCGCTTCTTCTCCGGCTAGGGGGTCATCACTGCTAGGTATCAGCTTAGTTTCCGTAGGCGGACACTCACCTCTAGCCAAACGGCCAGCCTATTATTGTTCATAGCCCGGGAGGAGATGGGGGGGAGGGAAGGGTGTAGGTTGCGAATTCGGCGCGACATGCGCGAATACAGGTAGGGCGATGGACGCCAGCAGTGACGATCCGGATATTTCCTCGCGTTCAAGCCATCTCGATAGACAGGTGGGTGGCAGGCAAGCAAGCAAGCTTCACACACACACGGAATACATGTCGTAGGCATCTTCCAGGAGAGACAGCCGGACGAATCTGCACATGTGCGGATGGCACAATAACTATCCTCTGTGACGCAGAAACTCGTTCGCTGCGTGCACGACCTGACATATCAGAATCGGTCGTAGGCTGCTAGATCGATGGAAGCAACGTCGAGTGAGCCATGACACACACGCGTGCCTATAGAGATTGGCAGATAGGCAGATAAGCAGGTAGGGGCGTTGGCAGGATGCTGGGATGCTGGACGGAGCGTGCTGGTCCTGCATATGCATAGACCCCCCGAGATCATGACAAGACCGCAGATCGCATGTAGGTAGGTAAGGGGATAGACGGCCCCAGAGAGAGACACGGAGACAGATACGCACATTCCGTCACCAGCCGGGTCGTTTTCGCGGACCTAGCTGCCTGGTAGTTTGCATGACAGTCTGGCCCCCTCTCGAGCAGCAGTGCTGCGTTGCCCGACCTCTGCCCGCCGACCGCCCTACCGACCTGCTCGTTTCGGATGGCATGCCTATACGTGTGCGGGACTGGACGCTCGCGAGATACGACAACGAACATCAGGACACGTGAAAATCTCTCGGCTAGAGTGGCAGGCCCGAGAGGCAAATACGCCGGCGCGTGTCATCATCTCCGGTCGACGGGCCTATATGCGTCGCGCCCTCCATGTGCGCGCCGCTCTCATTCTTACTCGTTGTCGGAAGGGAGCTGAAATGCCGGCGATTGTCCGTGTGGCGGCTGCCGCTCCTCATTTTGCCTATCCGGCAGTGCGTACCATCTTACATATATACGCATCGGGTCTTACCAAGGTTGAGACAATGAGCTAGAAGCGAGCTGGGGGGTTGTACGCTGGCTTATCCGCTTCGTTCCACTTTCGTCGCGAGATTGCGCCATAACGGAACACACAAGAGGCGTATCGTACATGCATATACACATCCATGCTGCCCCAGACCGTGACCCGCTTCGTGAGGTGGGTAAGTAAGTCGGTAAGAAAGTCGGTAGGTAGATGAGTAGGACGGAGACGAGGAGAAAAAGTTCCGCGACATGCGCAGCGGGTAGGGCGAGGAAAAAAAATCTTACTCTCCCCGATTTGCGGGCGCAGGGCAAGGCGAGCGAGGGATTGGCGAAAAGTGCCACCAGACGGTGGGACGGGGTGAGATGAGATGGGATGAGATGAAGGGCTGGGGAGGGGGGTTGGTAGGCTGGGCTGACATGTAACGGGTTGCAGGATAATGTGATTTTGCGCCCCCGACTCGGCGGAATCGAATCGGCCTTCGCTCGTGCACACGGACACGAAGCATAGAATGCGAGGGGAGAGGCGACCCTACGTGGTATATTCGAAGGCGGGCATGTCGACAAGTAGGTAGCTATTGGTTGGGCGAGTTCTGGTGTTTCGAGATGGCCCTGCTTCAGCGTGTTGACGGGAAAGGGGGGGCGCAGGAAAGAAGCGAGCCAAGCCTAGCGGGGAGAGGTTCGCAAGCCGTATCGGGGCATTACAGGCACGTAAGCCTGCGAAAGACACGCCCGGAGGCAAAGATTAGGTACCGAACGAAGATGAGCTGGGCGGCTGGCCTGGCAGGCCGAAACGAGTAGGATTAGGCGGATGGACACGGAGGGTATTATTGGGTGACATCTCGTATCGGATACCACTCGTATCGAATAACGGCACACCCGTGCTGGTACCTCGATTACCACATCACTAGCTAGGCGATAATAGGGGACCGGCCTGTGCTGTGTTGCGTGCTGTGCTGTGCGATGTCTGCTTGTCAGGAAGGGCGGATTCTCGATGGGAGGTTGAGGGGGTTGGCGTTGGTGACGTTGGGCTCTCACACTCGGCTGGGCCGGCGATGCGACGACGCCGTGGAGGGGGGCCGGGATGCCAAGGAAATGAGGTCGAAGAAATGGCCAATCTGAGGCGTCATGAGGTCACTTGGGAGGAGATGATGTCAACGGCAGACCGGCGACGACGACGAGGCGATCCGGCGAGGGAGACATACACATATCAGAGGCATGCGACGGGGAGCAGCGGGCGAAACACGTGTAGAGGAGAGGATATATCTGGGGTAGAGGAGGACATGTCTAGATAGGCCGGGCAGAGGAGGATGTCGGGGTAGAGGCCTATGCTGTATACGTAACAACCCCCAAGAGGTTGTTCCTAGTAGTAGAGGAGCTGCCTAGGGGTAGGTAGTTAGGTACGTATCCAGATGCGACGGGACGTGACGCGAGGATGGAGTGATCATTGCTCGATCGAGCGAGAACGCCGAGGAGAGGCTCGTGCCTGCCATTATATATAGTCCACCGCGAAATGCAGCTGCTCGCGTTTGGAGACAACACACGCCGGCGGCCCAGGTACCTTGCCGTCTCTTACCCGAACGTGTACCCAGCAGGTACCTACGCGCAGCCAGGCCGCCTGTGCCGGGTGGGGGACAGTACACGGAGGACACCTTGGCGGGGTTGTAGAGGATGATCGGGTGCTCCCATGAAAGGTTGCGACGGTAGGAACGTTCTAGATAGGTGTGGTGGGAATTGGTAGGCACCGCCCAGCATTAGCCCCGCAACTACCTTCCGTTGCACGTCACACGCAGTGCTGTGCGAGGATATCAACAAAAGTCTTGCAGCAACCACGACGGATATACGCAGTCGGGCAGTTCCATCCGTAACGACGTAGCCGTGGCTTCCCTCGCCCTGCCCCCTCCCCCGCCGGGGCAACCGTGATAGGCGGTATATGGGTACCTTAGGTACCGCTAGGTATGTATGTAGGTGGGTTGGTACCTAGGTAGGTATGTGTGCACAGTCCCCAGGGTACATCGCAGTCAGCAGCGGCCTGCCGCCTGACCCAGCAGCAACCACCTGAAGATTGGATAAGAGATAGGTGCAGGCTGTCTGGGTAAGGTAGGTACTTAGGTAGGCACCTAGCCTGGCCTCCGTAGGAGGTACCTATTCATCGTCTCCCCTCGACATTAGGGTGTCGGGCATATCACCACAAAGAAAGGGATAATATCTATAAACTACCAGACGCCAGACGTTGCCTCCAGCTATGACCGGTAGCAGAGAGCAGCATTGGGTATATATAGGTGGTCGCATAGGGGACAACGTGCACACACCGGTGTACATACACATCGTTGGCCGTGGCTGGGAGAATACCATCTCGGACCCGTCACCAGGTTTCCCTCCACCGGGTGAGACACTGGGAAGGCCACACGACATGGCATCGACAACACCACCGTCACCACACGCGGATAGATGGCCAGCACACCGATGCCCCCGATGCGCCATTGCACAAATGCTTTGCCCTCGCACAGCACGGCACGACCACAGCACGAGCCCGTAGGCACAGCCGGGAAACCAAGATGCTGAAGATGCTGAAGGGAGGGGTGCACGGAAGCTCACTTACATATGTAGGTGGGCAATGTAATCAATGTGCACCGCTGAATGCCACGATGGGTGAGAGAATACGACGCCAACAATACATACAGACCGTTGCTTTGCCTGCCTGCTTCAGGCGACTGGCTACCTAACCTGCCTGCCCTACCTATCTGTCCACCTAGGTATATTTCCCCCCTTTTCCCCTTGTGGGCGCCGACGCCAACGCTTCCTATATCCCTACATCCTCGTTGTGCACTAGTAGAAACTTGCTACTGCGGCACGCTCACCCTTTTTACGCTTCGCCTCCATACCGGGTAACCCGGGGCGGTGTTTATATCTATAGTCCTTTGCATCTCATCTTCCCGTGTTGCGTACCAGGAGCACACCTGTCTCCCTCTGGTATACTCTCAGCGCCTAATACCGCGTTTATACGTGCCTACGCCTAACCCGGAGAGCCGCGGGCACCTCCAGCTGTCATAGACCCTAATAGGCACATTAAGTACCTATCTATATACATACCTACCTACCTATACATAACTGGTTGGGTACCTATATCTCTTTTACCGAATCGCGCGGAACGGCCACCCCCAATATTATCGCATTAGCAGGGGTCCCCGCCCCCATTTCGCACGCCCCCCCGTCATACATATATTTCACATACGTACATATAGTGCTTACATATACCTCGGTCGCCCGTCGAAAATAACACGACGCCCACCTCCATTAGCCCATTATTTCCTCTGCAGGCCCCCCAGGCATCATCTGTTTCTCAACCCCGTGCCCTTTTCCCCCGCGCCCTCTCACGCTCCCTTCCGACCCCTTCTATCATCTGGCTATCTCGGCCTCCACAAATCTGCCAACATACAACCAAACATACGACCCGTATAGGTCCATCCGATACAGACTGAGACACGCACACACAACCCTTCGACCCGCAGGTCCGGGGCAAACAAAATAACAGACTATCCGGACAGCGGGTTGTTGCTATTCAGAGCATAACCGACAATAAGCCCGCTCAGGTCTCTACCCGGTTGGGCCCCGACGAATCGTCATTCCACCTCGGTCCCTGATGATATCCTCAACTCGACGGTTTTAACCACAACCCGTCTCTTTTACCACCCTTTGGCAACTATCACGAATCTTGCACCAGAGCTACCATACGAATCCGGTACGACCGCCAGAGTCCCAACATGGCAGCCGTGGCTATGAGTCCCAAGAACCCTCACGTCCCTCCCAGCCCCGATGTCAAGCGGCCCAGAGGTACGTCATTTCTTGCCGTCGTCACAGTCTCCTTTCTTTACTCTTTTCCCCGCCGTAGATTGCGCCTCTGATCGACAGTGGGCTTCATGCGCTAACTGGCTGGTTCCCCGCCTCGATCAGGCATCTTAAAGAACTCGTTTCTGAAATCGCCACCTCCGCCATCTCCGACTCCAGTTGAGCTCACCGACAAGGAGCTCACTATAGCCAACACCCAGGCCAACGCCGGCCACCGTCGCTCCTCGAGCACCACCAGCCGGCCCGCCGGCTCCCGCCGCCAGTCGTCGCGCGCTCCCGCCAACGGCTCCGCCATCGACGACGAGGTCTTCGACGGCAACCAGCGTCTGAAATGGGACGAGGCGAATCTCTACCTCACCGAGCAGGAGCGCACGTCGACTATGAAGATCACCGAGCCGAAGACGCCGTACGCTAGGCATTATGAACCGTCTGAGGACGACGAGGATGAGGACGTCGAGATGGCCCTCGACGGCCGGGGCTCCCGGCGCGAGGAGATCCCGGGCCTGTCGCTCGGCGAGCCGGAGGAGGAGGTGCCCGAGGACGAGTTCGGCCCCGCGCGCAACAACGGTCGGCACAGCAAGAGCAAGGTGCACGTCAGCGACGAGGACGCGACGCCCCAGCACGATGCCGAGAACGAGTACCTGCTCATGACCCCCGAAGAGCGCGAGAAGCACCGCAAGTTCGAGCAGCTGCGGAAGAAGCACTACGAGATGAAAGATGTCGCCCGCTTTCTCGGCCACCCCGAATCGCTCGATGAGATCGAGGACGACGATGATAAGGATAACTACGCCGACCGCAACGGCGTGCCCCCGGTGCCGAGGATCAACGGCGCTAAGGTCGGTGCTGGCGATTAAGCGGGTGCAAGGAAAACAGTACCAGGGACCACATACATCTCCCTGTGGCTGTGCTTCCTAAGGGTGCTTGTGTATGTGAGTGTGCGTGTGTCATCACCGTCGTCCTATAGAAGGGGTAGTAGGCACGGACAAATAGAATCGGGGATGATTGCATGCACAACGGTGATTGCGAATCAGGGAGATATGCATGTTGGATGGTGTTTTTATTTTCTCCTTTCAAAAGATAGGCCGGGTAGAACAGACCATACCCTGACCTTGTGTTTACCTGGCCGTCGTCTCTTTTCTCGTTTGCTTTTCCCCAAGGCGTACAATACCACCTCGGCGGTGGTGATAGGAGTAGGGGGTCAGCGTGGTGATGGTGGTGGTGGGTGGTGGTGGTTTACAAGCCAAAGTAGACTGGTTTTTTGTTTTTTTTTCCCCTTCACTTCCACCCCCCACCCTCCTCCCCTTCCCTCTCCTCCTCGTCCCCCCCCCCTTTTGCCCTCTTCGATCACTACTTCGATTACTTATTAGAGATGTCGAATTCCCACCTCGACAGCCAGGTGTCTAGCGGCTGTAACTTCTAGAGGTGGCTGGTTCTTGTCGTTGTCGCTTTGCTTCTAGATATTCATACATGTAGCCCTTATAGTCATACATACCTACACACACAATATGTACGTATGATACAAGACAACACACGTTACCTTCCAGGGGTTTGAGAAAGTGTCTATTCTAGATAACTAGAGTACGGTCATCGGCCGGACGATCGGGTAGAAAAGGCGGCTGCGAAATCCGTCGAGCGGTTGTCAAGATATACCTAATATCCTACTCCCCGCAATCCGACCGCCCGTCGGTCTGTGCATTTGTCGTTGCAAGGAAATGCATACGTGGCTGCTATGCGTGCGTACACACCTTCAAACCGTGACGGACCTTGACCCGCGTCCTGGTTTCCGGGGATGTCGCCACCGGGACTCTGGTGGTAAGCAGCGTAAAACATGGCGTATACACTCAACCTCGACGTGATCCAGCCAGCCAGCCAACCCGTTCCCATCCTTCCGCCGTTCCATATTCGTCTACATTCGCATCCGCAGGCCTCCCAAAACTCGCGGGAGAAAGGGGTAGTCTAAGCAGGAGGGTTGTTTACAGAAGGCCCTTGCGCGCGAGCTCAACCTTGCGCGCGGCCTCGCCGGGCCGGAAGCCGCCCTTGGAGACGCAGATGCGGTGGCCGGCGCCGGTCTCGAATTTGTCTTCGTTCGCGGGCCAGGGGCAGGGGCAGTGGTGCGGGAAGTGGACGCAGGCTGGCTCGCGTGGGGGGGTGCGGTTAGTTCGCTTTCTCTGCACGATTGGTTTTTTTTTTTTCTTTTCAACCCTAAGAGGAGCGGAAGCAGGGGGGGAGAGGGGAGGGGAGCGCACCCAGCGTGTCCGGGCAGAGGTAGTTGTCGCAGTGCATGCGATCGAAGTTGTTGCGGTAGATGGAGCTGTCACTGGGCACGTTTTGTGGCCCCCCGCCGCCGCGCTGCTGCTGCTGCGCTTGCTGCTGCGCCTGCTGCTGGCCGCCGAACATCTGCTCGAAGAAGCCGAACTGCGCGCGCGCCGCCGGGACCCCGACGAGTAGGAGCAGGAGGACCGAGAGCAGCCGCGAGAGCGAGGAGAACCTCCGGGGCGTGGTGGTGGTGTAGAGGCGCATTGTGGGCGGTAAGTTTGGGCCCAGAGGCGACGTGAGCTAGTTGTGTCCCAGGGGTCGGAGCTGGGACAGCGAGATATAGATACGTTGGATTGGCAGACGGGACGGCTCGAGGATGCGTGGTACGTGGTGTAAAGAGAAGAGGGTGTTGTCTACATGGTGCCTGGCACGAAAAGGACAGAGGAATTAATCATGTACCTACGTAAGTGAGAGGGACCCTTGAAATGGTAATGCTGGCAACATTTGATCCATTCCTTATCCTTATCTCTTATCTTTATCGTAATCCCTGCAAATTCCGACCACCGTAAAGAGAGATGACTAAGCCCAAATTTTGTGGCCTCGCCGGGGTAGGAGAGCTTCTTTTCCTACCAGACCACCCCACAAAGTGCCCGACAGCTACACTACCTAGCAAGTATAACCACGACGACAGAATAGTTGACCTCGGGCCCGACGCTGGCCCAGCTATTGGCACAGCCATGAGGATCACTCAATTGCAGTGGCCCATGGCGGCAGCTGCCTCGTCCTGCATATCGAGAGCCCCCTCCACGCCTGCGACGGTGACGGCGATTGCGATCTGGCAGCTCCGGGATGCGCTGGGACAGCTCAGGATAGGGGCGAGCAACGCCGCCGTGGAGGGCCGGAGATACGCCACCGTCAAGGCTCAGGGCGCGTACAAGATAAGAGACTCAAGCACGATCCCGAAGAAGCTGGGAGCCAAGAAATCCGGTGGTACGTCCTGAACTCGCGAAGCGGGATGAGAGCAAGAGGAGAGGGAACGGAGGGAGGAAGAAAAACTAGTAGAAATAAAAGAGAAGAACTATGCGGTTAACGAGATCTTTTTCCTGTTCCCAGATTCCTACGTCATCCCGGGCAACATCATCTACAAGCAGCGCGGCACCATCTGGTTTCCGGGCGAGAACTGCGGCATGGGGCGGGACCACACGATCTTCTCGCTGGTGACGGGGTACGTGAAGTACTACCGGGACCCGGCGAAGCACCCGAAGCGGCAGTACATCGGGGTAGTGTTCGACAAGGCGGACAAGCTGCCGTACCCGCCGCACGCGATGCGGAAGCGGCGGCTCAACATGGTGGCGGTGCCGATGGCGGCACCGGAGCCGAAGCCGGAGCTGTCGGCGTCGGGGATCCCGATCGAGGTGGTGCGGCAGGGGGAGGGGCGGCGGCCGCACCCGCGCGACGAGCGCGTGATGCGGCTGCGGCGCGACGGCAGCTACGCCTACGCCGAGGAGAACTGGCGGCTCGGCACGCTCGTGCGCACCGAGAAGCGCAAGATGGGGTCGCGGCGCGTCGCCATGCGCCACCGCCGCCGCCGCGCCAAGGCCATCGCCCTCGAGATGCGCGCCGAGCGCGAGGACTACATCGCCCGCCGCAAGGAGGCGCTCGACGCCCAGCGCGCCGCCCGCTGGCGCAAGATCCGCGCCTACAAGGCGCGCCAGGCGAGGCTCAAGGCCGAGGGTAAGGGCGAGGGCGAAGGTGAGGGCGGAGGAGGCGGCGGGGAGCCGAACGCAGGCGGAGAGGAGGGCGCGAAGGAGGGCGCCGCCAAAGGCGCTGAAGCGAAGCGGAGTGCGACCGAAGAGGATGCAACTAAGAAGAGCGCGGCCGAGGAGGTCAAGGCAGAAGCTCAAACCGAGAAGAAAAGCGCCCCGGCGCCGCCTGCTACCGAGACGGCCGCTCCACCACCACCAGCGGCGGCACCAAAGGAGAGTCCACCACCGCCGGCGAATCCGCCAGACGCGAAGGAGTAAAAAGGTAAAAGAAAAGAGAAAATAAAATACAGAGGCGGAGACTTTCTCACCGGGGCCCGGTCGTGTAACATTATCTAGTATATAAGCGTCATTTCGGTGCGAGAGGAGCCAGCCGAGGGCCGGCGCGGCGACAACTGTATAAAGACATCATGACCCATCTTCATTCACGACTAGGTAAACCCCGCTAGGACTACGCCGCGGTGCCCGGGCTTGTGCCGCTCGGACATCGGTGTCTGTCGGTAGACCATTGATAGTGCTCATGGAGGTTCTGTACGCATTGGTTACGGCAGAGCCTACGTCGACGAGGGCAAGTTCACACGCTGTCGTAGAATTAGGCACGAGAAACCGTGAGTGGCCCAGCGTAAGGCCCTAGGCACTGACGAGACTGCGCCCTTCTTGGATCAAGGCTTGGCACCCTGTCCTTACATCCGTCGAGCCGTGAGTTCATCGAGTAGAAGCTATCGTATCACTAGAGCGACCACACCTACATACACAGGGACACTCACACCCGTCTGCATAGGAATACGTAGCCGAGCCTCTCCGTACCGAGTTTCCTTCCTCCCGCCCACAACTGCCAGATGCTCTTACTACTACTCACCCATCGCAGCAGCGTCGCTCCTCAGGCGGTCCAGCGCACGGGAACGAAAGGGCAGGGCCGCCGATCCGCTTGCACGCGGCACGTAGACGCTCTATCGCGAACATCCCCGCCTCGCCGCGCACACGACACCCTGCTGCCCTCTGCTCGCGCCCGCACAGCCTCTCGTAGCACCACACCCCGGCACGAGGTTCGACGTACCTACATATTCCAAGACTCGTGCGCGCGGCGTGTGTAGCCTAAGCTTACCTCTGCCCCCCGCCTGTGGGCGCGAGATGACAGCGCCGAGCTTCGGTAGGGCGACGAGTCGCGGGGCCGCATCCAGGTCTGCCCCCCTTCCGGTGCGTACACACGCACGTGGCAGGCCTGGGGGATGGTATCACGGCTTTCTCAAGGCGGGTCGTACAAGCAGACAGATGGATAGGTGCATAGATGGAATATTGCGGAGGGCGAGCTCGGGCGCCGTCGTAAGTGTTTATCACGTCTATCTACCTACCTAGTTGCCTAGCGCGCCGTGTATAGATGCTGGGCACGGCGCGCCTCACGCAGTGGCAACGGCTTGCTCCCGCGGGAGCCGCAGCTAGTTGGTCGAGACACGGGAGCGGCGGCGCGTCGGTCAGCGTTGACGTGGTTGGGGCCGGGGCGGGTACGGATCGGCGCTGAGTCTGACGGGGTCGAACCCGACATTCTATAGACTTATCGGGTCGCCTTCTATGACGAGCCGGGTGCGTATTGAAGCTTGTTGTCGCCCGTGACTCGTATTCCCGATGTCTATGTTTTCGCTTTCCGGGGTCGGCTTTAGCATGCTAGCGGCCTACCTCGCAAAGTGAACAGAGTTTCATTTCCTTTCGTCGTTCAACGTGGTACCTATAGACTTGAGTGTCATGTCTAACTACCCATATATGTGTATATCTTGAGGCCACCTCTCCCACCGCGCTTTATCCTTATTAGGTACAGGGTGGACACGCGACATCCTGGCAGGTGCGGAATGACCCCGAGATGGGACGGACTGGTGATGCTTCATTGTCCGTCTTCGATCGGCTGGATCGAAAATGTAGGTAATGTTTCAAATCCGTACAACCTGGCGATAATGAGATGGACTCGGATATTTCTGGATTGGATTCCGCTACTTTCGAGGTCACCTAGCAGCTATGTCGGCTTCATAGCAGATGATCCCTTTACATGCATATATACGTGAATCGGGGGATCTTGCCGTCTTTGCCGCACCCTTCTTGACCCCCCCGGCCGTCAGCTGAGGATCCTCCTCTAACATCGCCCCCATGCTCTTCTTGTTGCGCATGTCTCGCGCCCGCCAATCGCACGATGCTCTTTCGCCTCGAGTCTTTGGGGAAGGGCTGCGCGTATGAAGAGCCGCAGCTAGGCAGCTGACATATAACAGTGGTGGGTATGAATGCCGAGCCTTGTAGCGAACTTGATTTCTCACGAGGGCTGGGCGCCTTTTCTTCTTCCATATTCTTTTTCTCTTTTTTTCAACACCCTCGCCAGATACCTACCTTGACCGTGCGTTCGACCGGTTGCGGTGGCTGGTAGCGTGACGCGACCGCCATGAGTGACTAGATACAGAACAATTCGCGCCATCGTGAGGAATCGAATCGAGTCGTAAGGTAGTGCACTATACTTGCGGGCCAGTATGGCGACGACGCTAGGACACGAAGACTCGGACAGATTGGCGAGGGTGGCCGAGATGGACATACAGGAGACGGCGCATCCTACTAGCGCTCCTGAGGCCATGCAACAGGATGCTGCTGGCGGCCACCTGACGCCTCTTAGCGATGGCTCCGACTACGGCGATGGAGTCGATAACGAGAAGTCCGCCCGCAGCAGTTATTCGCATTGGGATCCCGAGCCCGGATTCGCCTACATCGACGGCGACATCGACGGAACCGGCTATAATAAGACCACGGTGGACATTATCGCCGTACCGTGCATTGGCGCTTCTCCTGTCGACACCTGGGCGCGGGATCCCCTCAGCGCGGGATTCTTCGGGTCGCCTGTATCGACCGAGTTGCAGAGATACTCGACGGTCGGCGAGCTCCCGGGGAATACCATCCTCTCGCCCACCATTGACCGCCACCTACCCCGAGCGGCTCCCTTGTGGGTTCGACAGGGAATTCGGAAGGAGGTTAACACGGCGCGAGTGATATTATACCGACACCGGGAGCTCTCGGACGACACGACTTTGGACCAGGCCGCAGACGACCTGCTGGAGCAGCTGAGAAGTCTACGCGCTGGTCAGACAAAGTCGCGACCGATCTTCTTCATCTGCCACAGCATCGGGGGACTCGTGGTGAAGGACGCGCTCGTCAAGGCTTACCAAAGCCAAGACTTGCAATCTCTCATATATGACTGTCATGGCATCGCTTTTTTCGGTATGATGCTCGTCTCTTCTTGTTCTCTGTAGGCATCTGTTTCTGTTGCTGACACGTCGTAGCTACGCCGCATCGCGGCTCCAGCTATCTGTCGATGCCCCATCTTCGCGAGAGCATTCAAACTCTGCTAGACCTCCAAAAGCCGCTGCCCGAATCCGTCGCCCGCGAGCTGCGGCTAGGAAATAGAGGTTTACTGAGGATGCACGACCAGTTTATGGATATCGCGAGTGAATTCCGCATTTGGACCTTCTACGAGACTGTCGATTCGCAGCTGTCTGGCTTCGGCGGATCCGATCGCGACGAAGTCCACTTCAGCGCGCCGTTGACCTCCATTAAATCAGGGCTGGTCAGGAGTAGAGGCGAGCAGGCGCTTTCCCTCGAGAGCGACCACGCGCGCTGCGCTTCTTTTGGACCCAACAACATCCAGACGATGCATTCATTCCTGGCTGATCTAGGGGCTGCGGTCCGAAAGGCAGAGGATCTAAGTAATAGCTTTGAACATACCCCGCTGGCTCTAAACACGAAGGTCAAGCTGGAGCTGATCGGATTCTACGAGGACCCAGACAGCAGCGAAGGTAAAAACATCAGGCTCTACATCTCGAAGCACTTTCTGAAGGAATTCTTCGCGAAGGGACCTGAGACTTGCCTAAAGGAGCGGCTCAGCACAGTGGCACCTAAACGGCGTCGAGGAATGGTGCGCCCTCAGCGGCCCCAACCCGACCCGTCGCCGATGGCCAGCGCGCTCGGGATCTGGAACAATATGCAGGAACTCAGTCATAGGATTTTCAGTACCGCTCTGCCCGGCGGCGCGCCGGGGAATTTGGACAACGAGCCAGTCAGTGGCCAGTCGCCCGAGATCGTCGTGACGAGCCATACCTCTCGACCGCCGATGACAAGCGCTGCAACAGAACCTATTCCGGATGTCTCGCCGGGACGAAGTCGCGGGCTGACCGTCTCCCCTCTATCGACGCCAGGATCTCATCAGTCTTCTACGAGAGGCAGCAATGACCTTGGAGGCAGCGGTGTTCCTCTCGGGACGTCGGACCCTGCTTCACATACAAGGCCGTCGCATGGGGATGGTACTACTCACGAGGGGAGGTCTCGTAGTAGGCATCGTTCAGCTCTTCATGACCTCACGGCTGGTTTCTCTCGCCCAGATCCTTCTCGAAGAAAGTTTATGTGGATTCATCTCCCATTCAATAATCCGCATTGGGTCAAGGTGAAAATACGTCTTCATGCTGATGAGTTATCGATTTGCCGTCACTAACTTTGC
This sequence comes from Durotheca rogersii, assembly GCF_024521655.1. Taxonomy (NCBI): domain Eukaryota; kingdom Fungi; phylum Ascomycota; class Sordariomycetes; order Xylariales; family Xylariaceae; genus Durotheca; species Durotheca rogersii. Next base: position 361,802 of record NW_026251263.1, read on the forward strand.
CATAGAAAATATTCGACAAGCTTTCTGAGACCCAGAACCGGAGCTATTCAAAACTTCTCAGTAATGAAAACTGGGCCAATAAACATGTTCAAGGGAGACATTCTAACTTACATGCCTCTTACGTGAAGCCTGGGTGTTCTTTTGTTGCTTCAGAAGCTGGTAAGTTGTTAATGTTCCTTATCCAAGCGTGTCGTGACGGGTGAGTAGCCGACTAATGGCAGTACAGGCTCTCCTCGTCCATCGTCGCCGAATGGCGGCGGTAGGAGCCCGAGTCCTGGCTTCTCCCCAGCGCATCTGTATCTGTATATCCCGTACCTTCATTACGATACTTACGTGAATGTTGTGAGACGTCGCAATATAATCAAGCGAAGGCTGAATCACGGGAGGGCAAGGCCTGTCCCGAGGGAGGTTTCTGAACTCGAGTCGCTAGACTCACGGGTGATTTGGGAATACATTGGCCACGACCCCCCTCTGAACACCCGAAGGACCCTGGACCAGTATGGCTACCCGTCACTCCGGGATACTTACGCGCGAGACGACGATCAGATGTTATACAAACTCACGAAAGAAAGGATAGCGGTCCCCTTCCAACGCAAGCGGGACATGTATCACCTCGGCGACGGGAGAGAGTCGTTGAGTGCTACATCGCCGGGCGCTCGCTTGATATCTCACGTGAACACGTTGACGAAGACGGATATAACCAACTATTCCGACGAGGACGACTCTGAATTAGAAAATGATATCCTTGACGGAAATGTTCTCGTGGTAGACCAGTTATGGTTGTGGGCAGTTGATACAAGTAAGTTGTCATCGTCGTTGTCGTCGTCGTCGCAAAAAGGCGTTGTGCGGACTACGTTTGGTTGTCATGGGACTCGGTTGACTTACACTTGCCTAGCGACCTTGGCAACTTTCTTCCCTAAACGCGAGTCTCACCCGACCGAGGGCCCGTTGTTCCAACAAGCGGATCTAAGAAACAGCATTTATAACGAGCTGAACGGAGACCTCAGCGGCCGCTGCGAAAACGCGTTGGATCTCGCGGCGTTCGTCACTCTTCATGCGGTAACCGTGCTACTCGACCGGACATCCCATCCAGACCTGGATGTTTTCCGTATTTTCGAGGAGGCAATTGGAATTCTGGTGTGTATAGCGCCAACTTGTGATATGTCTGATGCTGACGGCCCATAGACGGAAAAGATGACCTCGTCGCTCAAGCATTTCCGAATGCAGACGTTTCGCGACAAGGTCTTCGACGGTAGCGATTCCGATGCGCCTGAAGACAACAGGACCGAAAGCATTAAAAAGCGCCACCGGCGCGAGTTACAACAAGCCGAACGGGAAAACCGCGAGAACGCGTCTGCTCTTCTCGAGCTCCGGGATATGGACGACGAGCTCAACACGATGAAGATCCTATTCGACGAGCAACGGACAACGATCGAAGAGATGAAGGCGAACTACGAGAAACCCGACCTCCAACCCTTCACAGAGAATGGTAGAGCATTTTTAGACGAGGCGTTGCGGCGATTGCAAGATTACCAGAAGCAAGTCCACGATATGATTTCTCGCGTGGATAGCACTAAGAAAGACGTGAGAAGCCCTTTGCGAAGCCTGATGCCGTCGAGGCTAGAGCTATGTCGCTGACAATACGCGTGCAGTATGAGAAGCTTCAGGAGATGGTGCAGCGCCAGGCCCAAGTGGACGAGGTGCGATGGTCGCGGCTGCAGACCGAACTAGCCAGCTCGCAGAATCTCTCGGTCATGATCTTCACGATATTTACCGTCCTCTTCCTCCCGCTGAGCTTCTTCACTAGCTTATTTGGCATGAATACCAAAGAATGGGGTGGCGAGGACGATAACTTCGTCAGTCTCAGCCTCATCGGCGCCATCTCGCGTACGTTGACTCCCCGACTACCGTATTCCCGTCCAGCGTGAGCAAAATTAGACTAACGCGACATCGCAGTACCCGCGTCGGCGCTGCTCATCATCGTGACGCTCCTCGCAGCGTTCAGCGGCCGCATCCAGGGAGCCATTAAAGCGTGCATCAAGTTCGCGCGGTCGAAGCTGCGGGACACGAAGCAGGAGTTCGCTAAGCTGGAGCCAGAGAGGTCGCGGCAGGCGAAGCAGCGGCGGCGGCAACAGCGCGAGCAGCGTTCGGAGAAGCGGGAGCAGCGGCGGGAGCGTGGCTACGACTTCTGGGAGACGGTGCGGGCGGAGCGCCCCCGCGAGCATGTCATCCCCGATATGAACCGTAAGGCGGCGACGCGAAGACGGTTGGCTGGCCGGGGAACCTGGAGGAAGATGAGAGACGAATAAGCGTATCGTGGGGGACAGGATGCGACTCGGACATTAAAAAGCCAGTAGGTAAGGTAGGTAATATAATGGCTATTGCGTGAGTGGGATGGTGATGATGTGAAAAGAAAGGCAGAGATGGCGACTCTGTATCTGCATTAAGAGGGGCTTCATCGAACGTATGCGTATAACGAATCCGTTGGATGATTATGCCTATATACCAGTAGTTGACCTAATATTACGTAGATGAGTTGCCTTTGCCTTGATGTCATCGTCTTGCTGATAGAAGGCTGCAGGTATGTCCGCTTGACTTGACGCCCATCGCGCCGGTTCTCATTCCACCCATATTCATCGCATCACTTTTCTACTTACCCACGTCTCACTCATCTATCCCTCTCTAGATATTTGCCAGTAGAAGCCAGCTACCGACGAAACGGCTTTAGGTACCTCGTTTCAGGCGAGCGCTAATAAGTGTTTCATCACCGTAGCGAATAGCCTTCATCACACCCCTCTCAAATCTGCCTTGCCACTGCATAGGAGTAATGCCCGCGGCAGTGGACTCATCTCTCCTCCCCGCGCGCGCTACGGGAGCGGCCGCCCGCCTCGTCGCCGCCCACGCCGGGGAGCACGCCCTCAAGCTGTACGGCGGTTGGTTCTGCCCGTTCGTGCAGCGGGCCTGGATCGTTCTGCGCGAGAAGCGCATCCCGCACCAGTACATCGAGATCAACCCGTACCGCAAGGCCCCCGAGTTCCTGGCCCTGAACCCGCGCGGCTTGGTGCCGACGCTGGCCGTACCGGTCGGGAGCGGACGCCAGGCCAAAGCGCCGAGAAAGAGGAGGCCCCTGTACGAGAGCGTGATCATATGCGAATACCTCGACGAGGCCTACGCCGACGAGCGCGCGCATGGCCCCGCCCTGCTGCCGCCGGACCCGTACGAGCGCGCGCGGTGCCGGCTCTGGATTGACCACATCGGTAATAAGATCGTGCCCGCGTTCTACCGCCTCCTGCAGCACACGCCGGCGAAGGACTACAGTGTCGAGGAGGCGCGGGAGAATTTCCTGGGCCACATCCGGACGCTCGTGCGGGAGATGCTAGAAATCGGCGAGGAGAGGAGCGATCGCGGCGGCGGGGACGAAGAAGACGGGCCGTGGTTCCTCGGTCGCGCTTTCAGCCTCGTCGATGTTATGCTGGCACCGTGGGCAAAGCGTTTGTTTCTGATCGACCACTACAAACCCGGTGGTGTAGGCATCCCGGCTGCGGATCAGGTTAGCGACGAGCGGGACGCGCAGATCTGGGCGAGGTGGGGGCGCTGGTTCGACGCGGTGGTCGCCCGCGAGAGCGTGAGGGAGACGTGGAGCGACAACGAGCAGTATATCGCCGCGTACCAGAGATACGCCGAGGATACGACCCAGTCGGAGGTTGCGAAGGCGACGCGGAAGGGCGAGAGGCTTCCGTGAGAATGCTGGAATGCCTACGATGTCTTGGCGACAGCCGGGGTCTTATAAAGACTTCGCCAGTGAGTAGCTAGGGCGATCCTTCAGCGCTCCCTCATTCGCTACAGCACCAGCTACGAATTTGGTTCCGAGCAACGGAATAACTCACGTCTATTTTTAAGTACTGGTACCTGGACGGCGCTCCCGAGTTCTGGCCTGTTGAGAGATGGTGGTTCTATAATTAATTGGCTGCGTCCCAAGAGTCGAAGGAAGGCCGAAGGTTCCGTCAGCACCATTAATAGTACTCATAGGTATAACGAGTACGTAGTACTCACATCCTACTGTTGGCCTGGGCAGCATCCACCTGCTTACCTGGGTAGGTAGGCAGGCGGGTTAGGAGAATGGGCAAATTCGTTGGTAGATTGACGGATTCATAGGTTGCTGGTTGGTTTGGCTAGGAATGTTCGGGCTTCTCTCCGCTCTCGACTCTTGGTTACTTCGACTCAACGACTTCGACGACAGTGATGCAACAAATGCTTGCTCCTTGGTGACATCGGCAATCGTGTTAGAATTCAAGCCTCGAGGCCAAGATTTCCCGCATACCTACTTAATCTCAGTTAACGCTGCCTGGGTATACCTATCCGTGGGGGTTGACAAGTATGCTTAAAGCTGCCTGAACAGCGAGGCCTGCAATCACATGCGCCCCCACCGCTGATCTTCATCAAGGGAGATGCGGCCGGGGTCCCTGAGGCCCAAACGGGAACCGTTTCAAGATGTGGTCGACATCCTTCATGCCCCGGCTCTTCCTCTTTTGGTCTCCGCGACTTGGCCTATTACTATGCCCTGCGTGGAGCCATGAGGCCGTGTAGATCTGCCTTCCTCGCTACCCCCAAAGTCGAACGTTTCTATGCTAATTCGAGGTTAAGGAGGAAGTAGATCAGCCCCTGCTTCCAACTGCTACCAACCAAACCGCGAGCGCCAGCCTCGCAGCCTTTCGAGGGGCATCTAGAAAGTAGGTACTCACAGGTAAGTATCTATGCGATGTTTCGCCCACTCACTCACTCCTAGACGCAGGCTTAGACCATGCTCATGAGCGTCCAGGCTGCCCATCACGACTTACCTTATTCTAGCTTTCCTCCGGGCGTTGTAGCCGAAAGTCGAGCTTGACCCTCAGACCCTTGAAGGCGAGGGTATGTCTATGTATCTAGTTCGTCCAATCTCGTCGGCTTGACATGTCTCCCTCGGGTGGCGCAGATCGCAGGCTGCTCAGCTGGGACTGCAGGGAGACTCCCCTTAATAGGCTTTGCCAAGCGGTTGGAAACTCGATGCATGCTAGGTGATCCGTCAAGTCCTCGCCAACCCTCCTATCAGCGATCCCAGGGCTCGTTCCCCGGATTTTCTCTCTCTCCCTCTCCCTCTGTTGCTATGAGTGGGAGGAGGTATGTGAGACGGGAGGGGATAGAAGAGTGACGGCGGTCTACGTCTGGTTTTGCTGCCCCGCGCGCTACGCCACGTTACCTTGGCTTGCCGTCGCCGGCACTCACCTACCTAAACCGTAACCAGTGGATATACTCCTTCGAGCCTTGACAACGGACGATGGTGGGTTAGGATTCATCTGTCTGTATCCTCGTCGTGGTAACGGGCATGGGGCGCAGCTCAGCAATAGACACAAAACGCCTTGGCACGAGAGCCTTCTCCTTCCCCTTCATGGACGAGGACGAGATATATAACACCAAGGTGTCTGCCTCGTAAGGGGGAGGTGAGCTCTGCATGAACGGTAATATCTGTGCACATTTCTTTCTGTTTTCCTTTCCTGTTTCCTTTCGTCTATCGCTAAACTAGAGACGGTCTTTTCTTGAGGATTCCAGCTACATAGAACCATTTTACCCACTGGTGGATATTTCTTATTCTTAATACCCATCGTTATTATCTTGCGTTGCACGCAAGTCCCGGAGAAAACGACTCAACAACCAGTCAAACCAACACAAAACCAAGATGAAGACCTCAACAGTCCTGGCTATCGCCCTCAGCGCCGCCTCGTCGGCCAGGGCTGAGCCCACTTTGGCCCAGCGTGACCTCGCCGCCGTCAGCTCCGTCATCTCGCAGGTCTCCGACGCGGTGACCAAGCTCGACTCGTCCGTCAAGGCTTTCGACGGCGCCGACTCCGAGAAGCTTCAGAGCAGCGCTAAGGCGCTTCTCGAGGCCGTGACGTCGGGTGCCTCCCTCCTCAGCGAGGCCGACCTCTCGATTATTGACGCTCTCGGCCTCGAGGAGGTTATCAGCCCCCTCGGCCCCGCTACTCAGACCCTCTTCAAGGACATCTCCTCCAAGAAGAAGCAGATTGAGTCCGCAAACCTCTGCACTCTCCTTGGCTCCTCCGTCACCGAAATTAGCAAGGCCACCAAATCTCTTGTCGAGGGCATCGCCAGCAGGGTTCCCGACGAGTTCCGCGACACCGCCAAGAAGCTCTCTGAGTCTCTCCTCGAGCACCTGACCAAGCTCACCCAAAAATTAGCCCCCGAGCAGTGCCAGGACAAGGGCAAGTCTACTGAGGATAAGGAAAAGGAAAAGACCCCTTCCTACCCCGTAGAGAGCACTCCCGCCCACACGACCACGACCAGCGAGCACAAGACCACGACCAAAGAGCACAAGACCACAAGCACAAGCACGGAACACACGACCACGACCACCGCCCACGAAGTTGAGGAGACCGCCTCGTGCCCCGAGGAGGCCAAGGAGACGACGACGACGACGTGCCAGCCGGCCATCACGGTGATCCACACCGTGACGGAGGTCAAGCAGGAGACCAAGACGGAAGTCAAGACGGAGACGAAGACCGAGACCAAGACTGAGACCAAGACCGAGACGCTGCAGTGCGACGGCACGACACACCCGCCGGAGGTTGTCACGACGCCGGAGCCGACGCCCGTCATCACCACCTCCAGCAGCATCGTGACCTCCAGCTTCGTCACGCCCAACACGACGACGGCGACGACGACGACGGGCACCGGCGGCCTGACGCCCACGCCCTCGCTGCCCTTCGTCACCGCCGCCGCCATGACGCACGGCGTGCCCGCCGGCTCCGTCGGCTTCCTGGCTGCGCTCGCCGCCCTCCTGTTCGTATAAGGGGGGCGCGAGCCGCGGCACGATGCTCTCTCTTCCTCTCTCTTCTCTCTCCTTCTCTTGTATATCTAATTCCAAAAAACGGGGGTTAATGATCTGTGGTAACACGCCGGCGAGCTTCTGGGTAGAAGGGTAGACGGGCCGGGGTTTAACGACGGGTCTGGTCTGGTCCGGTCCGGTCCGGGTTTTCCTCTTTTTTTTCTGTTTGGCATGATTCCCCCTCCCCCACACTGGAACGTAATGGATGATGGCGGGCGGGACTTTTGTTTTTTTCTCTCTCTCTCGTTTTCTCTGGTTTGACGGATGACGGGGTCTTTTCCGAGGAAAGGAATTCCCCCAGGGGGTGGTATCGGTTCTATGTCCCAAGGCTGGATCTCTCGTTCCCCCTTCTCGCTGCAAGCTTGTGTATCTTTCTCGCGTCGGATGTTTACTCTCTTTTTTTTCGGGCCTCCCCCCTCGTCCCCGGGAGGCACAGGGGGCAGATCCGCTGGCCATAAAAAAAAGAACAACTTTGTTGTTTTGTGCATAGGATAGATTACCTACAACCTAAAAAGAAAAAAAATCATAAAAAAAAATCCCGAAACGCGGTCTTCCGACCGATGTGTGACATGATGGATGGTACTCGTCTCGTTTTCTCGAAAGGAGCTGAGTCCAAGACAAGCCATGCTCTCTACCTGAGACACGGGCTGCCCGTCAAACCCAAGGCGCCGAAAAGAGTAATTGGCAACTGTGGACAGCTGAAGCGAGCAGGATCGATTTCTCTACGTAGAACGCCTCTTCTTTTACCCACCCACTCCCTCGGCCCACAACTAACCTGACTCTTCCGTCCCAATTCTCCTCGTAACACGAGGTACACTTTGCATTTTTCAGTCCTGTTTTCACAATCCGCCCACAAAGCCAGAGCAGTGATAGCTTAGACATCGAGGAATGACGTGACGACGGTAGGCGTCGGCAGCGACTGCGAGGAGGCGCGGTGGGTCCGCGACGCGGGCGCCGTCGACGTAGTGAGGGTGACGACGACGTCGGTAGGCAGCGGGCATGGTGGCGGGCTGAAGGTGGGCTTGGGGCCGCAAGCGGGGTAGCAGCTTGAGCGGATGGCGGTCAGCGCGGGTTGTCGACGGGACCGGATGGCTAGCTAGACACGAGGAAAAGGAAGGTTACTTACCCGCCGAACGTCAAGATGGCGGTGGGCGGGTCGCCGCAGGTCCGGAGGTAGTCGACGCAGGCGGTCCCCGTGCTGGTGCAAGGCGCGGGCGGGGACGGCGTGGTGCTGGGCTCCGGCGCCGTCGTCGAGGGGATGTCCGGGCACGGCGGCGGGCCCGGCTGTTCCTGGCTGCACACATCGTAGCACCCGCCATACTTAACGCCTGGAGCGCGGGAGCAGAGACGAAGTGGGTTGGTCAGCCAGTCCGCTGTTACCGTTGTGTCTACAGGGCATAGTTAGGTTCCCTGCTAACGGCTTAACTCACCGCAGAGGCTCAGCGCGTCGAAGCACTTGATACGGGGGCAGCGGCTCCCCTCCTCATCAGCCGACAGAGCGGCGGTAGCGGCGGAAAGGGCCACGAGGGTTAAGCTGTTGAAGAGCATCGTGAAGACGGGATTTATGAGAGGGCCGCTAGCTGGGGATCGTGTAGGAAGGCCAGGTACAGCGGGAGGCGCCGCCAGTTGTGTGCACTTATATACCTATACATAGATGTATATTTCATCTACAACGTGTCATTATGCGAACCCTATTTCGGATCGGTCTCTTCGTAGCGAAATCCGCACGCGGTCGCAGCCAATACGAGGTCAGGAGTGCTGGCACCTAGGACGACTGTGAATCGTTCTATATCCAGGAGGGAAATCGCTTCCCGCACCACTATTCCATGTCGGCGAGCTGCTAGAGCCTTGGGTAGCGGGGACAGAAAGCCGAAGGCGGACGTCGTGATATTGACATTATTTGCTCCTGAGCTGGTAGCCACATATATATGACGACTACGGAGGTATGTCCATCGGCATTTCCTCCTCAGTTTGTTCTTAGTTCTGCAGTTCTTCGCATACACAGAAGCCCGTCCCGTGCTGGTGGGATCTCCTCGACGATTTGGGGCGAAGTGGCTGTAAGCTGTTGGTATCTCGGCTGATTACTTTCCTGTTCGGCCGTCAGTTAGAACGGGCCAAACCGACCGATTCCGGACTTTTATTTCGTCTCACAGATCGAAGACGCCGCATGGTCAGACGAGGTTCTAGAAATCCGTCGATTGTTAGACGAGTGTCAACAAATTAGCCGGTCGCCTCGGTACTGCTGCATTGGTTTATCTTCCGCCCATAACAGCACCACTCCGCAGTGTCCTCATGGGCGAATACGACGTTGCGGAGAGTGCGCGGCTAAGAATAGCACAAACCATTTACACAACGTCCGGGCTAGCAACAGACATGTTGCATATCGGGTAGGTCAAGCGAAACGGCCCTGTTACCGCACCTCCCGCACCTCGGGGGACCAATTTATCCCATTCAGGCGTTATCTCTCAGAGTCTTCTTAGCGGTGGAAAGATGGCCGCCTAGGCGACAGGCTATACCCAGAGGTAGATTGGGTAGGTATATGATAAGGGGGCAGGGGTTGCGCAGCCAAACTAGGTAAGTAGGCATTGGGTTGTATACCTGAGTGTGCCTGATAAGTTATAACATACTCTTCCTCACGAAGAGGGGACCGGACTAGATCGGAAGTAGATCCATAGATCTACGCAGAGTCGACGACAGGGTGTCATGGGCGAGTTGCCTACGCGGGCGAGACGGAGCTAGGTGCGGTCGAGTGACATTCTCCCCTTTGTAGCCCATCGCGGTCGACGATACAGTTTGAAGGACCGCCGTTAGTCGTGTTCAGTACGCTAGAGCGGGCAGGCATGCGCAACGGAGCTGTTTTTTCTCTAGCTGGCGCTATCACGGCGGGATATCACACGACAGGCGAATGGAGGATGGTAGGTAAGCGTCAGACGCAGGAGCACGAGGGAATGGCCATCTGCTTCTTGGTCACGCGAGGGCGAGGGAGAGGGTCAGCGATGCCCAAAGAGCTGGCAGTTGTCTAGCGGGGGACGCCTTAGGGAGAGACGCGAGGTCGTAAAGGAGAGAAAGGAGAGGTGAATTGAGATGCAGAGACGATGGTTTGGTTTTCCTCCTGGTTTAGGCTGAAGCTGGAGCACCAGTGAGTGTATGTGACTTACACAAGATAGGAGACCTCCCTAACATGTTCCTCCCACGCCTCCGAAATGACATCATTCTTATCTCGACGGACCTCGGGTCCGTATAAACTATTATACGGAGACAAGGGCGGAATACATCGGTACAAGATAGGTAGGTAACAGCGATAAGGACAAGGCGCCAACCAGCAATGTACCAAAGTAGCGCGGTGACGAGCTGTCCTCTGTTAAGCCCAGAACCCATCACCCATCTTCGCGATTGGCATCAATTACAACCTTCCGATCCCCTCCTCTCCTATGACGCCTCTCTCCCCTCTCGTGCGATATGTCCTCGAGCCCGTCTTCCGCGACGACAAATTCTTCGGCACCGGGGTGGCTACGACCATCTAGGCGAGACGAGGAGGCTCGAATAGGCGAGGCGCGAGATCCTAAGGGCTAGGCGGCAGTGTCGCGCACCCCTTTCCCCTTTGTTATCGCATGTTCCGTGTTCGAGTCGTCGCGATCACGAGATGGCATCGCAGGCTGTGTGACTGAGCCGCCGTGACAAGTCAGCGGTGCTGGCCAGAACCAGTGCCAGAAATCATGTCAATATGTCAGATTCGCAACCCATCGACTCCCCAATTCTAGGCCCTGCATTGGTCTTGGTCTCGATGGTTCCGCGCCCAGCCCGCACTACTACCACCCTCGGCGTCCATTAGCACACACTACCAGCCATGTCAGACAGCGCCCTTTTACGCGGTCGTGGTCACGGTCAGCCATGGTTGGCTCGAGTGGGCGTGCAATTGCTTCTTTCGGCCAAGTGTGCCCCTCAACTCGATCCTCGATGTGAGGCGATCCGGTACGTTGGCTTGTAGAGACACACGATGAAATCATGAAACCCAGGCGTCTCTCTCTCTCTCTCTCTCTTCTATTCTCCAGAGTGGCAAATGGCTTGTCGCTCTCGTAGGTGGGTTCTACATCACGCCAACGCCGGGACGCATGCATCGACATCCAGACGTGCCCGTATACCTTACAGGCCTGCATGTTGCTTACCATCCCGGCTCTGCCCTGTCCAGCGGCGCTGAGGGACTCGCCGTAATAGGCCTCCCATCTAGCATCGCCCCCTTGCAACCGGGAAAAAAAGAGGGCGTCATCGCCAAGTTGACATCACCTCTCATGCACTCCCCCCAAGAGCCCGTCGGCATGCCCAGCTATGATAGCTCATTCGCTGCGCTGCCGATTTTCCGCCGCCAGGCCGACGGAACGGGAGCCTTCGCGCGAAATCTTCATGGGGATTTCCAGTTGATAGGCCAACACCAGCGGCGCAAAATGCAAGTAGGGAAAAAGAGAGACATAGCCCGTCTGCGTGATGCACACCCCTGGGCTTAAACCTGTCTCGTTATTCTCTCGAGAGAGGCCTCTTCCACCTGCCTGTAAACCTGAACCAGTTTCTGACTCTCTCATCCGTGGCATTAAAAAGTCGCGCATGGTAACTTTTACGTCGCACCCATTTTTTCTCGAGAAAGAAAAACACTACCTACAATACCCACGAGTCAAGCACGCATACACAAAACACTTACACACACACACACTTACGCACTATGGCGCCCCGGTCGGGTAACCGCCACAGTCCGTACGATGATCCGTACGTCTTCGACGACCCCTATCGCCGCTCAACCTCGCCTATCAAAAGCGCCGCCTACGAGTATGTCGGCACCGATGAGCCTCCGACCCAATCCAAATCCCGTGCCTCGTCCCCGGATTCTGCGCATCACTGGCATGCGAGCCTGCCAAAGAAATATTCTAGCACGGCTACCCCCCCGCGCCACTCTCGACGTAGCAGGGCGCATAGTCCGTCACCGCCCGCGGACACGAGTAAGCGACCGACGTCTACTCGGACCTCTCGACGCGACTTAGCCTCCTCTCGGCCTACCGAGAAAGAAGCGACTCGGGCGAGACAACACAAGGATCAAGACTCTAACAAGCGGCCGCCTCTGAAAAGCAGCAAATCATTTGGCGAGCAGGGTCTCAAGTTCCTCGGCGAAGCTGCTGCCCTGTACGCTGCAGCCACGGCAGGGTCGGCTAACCGAGGGCGGTCTCCGAGTCGGGATCGTTCCCACCGCAGTTCCCACCGCGATTCTAAGTCCGGGGGCCGCCATCATCATCGCCGATACTCCCCTAGCCCATCTGTATCGCCACCGAAAAGACGGTCAAGAGCTTATAGCGATGAACCCCCGCGGAGACACCGAAGCAGTAGATCAGTTGCCAGCGATGATTCGGATCACCATCGCGATCGTGGCCGGGATCATCGACGCTCGAGGGCCAGCGCCTATACCCCGAGCCCGTCACGGTCCCCTTCGCGCCACCGCCATAGTCGCCATGCGAAATCCGCATCATCCAGCCTTCAACCTAGTCGACGGGACGGACACTCGAAAAAGCCTGACGAAGCTACTGCGTTAAAATGGCAGACAGCGGCACGGGCGGCGCTCGAAGCTGGCGGGCTGGCAGCTCTCAGACTCCGCAAGGAGCCTGGAAGTTGGACGGGTGAAAAGGGTGCCAAGATAGCCACCGCTGCACTGGGCGCAGCAGCGATCGATGCCTTGATCGACAAGGATCCGAGGCGAACGAAGTCGAGCGGCGTCAAAGGGTTTGCCGAGACCGCGATAACCGGACTCATTGCTTCGAGGTTGACGGGTGTCAAAGGTTCCAGTTCGCACAGGTCAAGGTTTTGATTTGTGCACGGATGATACAATATCTACCGAAACCGTCTTTCCTTTCTCAACATCTCTCTGTCTTGTTTCATTCCCTTGACGAAAGTAGGCCGGTATTGTTACACTACACTGGTACAGCTGATCTAGCTGCAGCGATCGAGAGCCCAGTGTTATAGCGGAAGAGCATCGAGACGGGAACAGGGCGAGAAAAAGGGGGTACGGGTGGGTGGATGGGCTGCCACCTCTTCTTACAATGTCATGACCCTATATGAATGAAGATAGAAGATAGAATACTCATACGCGCCAAGGCACTCTGCCTGTATTTGTGCACGACATTCAACTCAACTAGATTAGCTACTTCCGGTTTGGAATGTAGCATTTACCTACTTATGATCGGGATGTTGTGTCTCCTAGCATCCTAACACTCACTGTCTTGACTCGAGTAGCTCTTCGATTCCGGGAGATAACAATCTGCGGCCGCTACCTAGGGTGCTTTACGTGTACATATAGAATGTGTTAATAAATCAAGCAAGTCAAATGAAATGAAGTAAACCCCCGTTCAGTGTCTAATCCGTCATGGCAAATATGGACGTAATCAGAACGGCCGGCGGGATAGTGTATAGCTGACAATACGTGGATGGAGGAAGAGGAAATCTAGGGAAATACCAGACTTTCGCAAGCGGCCCCTAACAAACGCGGGTTATCTGAGGTTGATCCAATGGACAACGCTCCGTGTTACGGCCTCGTTCTACTTTAGGAAGGAAAAGGAGGCCAACCACCGAAGGGTACCGCGGGAAGTAGTGTCGGTGCCCCTACACAGTGGATTACAGCCGACTTTTTTTTTTTTTTTTAAATTTAAATTGCCATTACAAGCACCCCGTGGTCTGGGTATCTATTTAAGTGAGCATACCCGTCCTACGATGAAATAGGAGTAAGTACCGGGACAGCTAAGTAGGCCATAGAAACAACGTGGGGTGGGGTAATAAGGGATACTTACTTTGGAAGGGCGCTGAAATGCTGAATGTATTAGGAACTTCTTGTTAATCCAGACAGATGACATCTTTTATCACACCGGGGCGAAAAGCCTCCCAAATCACATCGTTGTCGTTAATGTCTATCTGTCCATATGTGGTAAGTAGATTGACTAGTAGGTAGGTAGGTAGGTAAGTCAGTAAGGCCAGTAGGTCAGTAGGTCAGTAGGTGGGCGCCTAGATCTATTAACCAGCAACCTATTGTCTAACTTGCCACCTCACCTATTCACCTACTTGCCTATTTGTCTCTTTACCTACTTGCTCATTGGCCTGCTGACTCACTTGGCCTACCTGCATCTGTGAAGGCATTATTCACATAGGCCGTAAAATAGGCGCTTGCTGCACAGTCTAGCGGGGATTTGCATTTAAAGCGGCGCATACCCCGCCATACCCCTCCCACTCAGGCTCAAAACGCCTTGCAAGGCCTTTGACGGAAACACAATTGTGTGATTCAATCAAGTGATTAGTTCTCATTCGTAACCTACGATGTATGTCTCGGATGTCGATGGAGGATCATATATAAGGGAAAGAAAAGGGTAAGTAGAGACTGGGAAACACTTCCGTAGTACTTCTAAGGCAGGTACATTTAGACAAAAGGCGACTAGCCTAGGCGGAACTGCAGGCTGGGCTACACCTAGGTATCTTGGACCATGACAGTTCTGCAACAGGGCTGAAAGCCCAAGAACTGCTGGAAACTATCATATAAGTAACAACTAATAATGATGGCTTATACCCAAGACTCCCCCCCATGGCTTTTAGAAGGGATCGGGATCGATAAGTGGGTAGACCTGGTGATGCCGATTTCAGAGGACAGTGGTCATTAACGAAGGGGTTAGTTGGAAGAGTTGACTATTATTCACAGTTGCCTCTGGGTCTGATTTAGCTTCCCCCAATCAAGTGAATGGAAACTGAGCAGTCAACAACAGTCACCCTGTAATTAAGGCACCCACGCACGGTAGGAGCGTGGCAACTTAATTGTAAGCCAGACCAAGGCACTACGGGGAGTTTCCGCAGGCACAATGGCCCTTGTTATTCACAAGTAGGTTACGAGATGGGCTATAGAGGTTAATAGTTGACTTGGTTGATAGGTAAATAGTCAACTCCATGGGAATGGTAGGTGAGTATAGTAACAGCAATGAATATAATGCTGAACGGCAAGACTTTGCCTGCCTTGTTTCAATATCTCTGCCTTGAACGTTTCCTATAAATTAATGTCGACCCCGTCTTCTATCCGAACAGGAACTCGTACCTTCATTCCTACTTCTTTACCTCACTTACCAAAATCAGATAAACCGACTCAACATCCCCCAACACAACTCAGATCGTCTAGTTTCCCCTGGATTTCGGCAACGCCGTCCCCATTCGTCCACCTCAAGTGGTCATACCAACCAAATACGCCCTACCATAGGGCTCACTGACTGGCCTAACGGCGTCACATATTATCCCATCGAGCACAGAAACGGACACCAAGACACCAAAAACAACCGACACCATGACTCAAGCTTACGCCGATCATGGACTAAAGTGCAAGCCGGAGCCAGAGAAATCTCCGGAGCCTGGACAAGACCCAGGACAAACGCCTAAGCCAGAGCTCAGTGCTGACAATAAAGAGACACTGCCCACCGCCAAAGAGTACACTCATGGCTATTTCGACCGAATGCATAACCAATCCGAGGTCATCTACGAAGATATCACCGTGGAACAGGCACGGGAGCTATCGGAACCCCAGATCGCTAATATCTGGATGAACTTCAAGCATCTGCAAGCCATCATCCACCGTCACGAGGCACTAATCCAAAAGAGATGGATCAAGAAGTCCAAGGTGAAGAGAAGCGAAATCTTGCAGTCAGCCTGGGGCCCACGGAGTGCCATGAATGCCCAGCGTAAGCCGAACATGGCACTGGTGATGAATCGGTTCAAGGGCTGGGATAGCACAAAATCTGATAACGAGAAGGCAGGTGCATCGATCTACCAGGCCCTCATATGGCCCCAAATCAACATCGAGGACCTAACCAAGACCGAGCCCCTCCTCCTCTTCCTGAATGCCAGAGCGAGGTACCCCCCTTCGACCTTCGCGCATACGGATGTCGAACCCGCCATGTTTGCCGCCGACGCTCAGATATTCCCGGGCCCCAAGTATCTGGACAGATGGAGCATGAGGTTTACGGGAAGAGATAGCGTGGAGACGTATGGGAGGTTGGTTTCGTGGGATGAGGATGAGGATGCCTACCAACGACTTCAGCGGGGCCGAGATTTCACTCCTGGGGAGGGAATCTGGATCCTCGACTCCCAGGAACGGATCTACCAGTTTCTGTGCGACATATGCAGAATCATCCTCCACGACTATTCTCTGGGCATGGACGAGCTACACAACCTTCCAATCGAGCCCGAACCGCCGCTGCCCGAGACGGAATTTAACGAAGACGCTCCGGAAGAATGCCTCCTGTCGTCAAGTTACAGGTGCGACTACCATGTGCCCGCCAGCATGGACGTGAAGCGGCTCGTCGACCTCTTCGAGTCCAGACTTGCCGAGGCGGAAGACAGGCTGTGGTTGCTCCGCGAAGATCCGGCCAGCTTCCTCGACGAGGCGTATGGGTGGCTCAACACTTCAGCCTGTTCTATCGCTCGTGCCAACGGCAAACCCCAGGCGAACATGGAGACCGCCGGAAGGCGATACATCACGCGGATCTACTGCGCTCACGAGGCTCTCAACCAACGGATAAACATGATTAAGGTATGGGAGATATTGTGCAGGAAAGCCAACACCCTCTTAGAGGCCAAAGAGCGGCTCTTTGACAAGACTAATGCCCGGTTGCGACCCGAGGACGACCTTCCCGTGGAATTATCAAACGCCTTCCAGGAATTGGGCTTTACCCTGAATGCTCTGGTCGTATCGATTCTCTATAGAATCCGTTTCATGATTCAGTCTTCAGCTCAACTACGGCATCTCTACGTATGGAAACCGTCAAATGAACCCGACCACCCGGGCTACATTCGCACAAACGAGGCAACGAAGCCAAACCCCGCCGAGCTTGAAGTTATGCAACTGGTTCAGGCTGTAGAGTGCACCGCAGATGGGAGCATGGGGCCGTATGTTTTGACCCAGGAGCTTCAGCGCCTCTGCCGAGACCGAGTGACGCGAAAGCTCATCTCGAGCCGCGTCGCCGGTATAATGCCTAACTTGTGCATCATGACGGAGACCATGCGGCAAATCGAGTCCTTCCAGCCGTGGATGTCGTCGCTCGACGTCGACCAGAACAAGTGGAAGAGTGCGCACTTCGGGCTCGACACCGAAGTCCAGACCCTGCTAGAGTACACGAACATCTTCACAGTCCGCACGCGGACGAAGGGCCCGATCTCCAGGGCGATCTACGCGCTGATGAAGGGGGGCTGCCCCGTCGACAAGCCGCCGACCCCGGCGAACCTCAAGGCCATCGCCACCGCGGAGCGCCACCTGGACACCATGTGGGGCCACCTGAAAGCCGAGCTCGACGAGGTCAGCCGATCTGGACGGGGAGGCTGGGCGCGCATCCAGCGGATCATCGACAACGGGCGCGCCGAGCGGACCCCGATGCCGGCCGACGAGCCCGGCGCGCCCGAGGAGAACAACAAGCCGTCGGCCAGCGACCCGGACGGCGCCCAGCCCTTCGGGCAGATGAACCTGGGCCACCAGGCGGAGCCGCACCGCGCGCCGGTGCGGGCGCAGACGAAGGCGAAGCCCAAGACGCGGCCCGCGGCCCCAGCCTCAGCGCCCAACACCGGCGCCGCCAGCGCCGCCGCACCCGCCAGCCCGCCACCCGCCTCGCCGCAGCCCTTCGTGCTGGCAGTGGACCGGCGGACGCAGCGCACGCTCACGGCTCTATTCTCGCCGGCGGCGGGGCCGGTGCCGTGGGCGGACCTGCAGCACGCGCTGGGGCGCGCGGGGTTCCGGCGCGAGCCGGTCGGCGGGTCGGCGTGGCAGTTCACGCCGGGGGCGGCGCTGGCGCGGGCCGGCGGCCCGGCCTACGCCCGCGGCATCCAGCTCCACGAGCCCCACCCCGGCTCCAAGATCCCGCCGCTGCTCGCGCGCCAGTTCGGCCGCCGCCTCGCGCGCGCGTACGGCTGGTCGGCGGAGTCGTTTTGCCTCGAGGAGAAGGGGGCCGGGGAGGAGGGGGAGATGTGAGGGGAAGATTAGGGGAGGAGGGGGAGATGGGGGAGATGGAGGGAGAGGAGAGGAGGAGGAAGAGAGGAGGAGAGGAGGAGAGGAGGAGAGGGGAGGAGGGGGAGATGGGAGAGGAGCGAGAGGAGCGAGAGGAGCGAGAGGAGAGAGAGGAGAGAGAGGAGAGAGAGGAGAGAGAGGAGAGAGAGGAGAGAGAGGAGAGAGAGGAGAGAGAGGAGAGAGAGGAGAGAGAGGAGAGGAGTAGGGCAAGAAGGGCTTGATGATACCTGGGGACGCGTGATAGCGGAGGGAGGATGCTGAGAGCGCGCTAGAGCGCTAGGATTCTCTTCCGGTGGTTGCAGTTCTGATCTGTTGCACTTGTAGATTGTTCGGACGAACAGACAGGCCTAGGATAGCAATGCACGTCGTCTCTGAGTTTTCCGTTGCGACTTGAAGGGTTGTGGCTCTCCCGGCGGCATTGCGTGTCACTTTAAAGACAAGCGGTAAGAATAAGGGAATGCGGCGCATGCACGCCTAGTAGACTTACATGTAGCTGTCAATATGAACTGGGTTAATATCAGTGTGACTGCGAGTTACATTGCGATAAGGGGTTCGACGTACTGCATTGAGAAGGTAGGTATGTTGTCGAACTCCTAAGTCCGTGTTCGTACCATAGATTCCTAATGCCCATGACGTTATGCGAACCACCTCTCCCCCTTCAGACGTCTATACCTATAGTTACTTCATTCTATGGCATAGCCTCTGTTTACGTTGAGAATGTTAGCAATCCCGTGTCTACCTCGCAGAGGGCATTGTCAGCACGCAATCAGCAGTAAGGGATGAGAACTGGGAGTTGAACTCCCCTGGATTTTGCCGGTGACCGACCCCTCAGGGGAGCAACCGATTACGTAAGCAATGTGTTCATACGGGGCTCTCGAGCCCAGCGAGTCTTCGCTTATTTCCTCCTTTCCAACTCCCTACTACGCCAACCACCAGTACCTAACACTCGCTGTTCCGATCTCCTTTTTGTTCCCTACAGGAATTAAAGCCATCTTTCGTGATAGTTAACAGGTTTTTTTTTAACGTAACCGCGTAGCCGTAAACACGAGGTGCCTTCTGTTTCGGATGAGCTATCACGTGGGAAAGGATTATCGCGACGCGTCGTGTTTACGACTCCCCCTCCTGGGATGTAACCACCTTAGCCTTCCATCCCCCTTTGTCTAACCTGATCTAACTTTAGGATGGATTTGATATTGACCGAGAAGGATGTGCAGCTCCAGGACTTGTCGCTCCACAATCCCGACCCGGCGCGCAGCTGATACCCCGTAGCTGTAGTACCTGAAGCGCGTCTCGATCCTGCGGCGGATAGCCCGTCGGCTACTACGCCCACTTTGCTGGCTGCTCCACCTGGTCCGCCTGTCATCTTGGCGGTAACACTGCACGAAGCCGTTAGACTACCCGCTGCGGATCGACACCGGAAGCTGTTCGACGGCCGTGAACGCAACCTACGTACGGATGAGCGCCTGTCGTATCACCGCTTCGTCCATTTGCCCTACGTACTATTGGACGACGAAAAATCTCAAGTGGCTATTGGCTCTATCCTGGGAACCTCGGAAAGCCCTAAATGGAAGGCCGAGTATGGCGCTGCATGTGAGTTCCATGTTTTTCTGGCCTCAAACTTGACCGTCCATCTCTACATGAGGGGTCCTGAATGCTTGTAGGAACTCAGGACGTGTTGCCGGGCGCGGTGCGACTGAACCCATTTGCTGGTAAGACGGTGCCGGACTCGCAACGGCTAGGTGTCGAAAACGTCACCGGAAAGATTCGCATCAACTTCAAATACACGCACGTAGAAAACATGACATTGGATGGTGACAAACCGTACTTCGTCCACCCAAGCTATCCAAACGTCTCGCACGTCGAGAATCCGAACGCCCAACGGCTTCTCCTAAGGAAGTACGAGCTCATGTTTAAGTCCGATCATATCGCCGGTTACTTTACTGAGTAGGCAATATGGAGTCGACTATTAGCTAATCAAGGACTAAGTATACGGCAACAATTCTCGAGATTCGTATAGAGCCACCCAGTCCCACGAGAGCCCGAGAGTAAGACTCAACCCAATAGCCTACCGCCCTTGGGAACCCACCAACCAGCTACTGTAAAAGAAGGCGATTGGGAGCTTGTATGGGACGAGGCTTCCCGAGTTCTATTTTTGCAATCCAGTCGGGCCTGTGAAGCAACCGATCTCGGCTGGAGAAGTAATAGATCGGCTAGGGCGTGTTGCGTTAGGGACTACTTCTGATTTCGACACCCACAATCTTCCCAATCAGACCCGAAGGCACGACGTGCTTGAGGCGGCACTGAAGGCTGCATACGGTCACGCTGCTGTGCGACTGCTGGAGTCGGTATGGAACTCGACATATAAGTCTTCGCCGCCAGCAAGCAGACAACCCCGCTACGATGGGCCGCTGAGCAAGGGAACCTTGGGTTGGCGAGAATGGTCCTCACCAAGGGCGCCCCGACAATAGACCGAAGCTCTAGGCTGCGCCGTAGGTCGAGAGGACGTCGCTCTCGCCCGCGTCCTACTAGAAAAGGGCGTCCGCTGCGATTTGAAAAAATCCGACAGGTCGCACCCACGGCATCCTCTCGATAACGGTTGCTACCTATCGGGGTCAGAGGAGTACACACCGCCGCTCGTCCGCGCGGTGAAGCTCAGCAACGTCAAGCTAGCGCGGCTGCTTCTCGAGTCGGGTAAACATATAAACAGAACGAGCACGTGGGAAGACCGCTCCCCGGACTCTCTTCTTAGAGCAGCTCACGGGGCCTTAAAATATTATCACGATTACGAAGATGTCACGGAGCAGGTGGACCAGCCCTTATATGCCTACATACCGCACAGCGTAAATGTAGGCGTCTACGTTTTACGCGATAGAAGACGTCGAGGATTTGGAGAGTATCTAAATCACTACCTAGTCACTACGCTTACGTGGCGACAGCAAGAGCTGGAACGGCGTCCTGGCCGATCAGCACACGCGTGATAAATCCTATCAACCCTAGAAGCTCGCCGACTCCGTCGTCTACTTATTCAGACTGCAGGTCAACCGCCCAGTCGGCAGTGCCGCGGAAACCGAGGCCCAGATACATGTCCCTCCGGTCTGACTTCGTCTTCGCGTCCATATAGGCGACCCACTGCGTGTCGTTGAAGACGACGATGTCGGAGTGGGAGCTCTCGTCCCAGTACTTGTGGGCGCTGGGGTTGCCGTCGACGATCTGGCCGATCTCGTAGTCGGAGAGGTAGCCGGGGGTGTTGGTGCAAGGCCCAGCGTAGCCGCCGGCGTCGGGCCCCGCGAAGGTGCACTGCTCGGTCCAGCAGTCCGCCGCGGTCATGACGAAGGACCGGCCGTAGCTGCTGACGCCGACGACGACCTTGTTCGACGGCACGCCCGCCTTCGTGATGAGCGAGAGCGCCGTCTTCGTCTCCGTCAGGTTCACGTGCGACCGCAGGCAGTTGCCCAGCCCCTGCTCGAACGACGGGCACCCGGGCGACGCCCACTTGTCCCCGTAGTCTCCCTGCGTGTGCAGGTCGTACGTCATGTACACGACGTAGTCGACGACGCGGCCTAGCTCCACGAGGGGGAAGTTCTTGAGGTACCAGAACGTGGCCGGGAGGGCGATGGAGATGGTCTTCTCCTTGGGCATCTTCTGCCGGAGCTCCTTCAGGAGCGAGAGCAGGTCGCCGCCTTCCGTCGCGTTGCCGGCCGGGATGCCGGGGATGTCGGGCTCGCCCGGATACTCCCAGTCCCAGTCGATGCCGTCGAGGCCGTAGTCGTCGAGGAATTTGACGACGTTCGTGATCAGCGTCTGGCGGGCTGACTGCGTGTTCGTGGCGTCGCGGAATATCTTGTAGGTGCTCGGGTTCGTGGAGAAGTCCCAGCCGCCGATGGATACGACCTTCTTGACCCCGGTCATGTTCTTGAAGGCCGACAGCTGGTCTCCGAAGTCGCCGATGTTGACGGAGAAGTCGCCATTCAAGGTGATGAAGGAGAAGTGGATGTGGGTGTAGGTCGAGGCGTTGATGCTCGTGACCGGCATGTGCAAGCAGGGACGTGTCTTGCCAAAGGCCTCGTAGTAGGCGATGCTATACGTCTCACAAGGGGGATCCGAACTGACGATTTGCGTTCCGCAATTCGATATACACCCATTTTCGTTGGGAACGACCGTCCCAGGGGCCCCGGTACTCGAATTGGACGGAGTGCAAAACTCGGCTGTCACTCCGCACTGGCCCCAGGTGTCGCAACACGCCTTCAGGGGGCAGGGATTCAAAGTGGCGAGGTCAGTTTCCGGCGGCACCTTCGTCGTACCGTTCACCTGCGGCCCGCAGACCGCGTTAGGTAGGATAGCGGGCATCGGAGGGTGTCCGTCGCTAACGCATATGATAGTGTCGGCATAGAGCCTGTCGCAGCCGCTCCATCCCCACGTCTTCGCGTTGAACTTCTCGATGTCATCGCTAGCGAGGCTGTTAGCACTAGCAATAGCCGAGCAGGAATCGTTTGCCATTATCGTGTAGGTGTGGCAGTAGCCGTCCGCATCAGGCTTTGGCGTAAGGTCGGGAAGACTTCCGGGACTGCAGCAGACATACTGGCCGGGCATCAGAGTCGAGCACAGCTTCGAGTCAGGGTTGTACGTCAAGAAGTCCGCGGCTGAGATACCGCAATCGGAAGTAAGCGAGTCGCACGAGCTCCCGGACTTCACTTGGATAGTCCTACAGTTGCCGCTCGTTCCACCGCCGCTCGTTCCATTGCCGCTTGTTCCATTACCATTCGCAGCGTTGCCGCTGGGCACGCTACTGGGCAGGACAGACGAAGAGAGATAGGCGGTCTCAGTAACGGTTTTGGGCGAGCATGACGTCGGGGAATCACTCGCCACGCCGCTGACAGCGGCGGCGGCAGCGATGTTCATACATGTCAGTAAAGCTGCCCAGACGGCTACCAGAGATATGGCAGCAGCCCGCGTACGGTCTCCCATAGCGATAGAGAAGCTTCTGCAAAGATGAGCCCAGAGGCGAGGTTGGTGGACGTTGCAAGATGTGCAGAATTATTAAAGGGTGCTTTCCGGATCCAGAGTCTGTTGACGTTGGTTATTTTATACGCTGCCCAAATCAGGACAGACAACGCCGCTGTAGACAATAGCGACTGACTGGGTCTACTCCTTCATCTCAACAAGAGACACAATAATAACACTGGGCAGGGCGAATCCCCCCGATTTGAGGCCCTCTGTCGACAGTGACAGATGAAGGACGACATGGTGGAGCGAATAGCCCCCATTCACTCTCACTATCCAGTCAGAATCTTATCCATACACAATATTAGTCACTTCAGGCTGCTTGAGGTCGAAAACTGGACGGGAAATCGCCCGCGGGTACGTGTGTTAACCCCACTAAGGCAACAACATATTGATGCTCACTGTCGGTCGTGGAAGCTAGGATGAGGCCAATAACCGCTTCACGCGAAGATTGGACTTGGGATGCCTTCTCGACGGGCAGCAGAAGCTGATCAACGATCTATATATGATGGGCCCAGCCGCTCAATTGTGGTTGACGGAATATGGAAGGCTATATACGGGTTAGCATGCGCACCAGCAGCGTATCTCCTGGAGTCATGGAAAGGAACTATCACGGAAACAACATCACCAATGCGTGCTCGCCAGGCAGCGAGAAACGCCACTATATCGGATCGATGAATACAGCAGGGTGCATCCTATACTTTGTAAAGAGGTCACAAGCTTGGTCGGCCACAGGTAACGGTTGTTGCCAGCCAAGGGATATTAAGGCCCCCTTTTCAGTACTCGAGCCTCCCAGCGCCCCGGTCAACTCTGCGTTTTCCGAGTTATCACATAAGAAGCTTTGTCCATTATGCCATAACTCCAGATGCTGACCAAAAGGCGATGACGGCACCATCAATGATACCCATAAATTGCTCACGTCGTCTCTACCATATGTCGCTTTACTCTGTCCGGACGATCTTGGGCCATACTAGGTGTCGGCTCCACATTAGGATCCGAACGCCAACTAGACGATATTCCAGTGAATAAGGAGCAACAAGAGCAACAATAGGTATTATAATAGTTGACGGAGTCATACACAGGCAATTGGCTATTTAATTAGTGTGCTCATAAAGATATTGTTGGCTTGCAGTGCGGCGTTATTTGGGATTAAGTCGACAGCTCCCTATTACTCCGAACGAGTCTAAGGCTACACAACTGCCCTTCATGTTACAACCGTGGTTATACCTACCTACCACGCCCCCCTTAAGCGCAACGAGCTATTACCAACAACCTGCTCACTACTTGCCTATCTTTATTGCTACCTTTCTTGTCACTTTATATTCCTCTCTTCTCACTGCCCGAATGTACGTAAATTCGTACCGAGCGACGTCCTTCCTGTCGCCGCCTTCATCATTTGGTGCAGGAAACTCTGGCACCCCCCTTGCCCAGAATCCAGCGCTTGCGCTCGACTGCCCCGTATGGAATCCCACCGGCGTGGAGGATATAATGCTAGCAATGGCACTGGCTCTACACGTAGGAAGACACAGATGACGAGAGAAAAAGAGAACAAGAGAAGAACTTGGCTAGGACGGAGAACGTGCTCCTTGCCACACCAACGTGAGTTTCGAGCGCCAGTCGGATACTCCGGATTGTTCTTGAGCTTCCACGGTCTAGGCTCCATCACCAGGTCCTAAAAACTGAGCGCCACCGAAGTGATTGCGCAAAGCGCCCCCGGGCATGTTTCAGCTGCGGGTGCTCGCCAATACGGCGAGTTTAATCTCCCTCGGCATCGTGACCTCGGCTTTATATTGGCCCCCATGCCGTTCGTCGACGCCGTGGCGCTCATTGCAGATGAACTTGGGCGCAGCGGAACAGCCGGGACAAGATGCATGCAAGGCGTGTATGCCGGCCACATCTCTCGTCACACCGTCGGCCGCAGGCTGTTTCTAGTATATTAGCTTCTCCGAGATTCGTCTGATAGTTCATTCTTATCTCGATCTTGACCCTCCTGCCACGTCGGTGCTGGTGGCTTCTCGGAACGCCTACCGTGTATTATCTCCCGAGTCCGTCAATTGATGTCTTCGCCTCGTTGCAGGATGGGTTGCACGACGCGGCTTCCACGGCCCGAACAAACGGCCCTCTTCTGCACTCAACTGCAGCAGCATATCACGGATGCTGCCTCAATGGCAGAACCGCAGACGCACCGGGGGCGATAAAGGGCTGGCTGACTTTCGCATCGACATCCCCGATTTGCCGCCGGGGAGACTCCCGGGCAGAGAGACCTGCGGGATTTCCCCGCGTCGAATAACTCCAAACTCCCTTCCGATGGCTTTGGGGTTAGGCGCCCTGTCTCAGAGGCCACCATTGGTGAATATGCGGCCTGGCTGGCTTATTGCAATCTGACAATATCAACTTTGGAAACCCCGGAGACACATCCGGCTAGGCGATATTGGCCAAGCACCATGCTAACCCAGCCCGCTCTCTTAGCTACTCCGAGAGGATCTAGGACTTGCGTCCGTAGCGTCGGATAAGCCCTAGAAGTTAAGCCTCATCTAATAATAGTCCTGTCCCGACCTCTGCGGAAAGGTACTGTGGCCGTGGGACGGGTCGGACGAAGGAGTCCGTGAGCTGTCGAATATCAGAAGCTAATTACTGCCTTGCTTGTAGCAAGTAGTTCTGGCTTCCGTCTCCGATGCTACAGATTACGCGGAGCAGCAACATATGGATATTGTATACTAGCCGCTAATATGCCGGCGACTGACCGAGTGTCTCACGGATGTGAGGAATGGTGATAGGCCTCGCCGTATGCGGTTGTAAGGAAGGATCTGAGTGTATCTCGGAATCCATGGTGTGTCTGTTGTTGAACGTAGCCTAGAACACTTTACAAGATTCCTATTAGAAACATAGCAACCATAGCCGCGAGACCCCCCTCCCTCTCCCCTTTTCTTTTCTTTTTTCAATTACCACCTTATTACCAACATCTTCACATTATCAACGACCGTAGCTCCCCTAGGCTGAACAGAAACCGGTCGTGAAAGGTCAAATTTGTAATTGTAGTTCGATGGGTCATCTCATCTAATATTATTGCGAATTATTATACCCGGAGTTCCGGAACATTCGAGTCTTGTCCCACCCAGAAACACAGCGAAGAGCCTATATGTAGAATTGGTTATTCAAAAACTGCAGGAAACGCCCTTTCAATCAGAGCCCGGAGTTCCAACTAGATTACCGGAGATTTACGAAGACTCTCCCTCCTCATCCGTCTGGCCGAATTTGGTAACCAGATAGTCCCGAGCCGCCTGCCTGACCGCTTGAACCTGATTATAGTAGACCTGGAATCGGACTGAACGAAGGGCCGCAATGGGTGTCTGCCTTGGTGTGGCCGAGGAATGGCCGGCATCGAAACGAGCAATCTAGCTGGATAGACGGCGACGCTGGGATCCCATCGTCGCTGGCGGACGGGTTGTCGCGAGAGCCCGGTCAATTGCATGCAACCGAGCCGTGCTTGCTCGCTCACCGCTCTCCACGGCTGGAATACGCCCCTTGGAATCGAATCCTCGTCTAAATAACCAAGTACCTTGACAATACTAATACCGGCACGGCTCCGATCATCACCGCTTGCAAGATCTGACCTGAAGCGCGTCGTGTTTGATTCAGGAATGCGACGTGGACATCCCAAGTCGAGGGAGCTCGTATATAGTATCCACCGGAGCAGATCATGTCTCGTGAGTCAGCGATCGTAAATCCATATACCTGCCTCCTCCCTCATCGCGGATTCGCTTTTCGCCTAGGTGGACTCGGCGATAGATAAACGCCCGGTAATATCGTAATGTTTACGTGGATCGATATTGATCGGGATGGCCAATAGAAAGCCCCTCTGGGTACCAATCGGGAAGATGGACATGGGCATCATGAACGGCTAAGCAGCCGTAAGAGGCGACAGGACCGCACCGCGGGTTATTCCGCTGCCTGGATGGGGAGGAGAATAAGACCCCCTCCTCGCCAGGGGCGACATGGGCCGCGTCGAACACGCCCCACTGGCACTGCTTCGCTCGCCGGGAAGCGTGAAGAATGCGTCAGACCTCGGCCCAGAAGGCAGATTCTTGGCCGGGGACGGTAGTTCAAGTCGTGAGACGTATGGGTATACATACAAGCATCAGCTCCATGCTCCCGTTGATGACCCATCTCACTCTAATCCACCCTCCAGCAGACCAGCTCCGGAGACCCGCCGACAGCCTCCTGAACCACCCTGCTTCGGACTTGTGCCGGCTTTTTAGAGAGCCTCCGCACTTTCGCTTGCCGGCACTAGCCGCCGTCGAACCCGGTCGACGAGCCCCTCGTCGTCTTCTCGAGCGAAATGACGCCTCCTCCACGCGAGAGCGAGCACGCATGGGTTGAGGCCCCAGGAGCGAGAGAGGTGGCGTAATGCAGTCGCTCTCGATGAGCGGCTGCGCAACACTTTGCCGTCTTGTTGTCAATGCTGGGGTCGCTCGAGTGGCGCCGTGGGCCGTATTCGGCGCGAATGGCAGATTGTGAGACTGCCCCAGCAACATTGCATCGCGGCATCGCAGTCGGTCCCGGACGCCAGGCGCTCCCAACCTGGCGCGCGCACTCGGGTCGTCGGAAAACAGCCAGCAGAAGCCTAACGACGCCAATCGGGACGCCAACCTCGCTCGAGTTATCATGCAAGAGACCGGTCGATACGGCAAGACGATCACACCGGCTACGCCGCTGGTGCTACATACCCCGCCCAGGCGCCGTCGACGGAAGACGCAGCAATATCATACGAGGGCGATATAGAGGGGCAAGGTACGAGCCCACCGGTCGAGCCGTGAATCGCCAGGTGCAGAGGGCCAGGGTGTGACGAAGAGGAGGCGTCGGCGTCGACCCGCCCGTGCCGCGCCCGCCCGCCTGTCCATCACACGCCGACGAGCGGCGCCTTTGTCGCATCGTGGGCCCCCCTGAGCCATCATCCGATCGCGATGCGCGCGGGAGCAGACGACTGAAACATGTCAAGCGAGGTTCTGGAATCCCGCGGCCCGGGTATCGCAGCCAATAGGCAGCGCATGCGGCTTTCGCCAACGCAAGTTGCGCTCAGCCAGCCGCGTCTCGAAGTTGTCTGCGCCGCCGTTTCCCCCCCCCCTCTCTCTCGCTCCCACTCCCACCACCCACCCCTGGCTGGCGTGGATTAATTTATCCTGAGGCTGCGTCACGTCGCTGCGAGCAATCTAAATCCCTGTCGGCGAGACGTACCCGAGGGCGCGTCGACGAGTTGGGTAAAATCGGCAAAAGGCGGCCGTCGCCTTGGCCGGGCGCTGTCCCGCGCTGTCCCCCCCCCCCCCCCCCGGCCGCCAACCAGCGCTCGCCCGCGCTCCCACGCAGCCAGGCATCCCGGGACGCGCGCCCACCCACCCACCGCCCGGCGTGCCTGTGCTATTTCCAGAGAGAAGGGCCTTTCGTCCACACGGCCGCTCCGGCAGTCGCAGCAAATCACCCGGCATCGAGGCGCCCTCGCCACGACGTCGCACCGCAGCGCGCCACGTTACAGCCGGGCCGCGCGTTGGGCATGCTCGAAGGGGCTTATAAATCGCAAGAGGCTCTTCACCATGCGCTTTACTAATTCGACTTCAGACCGACTTCCCGCCTCCGACCTTCGGTGCGTTCCAGGGGGGGAAAGGGGGGTGGAAGCGGCCCCTGGTGGACATGCGGCAACACGCCCAGGGCCACCTCCTGAGTTAGTAACTCCGACGAGGTAGAGGCTCGATTTCCCAGAGTGGGTAATTCCGAGAGACTTAGCTGTCAAGTTCCCGCGAAAGTCGTTTCTGTCGTCGGCAGGTTGTGTTACGTAATCAGGGGTGGTGGAAATAGGGGCAGGGACTTAGACGATCGACTCGCGGACTTGGTGAGCATTCGAGGGCGACAGGCAGGGTGTCACAGAGAACAGACTACAGAGAATAGAGGGGAAGTAGTGGAGGGAAATTTTATACGAAGAGGGGATAGAAAATAATAACTTGAATACGAACTAGGTCATGTCGACAAAACTCGACGCCGAAGAATCCCTCAGACCAGGGCATCGCGAGCAGAGATGCGAAGGGCATTTCTTACCACTACCTCCAAATGTTCATAATCAAGTGATACTTTTAATTATTGAAGCACTTCCACAGCAAAATTGTCTAATGTTGCTCGTAAACTTCCGAGTTATCTTGGTTGGCCGTGTGTCGTCTCTGTGTCTCTGAACCGACCAGTGTTGACTCTCACTACCCCAACGCCACTTCGTGACGACCTCAGAAAGAAACCGCTCGGGAGCTTCGATCGCATTATATCTCACAATCGAACCCAAGCAATACACCAGGCCAGTTCATCGTCATTCGCATTAACTCATCTGACTAATCATACGTATGAAGTACAGTATAGTAAGCAATCTCCCAACCTCGGCTTCTACTCCCCCTCCCTTTTCGCTATTGCTCTCTTTCTCTGTTGTCTCCGTCCCTGTTTCTCTCGTTCTCCTCCCGCCCTTCTCCGCCCTGAAAGGTGAATAGATACACGTACAAAAACCGCCCGCGCGGAGCGACGCCCGCCGAAAACCCGGAGACGGAGGAAAGGAAAAAAGACAAACCCGGGCCAAAAAAAAAAACACCGGGCAGCAAGCCATACATACGGCGCCGTTGCGTATGCGGCGACGCAAGTCCTTCCCGTGCTACCGAAAACAGATCAAGTGCCTTTTTTTCTTTTTCGTCGACGGGAAAGCGGAGCGAGGCCGAAAGCTGAAATCGGTCGATCGAGAAGAGAGAGAAAGGAAACATAAAAATGCCCGAGCCCACCTTTACAACCACAGCACGTAAACGCCGCCAGCCCCGAGAGATGGTTCTTCTATTCTCTCATCTACTTCCTCTTTTTTTTGTCTTTGGAATAGTTGTCTTGAGAGCGTATGTGTATGTGTGTATCTGTGTGTGTGTTTGTGTGTGTGTGTTCATATAGGGATTTGCCCGCGCGCGGGCGTCCATTACCTCCCCCCCCTGCGCCTTCTCCGCGCCGCGCTGCCTACCGCAGCCCTATACGGCGGCGGCAGCGTTCCGCTTCTCACTAGAAGCGCTGCCGATGACGCGCCG
Organism: Durotheca rogersii; assembly: GCF_024521655.1. Taxonomy (NCBI): domain Eukaryota; kingdom Fungi; phylum Ascomycota; class Sordariomycetes; order Xylariales; family Xylariaceae; genus Durotheca; species Durotheca rogersii. Next base: position 391,827 of record NW_026251263.1, read on the forward strand.
CGAAATGTACACCTCGAGGCCCTCCTGGACGACGAAGAAGGTCGCCTTGGCCTTGAGCTCGCGCTTCGGGTACACCAGCTCGAATTTGAAGTCGCGCAGCAGCCGCGGGATCACCTTGTTGATCTCCAGCAGCGCCAGGTTGCGCCCGATGCAAACGTGGGCGCCACCGCCGAACTGTTGTTGTGCCCGCCGCGTTAGTTCGTGGGATCCAAGAGAGAGAGAGAGAGAGAGAGAAAACGGGGAAAGGCTACGTACCTGGACCATGTACCGCTCCATGATGCGGGCGTCCTCGGGGTCCTCGAGCCACCGCTCGGGCCGGAAGAAGTCGGCGTCCTGGCCGAAGATCTCGCGGTCGCGGTGCAGGACCCAGCCGTTGAGCGCGAGGCGGGTGCCGCCGGGGAGGTGGCGGCCCTCGATCTCGACGCCCTCGGGAGGCACCAAGCGCGTTATGTTGAGGCCGACTGCGGGCCGCACCCGCATGCTCTCTTTGAGGCAGGCCTGGAAGTAGGGCAGGTTCTGCGTGTCCGTCCACTGCGGGTTTCCCTGCGCCGGGATCGTCCCGTCCGTCACCGCCGCCTCGATCTCCGCCACCAGCTTTTTGTACACCCGTGGTATCGCCAGCACCTGCCAGAAGAACGACTGCATCGTCGATGCTGTCGAGTCCGATCCAGCAAAGCTGCGTTGGTTGCGCGTTAGCTCCCTTGCTTCCCATAACAGGTAAGGATAGAAAACAGGACAAGAGAAGCTTACATGGCACCGTGAGCTACAGCAAAGATATCGCCTTCGTGGAACTTCTCCTTGTCCTTGAGGTGGCCCCGGATCAGCGACGAGAGGAGGTCCTCGCGGCCGTCGCCGCCGGCGCCCTTGCCGTCACGCTCGACCTCGAAGGGGCGGCGTTTGCCCATCTCCTCGAGGGCGATGCGGGTGACGAGCGCGTTGCTGGGGTCGAAGGCCGGGATCAGTTTCCATAGCGGATTGCGGCGTAGCAGGTGGTCGACCTCGGGGATCTGCCCGACGATGCCGTTGTATTTCTGGCTCTGGTCGATGGTCTTGATCGCGTCCTCCTTGTCCAGACCGGCCGCCATGAACCCGAACGACCGCCCGAACGCCACCTCGCCCAGCACGTCGAACGCGAACCAGTGCAGCCAGTCTCCCAGGTTCACGATTGGCCGCTTCCCGTCCGGCGCTATAGCCGCCGCCTGGAACCCCGGCACCGCCGACTCCGAGTCGGGACAGAACTGGTCGAGCCGGCTCACCAGGAAGTCGATCGTGTCGTCGATGAAGGGGCTAAGCTGCCGCATCGCCGCCATCGAGTACGGGACGTTGGCCACCTTCTTCTTCATCGCGTGCACTTCCTCGCGGGTCTCGGTGAAGATGTCCGGGTTCTCCGGCGGCGGGAAGACGGCGTAGAAGTCCGTCTTGTAGAACCGCTTGCCCGCCGACAGCACGTTGCGCGCCACCGTCGGCGACGAGAAGGACAGCTCGTTCGGCGCGATGCGCACTACTGGTCCGTACTTGCGGTGCAGCTCGATGTGGTGCAGGTGCGTATTCTCCGAGGCCGTCGAGATGACTTTCCAGAGACGCGTGCACGAGGCCAGGAACGGGCCCGGGTACGAGCGCAGTGGCGATGCGTAGCGCTTATACAGCAGGCGGATGACGACGAAGAGCGGGATGAGATACATCCAGTGCTCCCGAAGGAGACCCCCTGCGGTGAGCAAGAGCACCCGGGTGGGAGAGATGGCCGCGGTCTCTTCGGCAGCCATGGTGACAAGTCGTCCAGGGAGACCAACTGACTATTAAGAGGCGGGTTGAGCTACGGGCTGGGGGGCTATCTGCGAGATCAAATCGCGAGTAGGTCCTCCGCAGGATGACTTGCTGAGGCTCCCCTGCGGGCAGTCACACACACACACACACGACTCCTGTTGAAGGAGCCCGGTGCGATTCAAATACAGATGCGAACAAAATCAGAGGATGGCGAGAAAGGAGAGAAAGAAGGCTGGCAAGGACGCCTCGGATACGTTTAAAAGCCTGAGCCGGACTCACTCGGGCCCTTCTCTACAGACGACATTGTCACGGTAGTTCAGATCTCTTGGGAAAATTCAGATATATGAGCCCCTTGAGGCTAGCCACAGCGAGGTCAGGTCAATCATACTACCTGGAGCGCGGCTCCTCGACACATCGCCTGATACGCGATCTGAGCTCGCCGGGCTCGTAAGCACTTATTAACCTCGGCGAGGGCCCCCTCGACCAATGAGCGAACTGCCGACGACATGTCTATACCCTCGACGAGCGCTCAGGACGCCGGCCTGGGCGCGATGTGGAGAGCTGGTGCTGGGGGAATTGCGGGGAGGGCTAGCCGGGGGCCAGGATGGCTAGCTCGAGGCGGAGGGCCGACGAAGCGATGACAAAAAGTGATAAAACCGCGTCGGCAACTGAAATGAGACCGGATTGATTCGCAGCAGCCGGGGAGACGACCCCCGGGGCGGGTACATCGTATGTTGAGGACAAGTGCCGGGGGCATAGGGGGGGAGGGGGGCCACCCTCTCACCCACGCACATAACAACATGTAAAACGTGGTATCGGACGCCTCCATCCTGTTACTGCTTGGCGCTGGAACCATGGTTGTGGTTGTGGGTGGCTATAGCGACGCGGACCACCCAATTGCCATGCTTGGGGACGTCATCGGTCCCATTCCCTCGCTCGCTGCGGTGATCCCACGCCCCGGGTTGGCTACGCTGGCTGCTGAACAGGCACCCGGCCTGGTTGTGTTGTTGGTTGACTACTATTCCTGTCATCATGTAAGTACGTGTACCTCGTATGCGGTCGCAACGGACGGGTCGTATGATGTCCGTCGCTAACCCCTCCGAAACAGGTAGACGTACGAAGGAAACCCTCTCTCTCTCCTGGAAATGACATCTGGTCGTTTCGACCGCTTCACCAAGTCTTAGAAAAGTCAATAGAGAGTGCACCTATAACGAATTTCTGAAGGTTTGGTATAGCATTTTTGGTATCATAACGCCGCACGTACCGCCGTTATCCTTTCCGTGCCTAAACACCTTTTTTTTTTCTTTTTTCAAGTATTGACTAGGGAGGAGGGATTACAACAGCCACGAGAGTCAGACTACACACTATCGCACCTGAGAAATCTCGGTGTGGGTTAGTAGACCATTAAACCGTTTCACTCATCCCACCTCTTAGCTTCGGCACCGTCGGGCGGTTGGGTCTTGTACGTCTTGTCCTTGGCCTCGGCCCAGCTGGTGCTCAGCGACGTGCCGTTGCTCTCGACATAGCTCTTCATCATGGCTCGTTTCGTGTCTTCGTCCGCCCCTTCGTAGAGCTTCTGGAAGAACTTGTTGACGTCGTTCTGGCTCTCGTCCTCGTCGACGTCGCCGCCGGCATCGAATTTATCCCAGTTCACCGGCCCTTTCTTCGAAGAGGTAGGGTAGGCCGGTGCACTAGCGGGACCGGCACCCCCAGAGGATGGGGTAGAGAGAGGCACAGGATTACTAGCGCGAACATGATCGTCTTTGCCCGGCGTCGCCCTCTCCTGATCTGGGGCAACTAATGTGGCCTCGGTTGCCGGATTCGGGCTCGCTGACAGCCCCGCGGATGCTAATGGGCTGGACTGCTCTCCCAGGCCAGCCTGCAGCTTGTCGAGTAGGGCACCGTACCAGAGGTTCTGATCTCGGCTAAAGTCCGGCAGGTCGAGCTCCTCGGGAGCCTTGTACCTAGTGGGTTGTTAGCGCTCGTCACATTCTCACATTCTCAGAACCTCCCTCGGCGTTGGCGACAGGACGAACCTAGTACGGGCGATAAATGCAGAGAACTGGGGGAAAGACGGCTGCGAGGCAGTGCCGACGGAGATATTGTCTAGGAGGTCAACACTATCCCGCTGCAGGGTCGGCCATTTCCCGAGAGTCTCTTTCTGCAGGACTAGTTCTACCTTCATCGATTTGATCGTCTGCTTGGTCTCGGCCGGCTTGATCCGACCCCAGAGATGGACGCGGATAGTATCCGGGTGGATGGCGGGTATTGGGCCAATAGTAAGGTTCTCAAAGTCAGCCTGCAGGGCGAAGCGATCCGCGGGGACGTTCTTAGCAAAGAAGTCGATGGTGAGGGTCGCATCGTTCTGGTAGAAACTGGTTCGGACGCTGTTCTTCGCGTGAACAACGCGATACTGCTTCCAGAGTCTCTCCCAGGCGTCGCGGGTGCTGCCAGATGCCCGAGACGTGTCGTCTTCCTCTCTCTTCGAATCGCCAGCGCCATCGCCGTCCGTAGGCTCTGCATCCTTCTTAGCCTTACGGGCCGGGGGAGCCGCGGCAGGCTGGGGATACTTTTCCGAGATGTTGACCTTGCGGCCAGCGTGTCCCACAGGGAGCTGCTCTAGCTTCGTCAACGCCTGGAGTCTCCACGAGATTGCCTGGTTCTTCAACGAGACCCCCTTGGACCTCCCACCGTTGCCGGTCATGGCCGTCGCCAGCCGATCCCGGGCATCGGGCTTGACCTCTTCAGTGATGCTGGCGACAGACTCGGTATAGTCTCCATTTTCGTCGACCTTGTTCTGCTGGCCGTCATCCACGGTGGCTCTGGATCCGTCTACGAGCTTGGTGACCCAAGCAGCGCAGATATCGGCGTCGGCGTAGCGACCGAGACGAAAGAGGGCGATAGCTCGTCGAAGCTGAGCCTCCGTCATCAGGTCACGGTTGGCACGATCGAACGCTACGCGTAGAGCCTTCTCCGCGTCGTATAGGGCGAGGTCGAAGTCGTTGGTTCGCAGGTAGGCCTTGGACCGCTCGAGCAGCCAGAGAGGTGCGGGACGCTCTTTCAGAGCTTCAGACAGCTTCTCGATGCCCTCTTCATACCTGCCGGCAGCCACCGCCTTGACACCTTCGTCCGCCAAGACAGTGGGAGAAGGCATCGCGGTAGAGTACGCTGAAGAGATTGTCTGTTGTTGGATCAGATAGGTATGGGTAACGCTTTAAGATGGAGGTTGAGGTTGTGGGATGCGTAGTAAATGGTGTGGTGACTAGGGTGTGCGCATGCGTGTCCGGGGTCACAGAGACAGCTGGGGACTGGGAATGCCAGGCTACAGACCGTTGCTATGGACAGAGGGAGGGGTGGGTGAGGAAGCAGAATGAGAGAGAGATGATGCTCGTTAGATGGCCCCAAGCTGCGGAGGGTTCCTTGACACAGGGCCTGGAGATAGTAGATAGGTACGACCACATTCACCCTCTGGCGACTGACATCGAGAGCTAGGTACGTGATGGGGCGTCGAGAAGGTGGTGGAAGCTGCTCAGTCGCCTTGGCTGGTGGGGGTTTCCACGTCATTCTGCCGCGCCCCCTGAAAACGGAAGGCGGTGAAGACCAGCCGCCGACGCGAAGCACAAACGAGTTACACGTAACATCCAAGGAAAATCAATCCTTACGTGGGCATCCCATCTCGTCGGCATCCATCTCCTCCGTCAGCAGCAGGCAAAACTAATTGTTGCTGTTATTATCATTAGGTGTGCTATAGCTTCTATCTTGTCCACCGTTCCCGTTCGTCTGTCCTTCGTGGGACCGTCACACGCCGAACCCGCAAGCTCGTATCCTTCGTTCCGAGGCCTCCGTGCTGGGCGTAGGTCAGACCACTGTCTCGTCCGGGTACTTCTTCGCAAACATGCCCAGCGCCTTCATCGTAAAAGTGAACTTGTAGTTCGGGTACGAAATCATGCAGCTCTTGTTGAACACGCCTTCGATGGCCTCTTGTTTCCATTCGCCGTTGGGCTGTTGTCGGTCCATGATGAGCTTGATTCCTCTCCTGAGGGGCTCGATATCGGGGTAGTCGGCGTGCATCAGCGCTATCAGCGCCCAGGCCGTCATTACCACTTGCGAGCCGGTGTGGTGCTCGGTATAGACCACCTTCTCGCAGGCCTGCCGGCAGCTTCGTTAGGGGATCGTGATTGCTAGAGGCTCCTATATACGGCCTGAGAAAGGTGGCACTTACCCGGTAGCTCTCCGACCACCCGCCATCTTCCCTCTGCTTAGAAATCAAGAAGTCGCAGCCTTTCTTCGAGTAGGAGCTGTTGCTGTACGTCTCGCCGATGCTCTTCAAGCTCTCGAGGGCGAACATGGTGGCATAGGTGAAACAGATGGCCCAGTTGCCGTACCATGACCCGTCCGGCCGCTGGTATGCCTTGATCGCTCGCAGCGACCGCCCGACGAAGGCCTTGATGTCCTCCGACCGGTAGCTGGGCCAATGTTTCTGGAACAGCGAGAGCGCGGTGACCACCGCCGTCGTGCACTCGACGTAGTCGTACTCGACCATGATCTTACCGAACACCTCCGCCGCGTTGAGCATTTCTAGTAGTTCGCTTCCCCGAGTAGGCTCGTACGACGAGCAAGCCCCGGACTTGTTCTGGTACGTGAGAAGCGTATCGATGGCGTCAAATATGCGCTGATCTTCGAGGAGTTGGGGGTAACCGGGTGTCCTTTGGAGGAGAATGACCGACTTCAACGCCTCGGAGATGCAGTCGCACACGGCATAACCTTGATCCTTCGTGCTGAAGGCCCAAGCACCCTTGCGCTGCTGCCGATAGCAAACAGCTTGGTCCTCGCAGTTCTCGCGTATCTGCTGGTCGTCGAGGAACTTCAACGCTTTCGTCAGCATCGGCTTCCACCGAGCATCACGTTCTAGTCCCGCATCCGTCGCGACTTGGACTAGGAACGACGTGTCCCAGCATTGCACGCCGTTGGTGCCATTGCAAAACATGCCTTCCTTATTCACCCACATCGCGTCCTCCAGCCTCTCGATATGTCTCCGGACCGAATACGAGCCCGGTCCGTCGCGAATGTAGCACACGACCGTGTTCATCGCGGCATTGACGGGGGCTAGATCGGCATAGTCCGTGTTCACGTCTTCCATATCGATGAGCTTGCTGACCCAATCCTCGGCTTTCTTGCCTAGGGCCTTGGTGCGGAGATACGGATCCCAAACGTTGACAAGGAACCAATTGGCCGTGTTGAGAAGCCAAGACTTGGGATGGTAGTTATCGATGGGACATATGCTATTGCGATGGCCGGCCCAGTTCACCTGCTCCCACGGCTCGACGAACAGCTCCTGCCGCAACGCTCGGATGACGTCGGTCTCCTCGCAAGACCATTTCTTCTCGTAGATGTAGCCCATGGCCAAGAAGACCTGGCGTATGTGAATCCACCACCTCCAAGGCGCGAAGGGGACCCAGTCGGGAAGCAGCCACAGCTCGGGGGGGATGGGGTTGACGATGTCCCACTTGCAAACACCGAGCACGCTCAGCCAGAACTTGGCCCAATGAGGCGCGTGGGTAACGCCCCCGAGCTTATGCAGCGTGGCCCGAGCTTTGACCATGGCCGGGTGTTCCGGGTCGACGCCGACGATCCGGAGGACAGCGTAGTTCAACGAAGTCCCGAACACAGTGCTCTCGCCCTCGGTGTGCAAACCCCACCCGCCGTCCTCGGGGTTCGCTCTCGCAAAGAGGTAGTTTTTGATCTCGGTAGCGACGTACCAGGGGATGGGCGTCTTGGTCGCGTACCAGGTGATGACGATGCCGGGAAGTAGAAACATGGGACCGCCATATTCGCAGCCCCATTGACCGGACGGCAATTGAAGCTTTTCGAAGAATGTCAAGCCATTGACGACGGCGTCGAGCGGTTTCTTAGGGGTGGGCAAGGTAGGGAGTCCCTACAGCGAGCGCGATGGTCAGCCAAGGCAGCGCGGGTGGTACGATACAAAAAGGGGCCGCACTAGATCCAATCCCAGATACCACTTGTCCGCGTAGCTCTGCGGCCACCTCTCTGCCGCTTCGTCGTCCTCGAGGTAGTGCCACGTATGGCGCCCCTTCTCGTCCAGCATGCGCCATCGCGTCAGGTCTGTCGTCTCCTCGAGCTTCGGGCGCTTGGCCGCAGTGTCGAAGCTATCCTCGCTGGCGCGTTTTGCCGGCGGCTTCCGGGACAATTCACCGTTGGCAGAGCCATGGGAGAATCCATTGGACCGTGCCGTGCCATGGGCCGTCTTGGTATTGGCTGATCGAGTCGTTACCATCTTCGAGGCGGCGCTGTTGGGGATGGCGGAAGGACAATCAAGGAGAAAGTCGGTGGTGCAGGTGAGAGAGACGGGGGACAGGAAGCCTGGTGGGTTGTTGAGTTTATTCGTAGACATTAGCGGCACCCTTTAGGGAATGGGGCGGGTCGCTGGGTCCTAAACACCCAACACCCCGACTCCGTCAACGACATGGGGTCGGGGGCATTTCACCTTGCGCTTACAGCATATTACAACCATCAGACAACTTGGCGAAGGTATGGAGGCATACACTGGTAGACGTTGCGGTGCTGGCATGCGGACCGCAATTGCGGCACGAGATATGGTTAATAGAGATGAGCAAATCTTCTGCAGATAAGCTAGGATCTAACGTAAAATTAAACTGCCTTGCACGAAGCTGGACAGCGATACCTAGCTTGACGCCGACCCCGCTGGCAGCTGGCAGTTAGGTAGCAGGTTACAGGGCGTCTGGCGTTGGGTCGGGGGCTCTGGCGGCAGAGGTTAGTCCGCTAAGGCCGCACAGTCGATGCCTACGTACGGATACCTCGCTATCTAGGGCAGCCTACGGCGGCCCACGGGCCACACCTAACACCTCTAGGACACGTGCGTGTCAACGCGTGTCTAACAACGCGCCTCATCCCACATCCATCCTATACCACGTCACGCAGAGGGACAGCTAGCCCCGCGCGTCATCCCCAGCCGTTCGCAAGCGGGTCTCGCATTTCATCCTGCATGAACCCCCCGCCGATGACCCATCTTGAGAGGCACCATGGAGCGCCCGGTCGACTCGCCTGTCTCATCCCCCAACTCCGAGTCGCCGCCTCCAGAGGGGATGGGAGTCTCCGTCGGAGGCGCCGCGCGGAGCAGCCAGACTGGGACCGTCGTATCCAGGATTGAGGACATCCTCGAGCATATTGTCGACGCCCTCAGCGAGAACCGGGTACTCGCCATTCCTCTGCGCAGTCGCCGGACTCGCCGCGAGAAGACGATTCGATTCCCGGCGAATACAGAGGCCGAGGTGAAGCGATTTAGTACGTTGACAGTCAGCCAGCGGCCCGCATCCTATTCTGAATGTCCTCGTAGTTTACCTTGCGCCTCAGCTTGCGCGCTCCAGGTCCTCCATGCATGCCACGAAGCGCTCACCTCCGGTCGCATCGTCACGAAGAGGTCTGGCTTTTCCTTTCCCTGGAAACCCCCCACGTCCGCCTGTCGAGACGCTCGTCAATCCGTTAACCCGCAAACAAGCCGCTGAATGGCGACAGGAATATTTACTATCAGAACCCAGATCTCTTTGGCAGCCAGCGATACGTGGATAACCTTATCGATGATATCGCCTTCACGTTCGGTGTTGGGAGGGATGCGCTTAACGTCGTATGCGATCCCTCGGACGCACGGCTTGCTGAGTATCGACGAGGCCGGCTGACCGTTCAACCAGGTTGCCGCCTCCAAAGGTCTTATCGCAGGCAGGATTTCTTTGGTCCTGACAGACGGGTCCACCCTCGACGGCAGCTGTGACGGCGGTAATGTGCGGTCTAGGTTTGTGACAACCGGGGTCGCGTAGGGTGCTAATCAATCCTGCTAGGGAATTCTAATTCCTCACATTGGCACCATCCGTGAGATCACCATGTCTCAAGCAAAATGGATCATAATAGTCGAGAAAGAGGTATCCGCGTCTATCATCATACTCTCCTACTCGGGAGCCGGTCTCACCACCGTGCCAGGCTACATTCCGAGAATTAGCCGCATCTCAGTATTTTGACACGTCGGTCGCGGGACGAGGGGTCATCGTAACGGTGAGGCCGCATCTCCTTCTTGGTGCTGCATCGCTCTCCGGCTTATTCTCTTCACAGGCCAAAGGGTTTCCCGACCTGCTCACACGGCAATTTTTAAGTCTCCTGCATTCTTACTTTCCGCAGATTCCCTTTTACGCGCTTGTAGACTTCGACCCCAGTGGTATCGGTATCCTTCTCACCTACAAGTTGGGGAGTCGATCCCTAGGCCACGAGGATGACGTGGTAGTCCCGCGACTCTCGTGGCTCGGTCCTAACAGCAACGACTTGAAGCATGGTCAAATTCATTCCGCCTCCAACCCTTCGTCCCCCGTCTCGGGTTTTCCACCAAAACCATTCCAACTTTCTACTGCTCTGACGCTTTCAGATCGACGGCAAGCACTTTGTCTCTTGGCCAAGTTCGACGACCGAAATACAGAGGAGATGGATTTGACCCACGAAATACAGTTGATGCTCGTGCTAAATCTAAAGGCGGAAATCCAAGCGGTAGACGACGCCGGAGATATGGGCGCCTGGTTAGATGACCGACTATTAAGCCATCTTGGCGCGGGGTGAGTTACCTAGCAAAGGAAGCTCAGGGCTAGTCACAGGTACCTACTTGGCCATTTCGATCGGCTTCCTCGGTGTAGAAGCCTAAGATAGGGGCTAGAATATTGACGAGGAGCCCGAGTTTTAATTGCACATGAGTCGCCTGGACGTATTGGCGACGGGCAGGTCGCATTCCCCGTTCAACGTTGGCGACGCGGTGACCAGCGTAGGGGATAACTATGCTGCGTGCGTCACGTGATTCACACCCAACACCCAAGATTCAGTAATTCAATAACACAGTAGAAATCAAAAGTTTTCACCAGTGTAAATCAGCAAGCTGCCGTTCGTGCCCGAACCAGACGAGCAGTATGACAGTGTTCTAGAGTATTGGCCCTCACAAAATCCACAATCCAGAGTCCCATACCCGGTTATATAGGTACAACCGCCTCCCCCTATTGCCTGGCTGAATTCGCCCGTTCATCGCAAGTCAGGCATACTCGATCTAGAGCTGTAGACAACAAGAATAGCCCATCCACTAGGGTTATTTCAGTTCAAAGCTCTAGAAATTGAAGAGAAACAAAGAAGAAGGAATATGCCATTCAAAATATCCGAGGATGAGATAGATGATCTCATCTACCTCTCTCGGACGGGCGAAGACGTGGAGCTCGCCGAGATGCTCGCGGAGCTTGCCAACCGCGAGAAAGTTACAAAAACCCAGGTCATCGAGGCTGCGAGAGACGATAGCAGTGCGACTTGCTTGCACATGGCGGCGGCGAACGGGCACACGAGTAAGTCGCCGTGTAGTCTCGTTATTCTTCTTCCCGAGTGGCAGCTTTGAGTAGGAGTGCACGCCAGAAACCGAGACTGGAACATCGCGTTGGAGAAGAGCGGACGCAGTCCGGTTTACCTATGCATCACGTCGCTCGTAGCATTATGAGTACGTCCATACTGACTAGGCATCCATAGAAGTCGTCACTTTAATACTCTCACAATTCCCCTCTCCTGCGAGGGCATCAAAAACGGCAAGCACAGAAGTATCATTCGCGGAGGCGTCGTCCTCGGGAGGGGCTTCGGAGAAATCGCCAACACCTACCAGCTCATCATCATTAGGGCCGTCATATGTGGATGTGAAGAATTCTTACGGAAATACGGCGCTGCATTGGGCGTGTTTAGGCGGCCACCTCGATCTCGTAAAGCTGCTCCTGTCGCGGGGGGCGTCTCCCACCGAGACTAACGACAAGGACCAGATCCCTCTAGATCTAGCCGCATTCAACAACCACATGCATGTCGTTGAGCACTTCCTGTCGCAGAGCAAGGGGCTCGAGAGTGCTAACGCAGAAAAGGGAGGCCTAGAGAATAGCACGCGGGACATAGACGTGGATAACGGTCCGGACAGCGGTAGCGAGAATAATACCAATGGTTGATGCGCTGGAGCCGATTCCAAAGCCAACATCAGGCCGAACGCTCGATATAATATAATACTAGACTATCGTACAATGAGGTACTAGAATAATTACCTACCTACCACGTATTCAGTAGGCAGTAGGCTAAGAGTCCGCTAGAGAGCACAATGACTGTTCACCTACAAAGCCGGTCTCCGAAGTCAGCAGGTAACAGAAGTCACTCTAGTAGATCCGGGGATACCTCCATTGCGGAATGGCGCAGACGAAAAACGCAAAGACCCAAACGTACCTCAGACTTCGCAGCAAAGCCTCGGTTGTCTGGCCCGGATGCTGAATATTAGTAAAATGGAAAACAATACACTCCACGACGGCCGCTAGGTACTAGATTACATTCGTAAAAGCTGACGTGCGGTCCCACCACCGTGCCCCGAACGTCCCAACTAACGGCCTCGTCGGTGATAGCGCATATAAAACACGACGACATCGTCGCGAGGCCCGGGATGTAGAGGTTCCAAGTCTGCCACAGATTCCACGGGCCGGGGACGCGGGCAGGCTGCCTCCAAAACTTGGTCAAGACAGGCACAAGCGCCCCTTGCGAGACGTGGAGTCAAAAGTAGTTAATGCAATAATATCCTATGTCGCCGTCCCGGGGCAGCCGCTTCTTGGGGTCTCCCTGACCCAGGAGCAGAAACGCTGCGCAGACGATGCCGTACATTCAGTGGAAGATGATAAATGCCCTGATACCGAGGTCGTGAAGATTCATGGGGGAGCACGAGGCCATTTTGGCCGGCGCGAAGTCCTCCTGCGTGGCCTGCAGCCATTTCAAGATGAGAGGAACCAGCATCGAGTAGGCGAATTGGAGGGAGGACACCGCTACGAAGTGTGAGAGCTTTTCGTGCAAGGGAATGACGGTTGACTGGCCGTTTTCGGCGTCGTCAGCCGGGGAGGCTTGGTAATCCGGATAGATCCAGCAGCCGAGTACCGTGCCCAGCCTCTCGCGAACGGAGAGGCCCTCCGTACCGATCACAGAGGACTAGGTGAGGAAGAAGGTGCCATTAAACGCGGGGACCAGGGCGAGGGTCGTCCAGATAGGCTTCTACAGCCACACAGGGCCTCCTTCGGTGACAATGCTGGCTAGGAGGACCGCGAGGTGTATGACGGCCGAACGGCGCCGAGAACAGCCAGGCTTCAAGCGCGTGCCGAAGGCGAATAGCAGGAGGGCCGCGAAGAGGCAGGCAACCGGAATAATGCCCATTATGAAGGTACGCTGCTGTTTCTTGCTGGCGCCGACTTAGAATCTGGGATATAATAAAAAAGGAACGTGAACGAAGGTCGGGATAACGGTATGTGTGGTGATACTGCTAGCCTGAGAGGAGATGAGATATAATACGAAGAGAAGAATTCAAGCAGTCCGGCGCACTCGGTATCAGTTTAAAAGAATGCCGGGCGGAGCTACTCTCTGAAGACTAGGCTCGTCAACGGCGCGCCCGCCCTAATTCGGCCAGTGGCTACCGGCTTTGCTGACTTCCTGAAGTTATAATCAGCAGGTTAGATGGCGGTCGAGTAGAGAGAACCCAGACAGGGGTAGGAAATAGCAAGCCCACTCCCCTTAGATATTCGTACGGCATCGCCTGCCATTCCAAGACCAGCCTCCAGGAAGAGAGGGAGCCGACAGGCGGCATGTACACACCCCATCGACATGGCAGCGTGCCATTGTATAGTGTAGGATAACCCGGAAAGCCAATATGTCGGTCTGTACCAAGGTGGAAGTGATGGCCCCTATTCGTGGCTGGACACTGATACTCGTCAGCTCAGGGATTCGAACGAAGATGATGTAGAAAGCAGGACCTCGGAAATATCACACTTAAGTTTGAAAAGCGAAATGCAGTAGTTAAGCAAAGACAGAAAGGGCTGACAACGCGCCTGTCTTCACGGTTACCCAGAATCTTGTATCGGCACTTCCATCTTACCCCTAAATATCCTTCACCAGTCACAGCAGAGCAGGCAATCAAGTGCAATCTCAGGATGAGTACGGAAATTGAATACTATACTTTTAATAGCTATCGGCATCCGACTTGGAGATTGCAGCAGGGGAACCGCAGCGATGTGCGCCGTACGGTAATTACATACATCTTTCCTTGACTCCCATAAGTGGAAATACTACGATATTATCCAGGACGATACCCCTGGGCGCATTACATGCCTTCGATGTGAAAGCACTATTAATATAGTTCCGTCCGCCTACCCCCCGTCAACATTACGCTGGAACTTATTGTGAGAGGACTTACTGAAAGGCCTGATTAAAACGGTAACATGCAGGTCAGCACGAAGAGATATAAACAACGAAATTTCGTTCCATCTACCTCTACGCATCCCTAGCCGGCTCAACGCACCAATCCACCCTTCACCCACCTCAGTACTAAAAACGTACTCGTTGACGTTTAATAAGGTGGTTGAGAGGTCTCTTAGATGGTTCTCCGGCTAACGATATGCCTGGTAAGTTAGGTTACCGCTTCACGAGCCACCGCTTCGCGGACCACCTTTTTACAAATATGCTTATAAATAAACGATTTTTACGCGTAAAAATCGTTTATTTATAAGTATATTTGTAAAAAGGTGGTCCGCGAAGCGGTGGCTCGTGAAGCGGTGACCTAGCTTATGATTATGGAGCATGGGTAGACTTGTAGGGATTGTTGTCCTCACCAGCCGGTAGGTAAGAACTCCCGACCTAGTTGCCCAAGGTCTTCCCCAGCAGCATGTTGAATATAAGCGTCCATACCCAAAGTAGGGTCACCTACCTACCTCTTCCCTCCGGCAAAATTTGTTCGTAAGCTCTGGCTATCTTACCGCACACTCAATCGTAACAGTGCGAGATCGAGATCCCAGGTACTACCTACGTATTGCTTGCGGACCTGCGAGCTGGGGTCAATGCGGCTTACCTAAGCAGCTCACCTTATGGTGTCTGGCAGAGGTGGGGCTACACGCATTCCGCTTCTCCCACTTCTTCCCTACAAGCCAGCAATTATCAACTCCACCACCGCACGCCGGCTCAGCTTTGATCAACCCATCCCCACGGCCTGAGGCGCTTACGCACCCCAGCATGGTTCTCCAAGATCTCGGTCGCCGCATCAGCGGCGCCTTAAACGATGTCACCCGGGCGCCTAATCTCGACGAGAAGGTATGCTTAGCCGTTCCATTGTCCCATCGCACTCGCCTCCCGCTTTCCCCTCGGGCCGGTAAGGCCCGCGGTCGCACAGAGGCTGACACGCATCGCAGGCTTTCAAAGCCATGCTCAACGAGATATCCGGTGCCCTCCTCGAAGCCGACGTCAACGTCCGACTCGTGAGCAAGTTGAAGAACTCGATAAG
Source organism: Durotheca rogersii (assembly GCF_024521655.1). Classification (NCBI taxonomy): domain Eukaryota; kingdom Fungi; phylum Ascomycota; class Sordariomycetes; order Xylariales; family Xylariaceae; genus Durotheca; species Durotheca rogersii. The sequence continues at coordinate 406,972 of NW_026251263.1, forward strand.
CACCGCTGTCAACTTCAAGGACCTACCACCCGGCGTCAACAAGAAGCGGCTAATTCAGAAAGCCGTCTTCGACGAACTAGTCAAGCTTGTCGATCCCCATGCCGAGCCGTTCAAGCCGAAGAAAGGCAAGTCCAACGTTATCATGTTCGTTGGCCTGCAGGGCGCCGGAAAGACGACGACATGTACGAAGCTCGCGCGACATTACCAAGCGAGGGGGTTCCGCTCGTGCCTCGTCTGTGCCGACACCTTCCGAGCCGGCGCCTTCGACCAGCTGAAGCAGAATGCCACGAAAGCCAAGATACCCTACTACGGGTCCCTTACCGAGCTAGACCCGGCCAAGATTGCGAGGGAGGGCGTCGAAAAGTTCAAAAAGGAGCGGTTCGAGGTCATCATCGTGGACACTTCGGGACGTCATCAGCAGGAGGCTGCCTTGTTCCAAGAGATGATAAACATCCAGGCAGCCGTGAAACCCGACGAAACAATCATGGTACTCGACGCCTCCATCGGCCAACAAGCGGAAGCCCAGGCCAAGGCGTTCAAGGAGGCGGCCGATTTTGGAGCCATCATCATCACCAAGACCGACGGCCACGCGAGCGGAGGTGGCGCCATCTCCGCCGTTGCTGCCACCCACACGCCCATCGTCTTTATCGGCACGGGAGAGCATATGCTGGACCTCGAGAGATTTGCCCCGCAACAATTTGTCAACAAGTTGTTGGGAATGGGCGACATGGCAGGGTTGGTCGAGCACGTCCAGTCCCTGAAGCTGGATCAGAAGGACACCATCAAGCACATCGCCGAAGGTATCTTCACAGTACGCGATCTCCGAGACCAGCTGAGCAATATCATGAAGATGGGCCCTATCTCCAAAATGGCGGGCATGATCCCTGGTATGTCGAATCTTCCGGGTATGGCGGGTATGGACGACGAGGAGTCTAGCGCGCGGTTGAAGCGGATGATATTCATCTGCGACAGCATGACCGAGAAGGAACTAGACAGCGATGGGAAGGTGTTCATCGACCAACCCTCTCGCATGACGCGGGTCGCCCGCGGGAGTGGCGTCAGCGTCCGCGAAGTCGAGGACCTGCTCACACAGCAGCGTATTATGGCGGGTATGGCTAAGAAGATGGGCGGCAATATGAAGAACATGCAACGTGCCCAACAAGCCATGGGCGGCGGCAACAAGGCGCAACAGTTTGCTGCCATGCAGAAGCGACTGCAGAGCATGGGCGGTGCCGGCGCGGGCGGCATGCCCGACATGGCGAGCCTCGCGAAGATGTTCGGCGGCGGCGGCGGCGGGTTTCCCGGCGGCATGGACATGCAGAAGATGATGGAGAGCATGGGTATGGGCGGAATGATGGGGGGCGGAGCGCGAGGAGGCAGGCGGTAACGACAACACGTTGCGCACAGGGCAGAAGAGCATTCGGCTTTTATGGATAGACATAATACGGACGGTGCCGGCTGGGCTTTTGGTAGGGATGCAGGCATTGCATGGCGTTAGGCAGCAAAAACGGTTAATAAGGATACCAAGACTCTAATCTAATGAAGAGTGTGTCTAACATCTTACGCGGCGCCGGTGACTATTGAAGTCGGTTAACCGGCTCCGGGCGGAGTCAACTCTGTGTTAATCCACTTATCAATGAGCCAAGGAGCCAACTCGCTAGGAGGGAGTTGTGAAGTAAATACGAACGAAATCATAACTCCTCGTTGAACCCAACGTCCTTCATGCTTACAAAACGGTTATAGGCGAATTACAAACACCTAGGACAAAACCCGCACGCTTACAGGAGAAAAGATTATCAATAAACTAGTTCCTGGTACGAGGTATTTATGCAACATCCGTTGCTGTATCTTAGGGAGAGTACCGGCAAGTCTCTGATCCGGCCGCACGCATCGAGGTCTGGAGCCGACCCCCCACCCACCAAAGACCTAACTCGAGATCGGATTCGACGTTTCTTCCTCCATTAGGCCTGGTTACTGATCAAACCCGATATAAAGCTCTTGCCTCTAAGTGCGTCGTGCCCCGTGGTGCGAGGTGCAATGCCCCCAGTGCCAACGTTGTCGATTTTCACCTGCCTGTTTCGGAATCCGAGCCTCACTACGTGGCTGTAGAAGTGGTGAAGGATCGGCTCTACCAAGAACACCAATAACCACTTGGAAAGTGGGTATATATTCTACCGCTCCAACCATCTTCATAGGCCAATCCAACAAGATACAAGCCGAGTACACACGTCTTTGTATATCTGTGCTTTTGGTTATACCTACCCGAACCTCCCACGGTAACATACAGGAAGTGCTCTCGACTCCCATTTAACTCACGGGCACGGGATTAGGCAACACGTTTCTGTATATGTGCCGTACGACTTCTCCTAGTGCCTCTCTTGCTACGTTCTTTATGCATACTGTAATGCGTAAATTCAAAGGCGCCTTTTTAGGAGCTGAGATTAGGCATATTATTACACGGGGATGGAACCCCGTACCAATAATTAGGTCATAGGAGGTCAGGAGAATAACATCGGGTATTAAGGTCGCCGGTTCGGTAACTTACCAAGGAAAGTCCTAGATAAGCTATAGATAGCTTCGGTATTAAGGTACCTAGGTACTAAGGTACGGAGGTACCTTAAGGATATATTAAGATAAAAATAGCACTAGGAAAACTTAAAGAAAGTAAGGACTTAAGAAACCTTCTATAAAATTATTAGCTAAATTAAATTTATTCTAAGTATATCCCCTTGTTATAAATAATTCTATATTACTCTTAACCTTATAACTTTATTATAAATTAATAATAAGGAAAGCCTACGCCTAAGCCTACGTTAAACGTAGCCGCCGCCTTAGTATCGTTACTACTAGATTAACCTAGGCCCTCTACCGAGGAGCTATAGGCGTTTCCGCTCCTACGGATTACTACTTCCGGGCTAGCGTCGATCTCTATAGCGGAAGTAGCCTAAATAATAGCTATAATTAACGAACTAAAGGCCGCTATAATAAAATTAAAGGCAAAGGACGCCGAACGATAGCGAACCCCTCCGGCGCCTTAGCTAGAAGCGACCCCCGAACCGACCGATAAATCTTTCGTCGTATATTAACCCTAAGAATACGAAGTAATAATGGCTAATGCTCCGAAAATTACGAACTCCGGGGTAGTTATTATAGTGGTACGGTAAGACATGCCCTCTTAATATATTACGTAATACGCTACGATAGGCCTTATATTTATATAGAGTAACCATAGCTCCCGTAAGTACGGGATATACTATGCTTATTATCTAGTTTATTACTTAACTAGATTACTATCTTTATTATTTTTACCTTAATTAAAGATTCGTTTTTACCATTAGATTCGTCGTTCTCCGATTAGTATATCTATCTTAATTATAGGCGCTTAAGTTACTTCGTCGTACCGCTATAGCCGAATAAATAACTTTTACGTTTTACTCCTTTTCTTTTCTTACCTTTTATACTTTCGGACTAGCGACTATTATATCTTTACGACTAAGGGATATAGCTAAGATACGATAACTATATTAAATTTCTTATTTCTCGATTAGTATAGCGATATTAGTTTTATTTATCCTAGACTATCGTACGTATTATAATCTTCAATAAAATATACTTTCGAATAAACCTATCCGGGTTTTTAATATCGCGTACGCTTTATTCCTCCTTAGTAGCGACTACCTTATAACTTTTTCGACCCTTTAACCTTTAGTTTACGGAGTTTTTATTACGCTATTAGGATTTAAAGGATACCGATCGCCGTCGGCGCCGTTATTTAACCCGCGAAGTAGCCCGCGTTTTACGTTAAATAAAGTATCCCGCCTTATGGTTATTTATTTACTATAGGAAGGTACGTATAAGCCCGGGAACCCTCATTACGATACTATAGCCGTTAAGATACTACCTAGCCCTTAATACTTATAACGCTAATAAGTTATCGATATTACGATATAATACGACGACTAAACCGCGTTTATACCAATTAAGATATCCCTTATATTATTATTTACTTACCTATAGAAAGGTATCCGTAAGCCTAGGGAATTATCGTCGTAATATTACCGCTACTAGGAATAGTATTTAACCCTCGATATTAACCACTTCCTCGAACCGCTAATAGTATAGTATATCTCGTACGAGTAAATAAAGCTCGTAGCGATTAAGGCAGCCCCCTTATAGTTATTTACTTACTATATAAAGAACGTACGAGCGCCTTAATATAAATTACGATAACTTATACGACCCGCTACTTCCTTATTAATACTAAAGGCGGATAAAGGCTAATAATAATTATATCCTAACCGACCTTACGATAGCTTCTTTTTCCTTTTAAACTTATTAATCGATATAGATTAAATATATAAATATTAATAACTTATTATACTAAAGGTATTTTAGGATATCTAGGCGTAACGATTCGACGATATAATATACGATATAATATAAATATTTATATTAATAATATAGATAGGATTAATAAATTAATAGCTATTAATAACCGATAGTTTTAAAGAGAATTAGGAATTAATATTAATAGGACTACGTAGATATAAAGGATTAAGGAAACGGAACTAGAGTCGAGCTAATAAATATACCTATATATAAGCTGGCCTTATATTATTAATTAATAGCTAGTATAGCGAGAAGTACTAATATAGGCGTAAAACGGCGCCTAGCGGTAATACCGCTAATACTATTAAATAACCTCCGTTAAATCGAAACCGGCCTATGGCTATAACCGGTATCGTATTTAACGCGATCCTTTACTCGGGATCTATCCCTTATACGTATTATTTTAACGAAGGTTATACGTTAGGAGTTCTAGACCTTAATGGGAGGGATTATCGTCGACTTATTTATAATAGTTAAATTATTAGTCCAGGGAATACGTATCGTACTTTAATTAGGCGTTAGCCGACTAGAAAAGCTCGTATAATACCCGGACCTTATCGATCGGAATAATATAATAAATAATAATATACTTATACTAAAGGAAAAGTATTAGGATATAAATAATAACTATTATATCTTTATCCTTATATTAAATAATAAAACCCTTACTACCTCCCTATCTACTTTATACCTCGTACCGTTAGATTAAACGGAGTCTATAGCTAGGAAACGGAGTAAATCGTTATCGGGACCTAAAGTAATAAAGATTAAACTACTAGTAAAGACCTTAAGAGTCGATACTAGCTTTTCGTTTCTATATCCGCCCGAAGAAAAGAAAGACGACGATAAAACTCCTACTTAGCTATTCCTTAACCGCGGCTCTATACTTATCCCGTTAATCCTTATGGTATTATCTTAGAATAATAATAACGAAACCTTTAGTAGCTAAAATATACCGGTAGCTATCCCGACTATCGTAATACTAGTTATTAGATTTCCTAACCTTACCGATTACCCTAGGCTTAAGTTTAACGAATATAACGTAACTTAATAACTAAAGAAGGTAAATCGATTATTTAACCGCTACCGTATAAGCGACGACGATAAGATTAAGGAAATCGGCGAATGGATTACGACTAAGATTATTAGGGAACGTATTAACGACGTTACGAAGGATTAAACGATCTAAAGAGTTATCGTTATAGCCTTAAAGTACCGCTTTAAGATTACCGATAAACTAGGCTAAGCTAACGTTAAACGTAAACTCGTATAACTAGAACGAGGTAACGTAATTAACGATCTTAAGGCGATCTTTACGTATCTTATAAACTATAAACGTCTTTTTAAGCTCGTAAACGATAACGGAAAGCTTCCCTAGAAAGTAGGATACTTAACCGATAAATTCCGGATATTCTTAATTATAAAGTTCTATAAAACGAAAGATTATAATTATACTAAGATCGGAAATATCGACTACCGGATTCTTTATACTTAGCTTTATAAGTAAGCGGAACGTCGTATAGTAGCATAAATTACCGATAAGATCTAAGCCGAGGAACGACGATAGTAGAAAACGGTAACTTTCGAGGAGCCCGAGAAGCCTATAATATAAATAGTTTAACGATTAACGACTCCTAGCCTTTAGATGCCTTTACTACCGCCTTCCTCGTAACCTAAACCTTCTTATAACTACCTAAATACTAGTTAGGAAGCTAGTATATAAGCCCTTTACGACCGATTTAACGCTTTAGAAATAAAGATAACTTTATAGAATTACCGTTAGGATAGTAGCTTTTATAGCCCTAGGGGTACGTATAACGCCGATTAATAATATTAATAGAAAAACCCGTTCCTAGTAAACGCGGTTCGGAACCTAAGTCTTTATAAACTATAAATTAACGGAAGGACCCTAGTAGGCTTTAAACGTAATATTATATTAAATTACCGAGGCATACGTAGTAGGATTTTATTAACCTAAACGAATAACTATAAGGAATTCGAATATTAGTTTTATAATACTTTCGATCGGCTTTATAACTATAGCCGCTACCCGCTATTAATAAATATAACCTAGAATCGGTTCTACTATAGGAATAATAAGCGATTATACTATCTCGAGAACGGAAACCCGGATAAGCCGGAATTAATATTAATCCTAGGATCGATTATTACCTAAGCTAAGCGTAAAGGAAAACCGATCGCTTACTATATCTTATTTTACGTATATTAAAGTAAGGAATCTCTAGAGTAGGTACGTAGGATAGTATATTATTATTTAACTAAAAAGCTAAAGCTTATATCCCTCGACCTACGATACTTTAAAAGCGAAGAAGTAGTATTAAAGCAAGAAGAAATACTAAGAGCTATATCGGAAATTAACGTTATTTAAATAATCGAACGTAAATATAGCTACGAATTATACGAGATAGGGATCTTAGGTTATAGTTAGACTAAGGATCTTATCGACGACGAAGGTATCTACTACTATAAAGGTATTATTAAGACGGACTTAGTTAAAGTTAACGTAATTAAACGAACTAAAGGTCCTAACGGCGAATATATCGAAAGAAAAGTACCTAATTAAGAGGATATAGAAGTCCTATCGTTATAGCTTAGGCGTAAACCGACTAAAGCCGGTAAGAATACTACTTCGAATACGAACGACCTAGCTAGGAAGGCGAAGACTATTAACGAGTTATTAAGAAAGTTTTAATTAGATAAGATTAATAAGAATAATAGGAAACGCTTCGAAGTTTCGTAAAACGATTTAATTAAATTTATACCCGGGTTTTCGGAATAGGTAGTTAAGTACCTTACGATACGCGCTATAGAGATTAACGAAGGTTAACCTAAGGTTATTAAGATTATAAAGGAATAGGTATAAAAGGATCGAGAAGAAAGCGTTAAAATACTTAGCGTACCGTAAATTACCGCCTCGTTTATTAACCCTTCGAATAAAATAGCGGTAAATTCCGTTATCGCGAAGGATATTAAAAACTATATCCGGCCTTTCTTTAAACTAATAGTTAACGTAAGACCTAACGGAAACGAAGCTCTCGTATCTACGGTAATCGATATAGGGACATAGTCTAGTATAATCGTAAAAAGCTATATAAGAAAGTAGCGTTTCCTTATAACCGATACTAAGGCGATATAGCGAGGTTTTAAATCCTTTATAAAGATCCTATATATAGGAATAATCGACGGTTTTATTTAGCTTACCGATTATTACTTTCGCTTACCGATTTACGTCGTTAAAAATAGGTTCGTTAGTTACCCTTTATTATTTGATATAAACTTTATTTTCTAGTCTCGTATAAAACTCGAATTCGACGGAAGTACCTTTATAAGAACCGTTAACTTTAGCTCGGCCCGGATAATAGTCCCTTTTATTATTAACTTAAAAAGCGATACGCTACTAAGCCTTATATTTAACGATTAAGAAAACTAGATATTATTAATATCCTAGGCCGTTTTAATAGCGTATATAAGCCTAAAAACGCGTTCCTAGCCGAATACTTAGAAACCGACGCTAGCCTTTAAGCTAAAATTAATTATGCCTACCTTTATAACGACGATATAGAGGTAATACTTATTTCCGAAGCTAAAGATTCGTCGGCCTTCGAACTTAATTTAGATAAGGAAAATAAAGCGATCGCTAAATTAAGCGACGAAGAATTCCTTTACGTCTTTAGTAAAGCCGTTACGAAGGTAATTCGATATACGACGTAAGAGTCGAAATAATATAGGCGAGACCTAGTCCTTATTTCGGAATTAGCTTACTAAGCTAAACGTACGTTTTTAATTAATACTATATATAAGCCTAAGTCGCGTAAAGTTTAACCCGTAGATAACGTATCGTTAGACGGTTAAATACCGCTAGGAATACTTAATTAAAAGGATTAAGTAATAAGGGAGGTTAAGTCGAAGTACGAACCGCTAGAGGTATTATAACGCGATAAACCCTATAAGAATATTATACTAAGATTCGTTAATAACCCTTAAGATATTAAATTAATAACGGAAAAACTTAACGCTATTAAAGTAGGTTTATTAGATACGGAACTAACCGATTAGGAGAAAGACGTACTTATTAAGATCCTATACCGAAAAGAAATAGCCTTAGCTTAGGATTTCTTTAAAATCAGGAAAATCCGACCTAAGGTTTACCCCGACTATGAGATTAAGACGGTACTATATAACGCTTAGTAAGCTAAGGATATCCCTATCCTAGTACTCCTTAAGGAACGAATAATCGAAGTCTTACGTATACGATTAAAGAACGGAATCCTAGAAGAGAGTTACGGTTCTTATCGAAATACGTAATTCGTAATCGAAAAGAAAGATAGTAAGTTACGACTTATTAATTCTACGATAAAACTTAACGCCTAAATTATTCGCGACGCCTTTCTATTCCGAAATAAAGACTCCTTTACCTAAAAATTCGTTATATATTTAATCCTTATAATCGTCGACTTTTTTTCTAGGTACGACTAAGTAACGCTAACGGAAATAAACCGTAACCTAACTACGTTCGCTATTCCTATTAGCCTTTTACGTATAACGACTCTATTATAAGGCGCGACGAACTTAATTGCCGCTTTTTTCCGAGCCGTTATACGAATTCTTTACGATTTAGTTCTTATTAAATACGAGCCTTTCTTCGATAACGTCGGTATTAAAGGGCCGATATCGAGATACGATAACTAAGAGGTTTTTCCGGAAATACGACGCTTTATCCTAAAGTACTTAGAGAATATCGACGCCGTTCTTTTAAACTTCGAATTAGCCGGTATTACTACTAGCGCCGTTAAGTCTACTTAGTATAAAGGTAGTACGGTAATCGTCGGATATTTATACGGTATAAACGATAGGAAGCCCTCGGAAGCGAAGATAGTTAAGATTTTAAAGTAAAAGTTATATAAGAATATAAACGAAGTAAGGTCTTTTATTAATATTACGGTTTTCTTTAGAATATAAATCGATTATTACGCTATAGTCGTTAAATCCCTCTTAATATTAATACGTAAGGGAATATACTTTATTTAAAGCATCGATTAATAATATATTATAGATTTACTTAAAACTACTTTTATTAACGTACCGGTATTAGTTATTTTAAACTATATTATCGAATAACTAATCCGCGTAAAAGTCGACGCATTAAGAGACGGTTAAGGTTACGTATTAGGTTAGGATAACGATAAAAGTAATTTTAAACCTTCGAGATACGAGTTAGGGATCTAGAAAGGGGCGGAGTTAAATTACGACGTTACGAAACGAGAGTATTTAGAAGTCGTTAAGTCCTTACGACGGCTTCGAAACTACCTTTACGGCATTTACTTCGTACTTAAAACTAACGCTAAAGTATTAATCGCCTAACTTAACGACGGATTCTTTAGTCTCTTAAGCGCTATCCTTATTAGGTAGATAGCTTATATTAAGATATTTAGCTTCGATATTTAATATATACCCGGTAAAAGATATTCCGTTACGAACGGTTTCTTACGTAAACCTAGCGGCTTAAGTAACGACGACGACGATTAATAAAAAGGCGATATAAAGAACTTTATTAATATATAGCTTAATATAATATACGTAAATATAGTCGTATCTCTTAACGTCGTCGAATAATCTAACGATAAAGCCCTACCGTTATAACCGTTAAAAGAATAATCGATAAAGTCGTAAGAAATAGTAACGTTTCTTACGCGATTTTAACTACTTAATCGATTAAGAAATAACCGATTAATAAGGTATTAAAAGCGATAGACCTAATTTAAAAAGGAAGCGCTTAAATACGTTATTTCGAAAGGTATCCTATAGAAAAAGCCCGAGAAGTATAAGGGTATACGACGAGTTATCGACTAGGAAAAGCTACGTAAAGTTATAATTAAGGATTACTACGAGGATTTCGGCTATAGGGGACGTATTTCGACTTACGATCGGATAGCTAGACTATATTACTAGCGCGGTATATTCGAATACGTCGCCCGAAAGGTTAAATCGTATCCTAGATATTAAAAAGAAAATAATACCCGGAAAGTCGACCCCGCTTTATATAACGAGCTAGTTAACGTTCTTACCTACTAGGTAATAAACGTATAATATATACTAATAAATAACGGATTTATCGTAATAATCGAAGTACGAGATAAACTATCCGGTTTTTTCGAAACCCGAGCCATTAGAAAGATAGATTTTAAGACGATCGCTAAGTTCCTTTAGGAGTAAATATTCCTATAGTACGGCGTACCCCTAGTAATTAAATATAATAATAATTCCGAGAATAAAAAGGAGGTCCGTAAAGTAATAAAGTTAGTCGGTACTAAAGTTAAAGTCGGTATTACTTATTTCCCGTAATCTTAGGATATAATCGAGGTTAGGTATAAAGTAATTCGCGGAAGCCTTATGAAAGGTATAAACGGTAGCGATCGGGGGTAAACGAACCTATTAGAGGTAATTATATAGGTAGATAAAACCTCGACGCGTTTATACGAAATATCGCTATACGAATTAATATATAAGCGTAAGGCTATTATCCCGATAGAAACCGTTATTTTAACCTAACGTATTATAAACTAAAAGAATATCCCGAACCGAGAATCGCTTTTAGCTATACGCGTACGACTAATCGAAAAACGCTAGGAAGATATATTAGCCGTAGCTAAGGTTTTAACGACTAAATATAAGGAAGCTATCCGGTATTAAAACGAAAAGAACGCTTACCGAATACGAAAAAAGCCCCTAAAAACCGACGACCTCGTACTACTATACGATACGCTACGATATATAAATAAGTCGATAGCCGTAAAACTAAAGTATTATTAAAAGAAACCGTACTTAATCGCCGAAGATTTAGGCTATAATCGTTATAAGCTTAAAGAATCGGATGAAGTTACGTTATTATACCTAGTTTTAGGCTATAAACTACGGAAATTTATCTAAAATACTAACGGGTTTTAAGAACTAGAAAACCCGGAAAAGGACGAATAGATTATACGCTTATTACCGATTAAATATAAGGACTAGGAATCGACGACTACTAACGATCCTTAAGCTAAAAAAGACCTAGAGCTTATATCCTCGGTAATCGACGACGAAGAAAAAGAATAGTTAGCCCCGAACGATAAGGTACGAATTATAATAAAAATACTAAATAAAAAGCTTAAAGGATACGAAGTTATATCTAACGATAAACCCGGACCAAGAATATCGACCCGATTTAATAAATAATCTTCTTATTATAATATAATAAGGCTATAGTACCTTAAAATAACCTACCTATACCGATCGAAGAGTAATAAAGCCTAGGAGCTTAATATATAGTCGCTTTCTTAAGTAAGGGAAGAAAGAAGTTATTCCTATATGGTTATTAAACCGATAGCCTATATACGGAATTAATACCTTAAATCATAATATTAATAAATACGTCCCTTTCTTACCTTTTACCTTAAAAGAAAGTATGTTTCTATAAATTATTAACGCCGATTAACGCGTTCCTATACTTAAATAAGTTATCTTTTGCGTTTATCGTTAAGAATCCGGGATATTAATATCCTAGTATTACGTAACTATTATATTTTAATATAGGTATATTTTAGTATTTAAAGGAAAAGTAAGGAAAGTAATTTATATTAATAAAGATAAAAGAAAAAGAAAAGGAAAGGAAAGGAATACGCGTTTAAAAATAAGCTAGAAGTAACGTATACCCGCCGATTAATACCTCTCTTCTTCTTTTTACCCTCTTATCTTATCCTTTACTTATTAGTTACTAAGAAAACTAAAAACTTACTTACTTTCCGACCTCTGGAAAGTAACGATTTTCGAGTTTATTATAAATAATAACTCCTCCTTCGTTACTTATATTATAAGCGGATATACGGCTTAGCTTAAATCCTTTATTAGAAGGAGGTTACGATTTATCCTTATCCGTAGGTAGGTAAACCGCTCGTCCCGGAATTTATAGCGTATCCCGTTAATAAAGAAGAGGTAGATATCGTAAGAGTACTTAAAGATACGATCGGGGGCTAAGGATCGGTAGAAAAAGAAGGGCTATATACCCGCGTACTTAGCGGTATCGGAAGAGGCGAGCCGGCGTTCGTAATATTAGTAGGGTATTTCGTTAGATACCTTATATTATTAAACGAATAAGCTAACGACGTAACGAAGGTCCGTCGTTAACCGACGGAAATACTCGTTAACCGGGTCCTTATTATTAATTTTTATAAATAACGTCCGGCGGCGAAAGGATTAAACGTAACGAGCGAGGAATATAACGTAGCTTTAAAGGTAAGTAACTTCTTAAAAGTCCTTACTTATAATCTCTTATGCGATATATCGGCCGGCCGCCGGCCTACCTAGAAAATAAAACCAAACGTTACGAATTATCTTATTATTAATTAATATAGCCTTCGATTAATAAATCTTATTAATATTAAGAGCTATATATCTAGCGTTATTAGTTTATTACTTAAATTCCTTCGATGCTCCGGAGCTATCGGCCGATAATTACTTTCGGGCTTTAGTTTAACGGGCGGGAATACGGGGCGGACGGTACTTACTAAGGCTTAGGGATTAGCCGATTAACGTCCCGGAACTCCTCGGTAAAAGATAGGCGGCGGAAGGATTCGTCGGGCTATTTATTTATTAGGTTTACCGGTAGCGGTATCGACTTAACCCGTTAATACGTTACGGCCTTCTTTTTATTTTCCTTAGCCTTCTTAAACGCCCCGATAATCTCCTCGTCGGTAATCCCCGTAGCCTTTAATTATTCGAATAGCTTAAGGACGGACGCCTGGTTTAGTTTAAGGAGTTACTTTTAAATGGTAGGGTTTATTATATATATATATATATATAAAAGAAAGATAGAAACGACGAAATTATAAATCTAGAATTAAGAAAAATCGAAAAACGAATTAAAACGAAGATAAAGAACCTAGGAAATAAAAGAAAGAAAGTAAATCGGAACCGTAGAATAACGAGAAATAAGAGGGGAGGTCGGACGAGAACGAGAGAGTCGAATACGTTACCTAGGTCGTAAGTACCGTACTTAAGAGAGTTTCGATAGTACCTATCTTAGCCTACGTTTAATTACGAGTTTACGAACGTACGTATTTATTACTTTATTAAAAGTATATAATAAGAAGCTATAAACTAACGCGTTTTCTATTATAGCTTTATACGTACGTAGGAGAACGCGCTTTTCTAAAGCGTTAGCCGTAAAGGTATATTTAATTATATCGTTAATACGTTTCCCTTTCTTCCTCTCTTTTTCCTTTTTAAATATCTTATTCCGAAACCCCCTCCTTTATAATTATTATATTTTTATTAATCTCTAGCCTACCTTTCTTATTATTAATTTAAATTCTTATTTTTACCTTTAACTTATTATATTTTCTTTTTCTTTTCTTAATTCTTTTTTTTATTTTTATTATATCTTTTTCCCGTTCCGCCGGAATCTCCCTCTCCTTTTCCTTTCCTTTCGTTTATAGAGACGTACGTCGCGCCGATCTAGCCGATTTAATTAAACTCCTACGGGAGATTTACGGTAGTAAAGATAACTAAAGTAATATAAAGGAGTATTAGCTTAATATTTTAGATAATTACGATTCAGGGAAAGGTCCGATCGAGCTAGGATCCGATATAGCCTAGGCCTTCCGGCTATCCGCTAATCGACCTCGAATTATAAACTAATAGCTATAAGAATAAACGAAGGTAGCCCTAGTTAATTCTTTCGTTTACGTCGTTTATTACGATTACCTTATTAACGAAGATATCCGCGCCTTTTATATTATAATTAATTACGACCTCGAAGGTAGGAAGGCGGCTTTCGAAGTAAACCCGTATTAAACGATAAGCTACCGATCGATAGGATCGTTTAATTTCCTAACCCGCCGATATCTTTTCGATAACCCCGCTTTTATTTTAATCTTTACGATTTATACGGATCTAACGGACCCCGAACGAATTATTACCGACCCTACGAAGTTCTCTTAGGCCTACTTTACCGTAGCGCTATATCTTCTTAAGCTCCGGAGATTATATAGTTTTAATATAGTTAAGGACGGCGCCTTCGATCGGGCGGCGTACGCGCTCGGTTAATTATAACGAGCCTAGGGAAACGGTAGTTTCGAGCCCGGTATAACCTCTTAATTTACTTATTATATCGCGCTAATAAATTAATAAAATAACTTTAGTTACGGGTTTTAAAGCGGCATTTTACCGTATTTTATCTTTAAACGACCGATCGAAGTCGCGCGTTAAGCCTAAGAAAATAGGGGCCTTAATTTCCTTAATATTATAAGAGAATACGCCGAGGTAGTAAAGTAATTTTATAACGTTCGAATTTTAAAGGAAGGGGTAGGTATCGTTAAGCGTTTCCGGTAAACCGTAAATTATTAAAAGCGAATTAACCTTATTAACGCTATAATATTAAGGATAAGCAGAGCGTACGCGATGCTGGAGACCCGGATAGGTTTACTCGAAAGTATACTCTATCGAAGACTATAGTACGTACGATGGTCTAAGATAAATGAAATTAATGTCGTTATATTAATCGAGAGGTAAGGAATTTAATATAGTTATCGTATCTTAGCTATGCCCTTTAGTCGTAGAGATATAGTAGTTGCTAGCCCGAAGGCATAAGATATAAGGAGAGAAAAGGGGTAAAACGTAAAAGTTACTTATTCGGCTATAGCGGTACGACGAAGTAACTTAAGCGCCTATAATTAAAATAAATATATTAATCGGAGAACGACGAATCTAATAGTAAAAACGAATCTTTAATTAAGGTAAAAATAATAAAGATAATAATCTAGCTAGGTAATAAATTAAATGATAAGTATAGCATATCCCGTACTTACGGGAGCTATAGTTACTTTATATAAGTATAAGGTCTATCGTAGCGTATTACGTAATATATTAAGAGGGTATATTTTACCGTATTACTATAGCCTCCTTAATTTAATTATACCGTAAGGGATAATTAAACTAAAAAGGGTAGTACGGTATATCCCGATTAATATTTCCCTTTAAAAATTACCGCGAAACTTCATTCCTCCGGTTATTATTTAATTATTACGGCCGCGCCTTTAACTTTTCGTTTAATATCATAAGGAGGCTCCTTTATTACTTTATAATTAACTTAGCTCGGTTTATCCTTACCGATCTAGCTCGATCGGCGTTTTCTTTCTTTATTTCGGCTACCTTTTTCTTAGTTTCGTTTTAACCCTTTTAATTAAGGGGATAATAAAGGAGCGGGCGCGTCCTAAGGGTTAATTAGGTATCTTTCCTTTACCTATACGGTATAAAGGTTTCCCCCGATTAAAAAGCCTTAATCCTTTTTAGTTCGGGGGAAAGGAGAGAACGCGTTATAACCTTAACGAGGTTATTATAGCGGAGGTTTACGTCCGTTAATACGAGGGAGTAAGAGGGGTTAGGTACTAAAGCTATAGAGGAACGGCGGACTTCGGCTTACGCGATAAATTAAACGAAGGATTTACGGCTAGGGGGCTCGCCGATCGGCGTACTTTACGCCGAGGCTATAGCGTTAATAAGGTCGATTCGCTTCTAGTAATCCACGGCTTACCGGAAACGCTTAACGATATTAACCCCTCTCTTTAAAACCCGAACGTTATAAAATTATTCTACTACTTCGGCGTATTCTTTTATAGTATTAAGGAAATCGAGTCCCTTATTTTCTTAGGCCTAACGCGCGACTTCGATCGGTCGTTTAAAGATAAGATATAGTAAAATGCCGCTTTAAAAACCGTAATTATAATTATTTTATTAGTTTATTAACGCGATATAATAAGTAAACTAAGGAATTATACCGGGCTCGAGGCTACCGTCTTTTTAGGCTCGTTATAACTAGCCGAGCGCGTACGCCGCCCGATCGAAGGCGCCGTTCCTAACTATATTAAAACTATATAGTTTCCGGAACTTAGGAAGGTATAGCGCTACGGCGAAATAAGCCTAGGAGAACTTCGTAAGGTCGGTAATGATTCGTTCGGGGTTTATTAGATTCGTATAAATCGTAAAAATTAAAGTAGAGGCGGGGTTATCGAGAAGGTATCGGTAGGTTAAAAAATCGAACGATTCTATCGATCGATAGCTTATCGTTTAATACGGGTTTACTTTAAAGGCCGCCTTCCTACTTTCGAGGTCGTAGTTTATTATAATATAGAAGGTACGGATATCCTCGTTAGTAAGGTAGTCGTAACGAGCGACGTAAACGAAAGAATTAACTAGGGCTACCTTCGTTTACTTCTACTACTATTAATTTATAGTTCGGGATTAATTAACGGATAGCCGGAGGGCCTAGGCTATATCGGATCCTAACTCGATCTAGCCCCTCCCCGAATCGTAATTATCTAGAATATTAAGCTAATACTTCTTTATATTACTTTAGTTATCTTTACTATTATAAATCTCCCGTAGGAGTTCTATTAAGTCGGTTAGATCGGTACGACGTACGTTTCTATAAACGAAGGAAAGGGAAAAGAAGGGGGGGATTTCGGCGGAGCGGGGGGAAGATATAATAAAAATAAAAAAAAAGAATTAGGAAAAGGGAAAGAAAAGATAATAAGTTAAAGGTAAAAATAAGAATTTAAATTAATAATAAGAAAGGTAGGCTAGAGATTAATAAGAATATAATAATTATAGGGGGGGGGGTTTTCGAAATAAGATACTTAAAGAGGAAAAAGAAAGGAAGGAAGGGAGACGTATTAACGATATAGTTAGATATATTTTTACGGCTAACGCTTTAGGAAAGCGCGTTTCCCTACGTACGTATAGAGCTATAATAGGAAACGCGTTAGCTTATAGCTTCCTATTATATGTTCTTAATAAAGTAATAAGTACGTACGTTCGTAAACTCGTAATTAAACGTAGGCTAAGATAAGTACTATCGAGACTTTCCTAAGTACGGTACTTACGACCTAGATAACGTATTCGATTCTCTCGTTCTCGTCCGACCTTTCCTTTTATTTTTCGTTATTTTACGGTTCCGATTTACTTCCTTTCTTTTATTCCTTAAGTTCTTTATCTTCGTTTTAATTCGTTTTTCGATTTTTCTTAATTCTAGATTTATAATTTCGTCGTTCCTATCTTTCTTTTTCTTATATATATATATATAATGGACCTTATTATCTAGAGGTAATTCCTTAAACTAGACCAGGCGACCGCCCTTAAGCTATTCGAATAGCTTAAGGCTACGGGGATTACCGACGAGGAAATCGCCGGAACGTTTAAAAAGGTTAAGAAGGATAAGAAAAAGGCCGTAACGTATTAACGGATTAAATCGATACCGCCGCCGGTAAACCTAATAAATAAATAGTCCGACGAATCTTTCCGCCGCTTACCCTTTACCGAAGAGTTTCGGGACGTTAATCGGTTAATCCCTAAGCCTTAGTAGGTACCGTACGCTCCGTACTTTTACCCGTTAGACTAAAGCCCGAAAGTAATTATCGGCCGGTAGCTCCGGGATATCGAAGGAATTCGGGTAATAAATTAATAACGCTAGGTATATAGCTCTTAATATTAATAAGATTTATTAATCGAAGGCTATATTAATTAATGGTAAGATAATTTATAACGTTCGGTTTTATTTTTTAGGTAGGCCGGCGGCCGGCCGATATATCGTATAAGAAATTATAAGTAAGGATTTTTAAGGGATTACTTACCTTTAAAGCTACGTTATATCCTTCGCTCGTTACGTTTAATCCTTTCGCCGTCGGACGTTATTTATAGAGATTAATAATAAGGGCCTGGTTAACGAATATTTCCGTCGATTAACGACGGACCTTCGTTACGTCGTTAGTTTATTTATTTAATAGTATAGGGTACTTAACGAGGTACCTTATTAGTACTACGAGCGCCGGCTCGCTTCTTCTGATATTACTAAGTACGCGGGTATATAGCCTTTCTTTTCCTACCGATTCCTAGTCCCCGATCGTATCTTCGGGTACTCCTACGGCGTTTGCCTTTTTTTTATTAACGGAATACGTTATAAATTTCGTAACGAACGGTTTACTTACCTACGGATAAGGATAAATCGTAATCTCCTTCTAGTAAAGGATTTAAGCTAGGCCTTATACCCGCTTATAATATAGGTAACGAAGGAAGAGTTACTAGCTATAATAAACTCGAAGATCGTTACGTTCCGGGGGTCGGGAAGTAAGTAAGTTTTTGGTTTTCTTAGTAATTAATAAGTAAGGGATAAGGTAAGGGGATTAAGAGGAAAAGAGAGGTATTAATCGGCGAGTATATATTATTTCTGGCTTATTTTTAGACGCGTGTTTCTTTTCTTTTCCTTTTTCTTTTGCTTTTATTAATATGAATTACTTTCCTTACTTTTCCTTTAAATATTAAAATATTCCTATGTTAAAATATAATAATTACGTAATACTAGGATATTAATATCCCGGATTCCTAACGATAAACGTAAAGGATAACTTATCTAAGTATAGGAACGCGTTAATCGGCGTTAATAATCTATAGAAATATACTTTCTTTTAAAGTAAGAGATAAGGGAGGGCGTATTTATTAGTATTATAATTTAGGGTATTAATTTCGTATATAGGCTATTAGTTTAATAACCATATAGGGATAACTTCTTTCCTTCCTTACTTAGGAAAGCGACTATATATTAAGCTCCTAGGCTTTATTATTCTTCGATCGGTATAAGTAGGTCATTTTAGGGTATTATAGCCTTATTATACTATAGTAGGAGGATTATTTATTAAATCGGGTCGATCTTCTTAGTCCGGGTTTATCGTTAGATATAACTTTATATCCTTTAAGCTTTTTGTTTAGTATTTTTATTATAATTCGTGCCTTATCGTTCGGGGTTAACTATTCTTCTTCTTCGTCGTCGATTACCGAGGGCATAAGTTTTAGGCCTCCTTTAGCTTAGGGGTCGTTAGTAATCGTCGATTCCTAGTCCTTATATTTAGTCGGTAATAAGCGTATAATCTATTCGTCTTCCTCCGGATTTTCTAGCTCTTAAAATCCGTTAATATTTTAAATAAATTTCCGTAGTTTATAGCTTAAAACTAGGTATAATAACGTAACTTTATCCGGTTCTTTAAGCTTATAACGATTATAGCCTAAATCTTCGGCGATTAGGTACGGTTCCTTTTAGTAGTACTTTAGTTTTACGGCTATCGATTTATTTATATATCGTAGCGTATCGTATAATAGCACGAGGTCGTCGGTTTTTAAGGGCTCTTTTCGTATTCGGTAAGCGTTCTTTTCGTCCTAGTACCGGGTAGCTTCCTTATATTTAGTCGCTAAAACCTTAGTTACGGCTAATATATCTTCCTAGCGTCTTTCGATTAGTCGTACGCGTATAGCTAAAAGCGATTCTCGGTTCGGGATATTCTTTTAATTTATAATACGTTAGGTTAGGATAACGGTTTCTATCGGAATAATAGCCTTACGCTTATATATTAATTCGTATAGCGACATTCCGTATAAGCGCGTCGAGGTTTTATTTACTTATATAATTACCCTTAATAGGTTCGTTTACCTCCGATCGCTACTATTTATACCTTTTATAAGGCCTTCGCGAATTACTTTATACCTAACCTCGATTATATCCTAGGATTACGGGAAATAAGTAATGCCGACTTTAACTTTATTACCGACTAGCTTTATTACTTTACGGACTTTCTTTTTATTCTCGGAATTATTATTATACTTAATTATTAAGAGTACGCTATACTATAGGAATATCTACTCCTGGAAAGAACTTAACGATCGTCTTAGAATCTATTTTTCTAATAACTCGGGCTTTAAAAAAGCCGGATAATTCGTTTCGTATTTCGATTATTACGATAAATCCGTTATTTATTAATATATATTATACGTTTATTACCTAGTAAGTAAGAACGTTAACTAGCTCGTTATATAAGGCGGGATCGACTTTCCGAGTATTATTTCCTTTCTAGTATCTAGGATACGATTTAACCTTTCGGGCGACGTATTCGAATATGCCGCGCTAGTAATATAGTTTAGCTATCCGATCGTAAGTCGAAATACGTTCCCTATAGCCGAAATCCTCGTAGTAATCCTTAACTATAGCTTTACGTAATTTCTCCTAGTCGATAATTCGTCGTATATCCTTATATTTTTCGGGCTTCCTCTATAGGATACCTTCCGAAACGACGTATTTAAACGCTTCCTTCTTAAACCGGGTCTATCGCTTTTAATATCTTATTAATCGGTTATCTTTTAATCGGCTAAGTAATTAAAATCGCGTAAAAAACGTTATTATTTCCTACGATTTTATCGATTATTTCTTTAACGGTTATAACGATAAGGCTTTATCGCTAGATTACTCGACGACGTTAAGTAATACGACTATATTCGCGTATATTATATTAAGCTATATATTAATAAAGTTCTTTATATCGCCTTCTTATTAATCGTCGTCGTCGTCGCTTAGGCCGTTAGGTTTACGTAAGAGACCGTTCGTAGCGGAGTATCTCTTACCGGGTATATGCTAAATATCGAAGCTAAATATCTTAATATAAGTTATTTATTTAATAAGAATAGCGCCTAGGAAACTAAAGAATCCGTCGTTAAGTTAGGCGATTAATACTTTAGCGTTAGTTTTAAGTACGAAGTAAATACCGTAAAGGTAGTTTCGAAGCCGTCGTAAGGACTTAACGACTCCTAGATACTCTCGTTTCGTAGCGTCGTAATTTAATTCCGTCTTTCTCTAGATCCTTAATTCGTATCTCGAAGGTCTGAAGTTACTTTTATCGTTATCCTAACCTAATACGTAGCCTTAATCGTTTCTTAATGCGTCGACTTTTACTCGGATTAGTTATTCGATAGTATAGTTTAAAATAATTAATACCGGTACGTTAATAAGAGTAGTCTTAAGCGAATCTATAGTATATTATTAATCGATACCTTAGATAAAGTATACTTCTTTACGTATTAATATTAGGAGGGATTTAGCGACTATAGCGTAATAGTCGATTTATATTCTAAAGAAAACCGTAATACCGATAAAAGACCTTACTTCGTTTATATTCTTATATAACTTCTACTCTAAGATCTTAACTATCTTTACTTCTAAGGACTTTTTACCGTTTATACCGTATAGATATCCGACGATTACCGTACTACCTTTATACTAAGTAAACTTAACGGCGCTAGTAGTAGTACCGGCTAATTCGAAGTTTAGGAGAACGGCGTCGATATTCTCTAAGTACTTTAGAATAAAGCGTCGTATTTCCGGAAAAACCTCTTAGTTATCGTATCTCGATATCGGCCCTTTAATACCGACGTTATCGAAGAAAGGCTCGTATTTAATAAGAATTAAATCGTAAAGAATTCGTATAACGGCTCGGAGAAAAGCGGTAACTAAGTTTATCGCGTCCTATAGTAGAGTCGTTATACGTAAAAGGCTAATAAGAGTAACGAACGTAGTTAGGTTACGGCTCGTTTCCGTTAGCGTTACCTAGTCGTACCTAGAAAAAAAGTCGACGACTATAAGGATTAGATATATAGCGAATTCTTAGGTAAAGAAGTCTCTATCTCGGGGTAGGAAAGCGTTACGAATGGTTTAGGCGTTAAGTTTTATCGCAGAGTTAATAAGTCGTAAATTACTATCTTTTTTCTCGATTACGAATTACGTATTTCGATAAAGACCGTAACTCTCTTCTAGGATTCCGTTCTTTAGTCGTATACGTAAGTATCACGGTTTTAAGAGCTGTTCGCTGGGTGAAAGGGTGTAAATTAAAGGAATAAAGCTATACGAGGAGGAAAAGGAAGAAAGGTACGCTTTACTAAGGCCGCGCCTTTAGGAGCTAGCTATATACGGGAGAAGCGGTTACGTACCTTGGTATTATACTAACTAAGGTTTTATAACTAGGCGTAACCTATTATATAAGCTTTTTTTTCCGTTAATTAAGGTATTCGAATCGTTTTTAATTAGTAGCGCTTCCTTTCCTTTTTAATTAATTAACCTTTCTTTTGTTTCTCTTTTTATTTCTCTCTTTCTTTTATAATAATAATAGCTCTCCCGCCCCCGCTACCTTAACTAACGTAGGTAAACCTCTTCCTCTACGGCTACTCGTCGTTATTATATTATTATTAAGGCCGTATTTCGTCGGAATATAACTCTCCTTTTAACTCGCGCGTTCCGTAAGGTATTCGATTAATTCCTAGCTAACGTAATATTAATAAATGTCCTTTTCTTCGTCTCCCGATCCCCTAGGTTTTCCCGCTTTTATTTCCCGTCGCTTAATACGACGCCTTACGCTTATTCCTTCCGCCGACGAAGGTAGTAATAATAACGTAAGTAATATCGCCGCCGTAGCGGCCCTAGTAAAGCTAACCTCTCTTATTTTATTATTCCTTTCGTTTAATTACGTATTAATCGGTTTTATAGCGAGAGAGCCTCCTCCTTAGCCCTAAACCCGCCGCCGTAGAGCCCGCCGCCGAGGAGCCCGCCGCTAAAAAGCCCGCCTTCCCGGAGGTTACCGCCTTTCCTTAAACTTTTATTATTCCGCGTACGGCTACCGCCCCGCGTACGGCTACTACCCCCTGCTCGGTCGTTACCCGCTCGGCGGGCGCCCGCGCCTTCCCCTACCGTCGTTACGTAGGCGCCTTACGTATTTACTACGATAAAAAGGGCCGGGGTCCGGCGTACGCGAAATACGTAGCTAGCGGGCATGGCTATTAGCCGCTATAAGTACTATATATACCTCGTATAGGTAATTATTATTAATATCTCTTAATTCCGCCGTCGCGCTTTCCGCCGCTTACTAATAAGTAGCCGCCCGTACCTCCGCTAGCGGCTCCCGCTTACGGAACGCCCTCGCCTTTGCTAACGCCGCCGAACGCCTACTAGCTTACGGCTTAATCGGTTCGTTAGCTTCCTCCCCTCCTTTTTTTTTTTTTTTTTTTTTTTTTTTTTTATATATATTAACCCCTCCTTTTTATAAAAAGTTCGTAAACCTTATAACCCGAGCCTCCGGCCCTGCTCCCCGCTTCGGCGAAACCGCTCCTACCGGTCCGTTTACCGCCCCTACCGGCCTACCCGTTACTACCGCCGTTCCCGGCCTTAATAACGCCGCCCTTTAGCGTACGGTTTCGGCCCTAGAGAAGCGGATTAGCGCTTTAAAGGGCTTCTAGCGCTTCCGGCGTTCGCGTTCGCCGGCCCGCTCGCCTATCCGTTCCCCGCGTCGCCGCTTACGCCTCCGCCGTTCTTAATACCGCCTTCGCTTCCTAGCTTCTCCTCTTTTCCTCGAAACGCTAGGTATTAACCGCGTTGCTCGCGCCCGCCGCTCCCTCGCCGCCCGCTTTATCCTCGACGAAGAGGCGGAAGAAGCTAATACCTCCGAGTTCCTTCCGAGGGAGAAAAAGGACGACGACTACGACGACGACGACGATTAATCGCTTCCTTTTCCCCTTTTTTTTTTTATAATTAAGTAACGCTTTTATAGCGTTTAAAAAAGAGATTTAGCCTCGCGGCCTAGTTCCTAGGTACTTCGTTTCTTAATTAATCGTAACTTTAAGTTCTCCTAGGTTATATATTTTTCCCTTAAACCGTCGTTTACGGTTATTAATCCGTACTTATTTTCGTAAATATCTAGTACCTCCGCCTTTATAAAGTCGGATAATAAATGCTAAGATAATTTTTAATAGTCCTTTTAACGTATTAAGACTTTACGTCGTTTTCCCTTACTTACCTTTTTATCTCTTACGTAAAGGATTTCCTCTATTATAAACTTATTAATTCCTTCGATAAATAGCGGAAAGGGTTACGGGTCGTTTCGGGTTTAGCTTAATAACTCGTTTATATACGCTTTCCGTAATTAATCGACGTAAAACTTATTATCGATCTCGGTCGGGATACCTTTTAATTCGATTACGTACGGGTTTAATACTTTCGTAACCGTATATTTTACCTTTAATTAATCGAGCTTCTTCTTAGGTTTATTCGTATTATAGTAAGTAAGATCGAGCTATATTTTATCGCTTATTTAAAGTCTCTCGGCCGGGAATCGCTTTTAGTTTACGTAGAATTCGTATTACTAAGAGGTTATAGCTAGCGTTACTTATACGAAGTTTAAAACTACGCGGACCTTATTTATAAACGCCTTCGCCTAGAGTTCCGGCGGTAAAGGTATTATTTCCGCGCCTAGGTTAGCGGAAACCGCGGGTATAAGGTTTAAATCGAAGCCGTATATCGCGAAGAAGAGAGAGAGCCTTATCGAGGTATTAAGCCGTTCGTTTAGCGCTAATTAAACGATAAGTAGTTATTATACTTAGTCGTTTTATTCGTAGTTAATATAGCTTCGTAATACCGCCTAGATCTTTTAATTAACCCTTTCGGAACCTTCGTTTATTTAAGGGTAATAAGCCGTACTTAATTTTTACTTTATACCTATTAGGCGGTAAAGATAGCTCTAGAAACGGCTTAGTTAATTCGATTTTTTATCGTTTACGATACTCCTTAGTTAGTTATAATATCGGACGTAGTACGTTAAGAAGCGCTTCGTATACGCTTCTACGTTTATAATAAGCATAGGCTCGAGGATTATAGTCTTATTTAAGCGGTTTTTAATTACCTATATATATTAATTACCTTTCGATAGAGATAGGTTTACGATAAAGTCCATTTATATATCCTTAAAGTAGCGGTTCGGTATAGAAAGGGATTTAAAGAGATTTTTTTTATATTTCCTTTATAACTTAAAGCGGCCGTAAACGTTATAGTTACGGATAAATCTCTTTACGTATTAGTAAAGTATCGGCTAGTAAAAATCTCGGCTTAGGATCGCTATAATATCCTCCCGACCGGGGTAGCTAATAACGTATAAGTCGTAGGTTTTTTAGATTATTTTCGTCCGTAGTTCGTTAAGTTAATCCGTACCTAGGGAGTTTATTCCCGCGTCTCCGGAAGGCGGACCCCCCGGTACTTATATCCGGTCCTTAAATAATAACCGTCCTCCGGCGTTTATCGTATACTTTGCGATTTATACTTTTAGCTTTATAATCGGGACGAAGGAACGGGCGCTTTATTTTACCGTTTAATACGCTTATTAATATAACGTATCGAGGTACGTCGTCCTTTCCTATAAGAACTAGAGTTCGTTATTTTTAAAGACTTTAATATCGGGTCCGGCGGGCTAGAACGCTATTACTACGTAGGTTTAGTTTTAGAAAGCCCTTTTAAGGATAAACTATAAATACCGTAACTCCTTATCGTTAACGCTTAACCGGTCTTAGTTCTTTCGAAAGAACGCGTCGGGAACTACGGCTTAATTATTAGCGCGGTAAACGAGGTTAAAGTTATACCGGGATAGGAGTTCCGCTTAACGCGCTTACCGCTCCGAGAAGCGCTAGCGGATTATAAAATATTCGAGGTTCTTATAGTCGGTTAGGATAGTAAATTTCTTATAACTCCTTAACTCGGCGTCTTATTATTTTAAGTACTTAATAATAGCTAACATTTCCTTATCGTAAATCGGGTAATTAATTTCGGCTAGCCCTAGCTTCTAAGAATAATAGGTTACTACCTTTCTTCCCTCCTCGGCCTATTAGGATAATACGCCGCCGAGCGCCTACCCTAAGTAATTTACTTCTAGGAACGTTAATTTATCTAGGTCTTACTACGTTAAAATAAATACCGACGTAAATAAGGTCTTTAAGCGTTAAAACGCCTCTTCGTAGGTAAGGTTCCATTTAAAAGGTTAATTCTTCTTTATTAGAGCCGTAAAAGGGGCGGTAATTTCGGAGAATCCGGGGATAAATATACGGTAGTAATTAACGAACCCTAGGAAGCTTCTAACTTCCTTTACTAAGGTAAGGGCCTCTTAGTTTAATATTACTTTTATCTTTTCCGGGTTTATTTATATTCCCTTATCGGTATATATAATAAACCCTAAGTACTTAATAATCGTTATTACGAACTCGTACTTCCCGGGGTTTAAGTAAAGGCCGGCTTCGTAAAAACGCTCCAGGACTATGCGTACTTTAGCCATATAATCCTTACGGAACCCGCTCGTATAAATAAGGACATCGTTTATATAAGCGCTAGTAAAGTTATCGAGAAATCCCTTTAAAACGTTATTTATATATCTCTAGAAAGTTACCGGGGCGCTTATTAACTTAAAAGGTATTACTAGCCATTCGAATAAACCGTATCGGGTCCTAAACGCCGTTTTAAATTCGTTACCTTCCGTAATACGGACTTTATAAAAGGCCGCGACTACGTTTACTTTTATAAATTACTTTACCGACGTTAGGTTACGTAAGGTATCGCCGATAAACGGAAGCGGGTAACGGTTCCTTTAAGTTAAGCGATTTAACGCCCGGTAGTCGTAGTAAAATCGGAGGCCTCCTCCTAACTTACGGACGAAGAGGATTAAGGCTCTTACTTCCGAGCTACTAGCCTAGATAAACCCCTTATTTAATAAGTCGCGAAGCGTTTTCCGTAATACTAGGAGCTCTTCCCGAAATATCTTATATAAGGAACCTTAAGGTAATAACTTCTTCTTTCCGTTTAATCCTTTCTCTATATCGATCTTATAGTTAACGCCCGGGCGATACGGGGCGAAACGATTAGCTTCTTCCTTTTTTTATAGCGGAAATAGGTCGTAAAACTTCCGTAGGATTATCTTTCGTAGCTCCGCTTTCGTTTTTACGGGTTTCGGCTTTAAGGCTTTCTTTATATCTACTAGGAAGGCCGCGAATATCGATATACCCTCCGTATTTATTCCTTCTTTCTTACGGCGGCGCATCCTTTTAATTAAGCCTACGAACGTATTAGTTAATACGTACTAAGCCTCTTTTAGCTTCCTTATAAGCGGGGTCGTACGTTCCTTTCCCTTATATTATACGTTTATTTATACTCTTCCGTACTATAATCGATTTTCGTATAGATACGAAACTACCTCGTTATATATCTACTACGGTTTTCCTAAAATTATTAGGAATTCTAGTAACGGAATAACGTATACGTATATTAACTACGTATACCCGTTAATTTCTAGAGCTATATAAGTAATTCCTTAGATTACCGCTTCTTTTATAGCGCCTAAAGCGCCTTTAATACTACGGAAAGGAATAGGAATAAGGGGTAGGTTAAGGAATCTAAATAAGTCCTTACTAATAACTATAAAATATAAGTAACCTTCGTTTATAAGGGCTTCCGATAGCGACGTTTTATTAACTATAACTAATAATAACGAGGAATTACTTTTTATTCTATCCTTATAGGCTTCCTATTTATTTATTACTTCCTAGCTAGGCTTCGTTACCCGACTTCGTAACGGAGCTACTTTTTTCCTACCGTTATATTAACTAATATATTCTTTAATTCTTTTAATAATGGTTCGATAACTTACGTTATCCGTACCGGTATAAGCGGAGACCGCCTTTAATTACCCGGGCGAGCTACCGGTAGGTAAAGGTAGTCCTTAACCTAGTATTAACTAGCGCCGTAGCGGAAGTAACTACCTTAGACCTTCCTTTTTTCGTATTCTTCCTAGGGTACTTACCTTATCCGTCGGGTACTACTACTAAGCCTATTACTAAACCCGCCGTAGGCTTAGCGGGGCTTCCCTTACGATTTAATAAAGCCCGCTATAATCGTATCGCCCTAAGTATTTATCCGGGCGGAATCCGAACGTTAAGTAACGGATATTAATTCGTAGTTCGGGGTCGCCGAATAGCGTTTATTTTCGCTTAATTAATTCGTAAGTCGCTTAAATTCGGCGGTTTATTCGTAGCGCTACGCGATTAAATAAATTTAGGCGATAAAGGTATCGTAATCCTAAGATATTTAAATCGGGATTAATATATTTTAAAGGTAATTAGATAATACCGCTTTTAGTTACGTTAGCTTATTATCGTTATCCTAGCTAAAGCCTTTAGCGTTCGTTAGGACTTCTTCGAAATCGGATAGGAAGCTCCCGAAGGTCTTCCCCTTTTTCTACCGTAGTTTCCGTAGTTTCTATTACGTATCCTCTTTAACCTAAATATTATTAAACGTCTCTTTTATATACCTTAATAGGTCCTTAGGTTAGAATCCGCCTTTTAGGCCGCTAGATTTCTAGAAGTATTTTATTTTCCGCTACCGATCCTCGGGGTATCGTACCGAGGATAAAGTACTATATCGCGTTATTATTACCGAATAACCCGTTTAAGGCGTCGATTAGGATTTTCGCTTATAGTTTTTCTAGGTAGAAGTAAACGATATAGCCTTCCCGTTTTATTCGTATTACTTAAGAGGTTTTCGTCGAGTTCCGTTTACGCCCGTAGTAAGGTAGCTATAACCTCCGGTACGGGTACGGGTACCGGTAGTACGGATACTAGGAGTTACTTCGTAGGAAATCGGTTATATACTCTTTATGGAGTTTAGAAGTAAGGGTCTTATAATAATACGTAATAGCTAGCGTCGCCTCCTAAGCGCTCGATACGCCTTAGATTATCTTCCGCTATCTAGGAGTCGGATATCGGAAGTCTAAGTACTAACCTTACGGAAAAGATAGTATAGCTTTTTATTACGGTTTTAAGAGCTATTCGCTAGTAAAAGGATATAAATTAAAGGAATAAAGCTATACGAGGAGGAAAAGGAAGAAAGGTACGCTTTATAAGGCCGCGCCTTTAGGAGCTAGCTATATACGGGAGGAGCGGTTACGTACCCTAGTATTATGCCAACCAGGGTTCTATGACTGGGCGTAGCCCATTACAGTAAGACTTCGATTACTCGTTCCTTAAGGGGTATTAGGATAGGGATGCCCTTAGCTTATTAAGCGTTATATAGTACCGTCCTAATCTCATAATCGGAATAAACCTTAGGTCGGATTTTCCCGATTTTAGAGAAATCCTAGGCTAAGGCTATCTCTCTTCGGTATAAGATCTTAATAAGTACGTCTTTCTTTTAATCGGTTAATTCCGTATCTAATAAACTTACTTTAATAGCGTTAAGTCTTTCCGTTATTAGTCTAATACCTCGGGGTTACTAGCGAATCTTAATATAATGTTTTTATAGGATTTATCGCGTTATAATACCTCTAGCGGTTCGTACTTCGATTTAACCTCTTTTATTACTTAATCCTTTTAATCGAGTATTCCTAGCGGTATTTAACCGTTTAACGGTACGTTATTTACGGGCTAAACTTTACGCGACTTAGGCTTATATATGGTATTAATTAAAAACGTACG